>NC_080163.1:56339198-56639198 GCF_950295315.1 Erinaceus europaeus | reverse complement strand
CTCCAGGGTTATCTCTGGGGCTTGGTACTGGCAATATGAATCCACTGCTCCTGGAGGCTATTTTCTCCCCCCTTTTGTTGCCCCTGTTGTTTATCATTGTTGTTGTTATTATTGCTATTGTTACTGCTGTCATTGTTGTTAGATAGGACAGAGAGAAGTGGAGAGAGGAGGGGAAGACAGAGAGGAGGAGAGAAAGACAGACACCTGCAGACCTGCTTCACTGCCTGTGAAGCGACCCCTGGGGCTTGAACCAGGGTCCTTACTACGCTTCATTTCATGTACACTTAACCCGCTGCACTACCGCCTGGCCCTCCAAAATTGTATTTTTCAAACACATGGCTTTGGGGGAACCAAGTGGTAATACACTCAGTAGAGCATATGACCATATGCAAGGACCTGGGTTCGAATCCTTAGTCCCCACCTGCAAGGAGGAAAAGCTTCATGAACAGTGGAGTTGTGCTGTCAGTGTTTTCTCCTCTGCCTCTGTCTTCCCCCACCACCCTGTTTCTAACCCTCTCTCTAAGGAAATGACACCCAGGAACAGCGGAGTCATACAACCACTGAGACTCAATGATAATCTGTCTTTATGTGACATGTATCAAGCTTTTTTTTTTTTTTTTTCCAAAAAGGACAGATGGGACAGCTCAGCTGGATAGTATGCCGGCTTTGCCATGTGCAGGACCCAAATTTGAGACCAGCCCCACCACATGGGGAGAAAATTCAGTGTTGAGTGGGTGTCTCTTTCTCTCTCTCCCTCTCTGTCTCTGTTTCTATCTGAAAATATCAGCCTACTGTAAAACAATGTTAAATCACTCTCACACACTCTCTCTCTCTCTTTCTCTCTCACAAACACACACACACACACACACACACATTTTGGGGAGCTAATAAGATAACAAAATATTTATGGAAAAAGTCTCTCATTCCTGAGACATCAAAGATTCCAGGTTCAGTCGCCAATGCCACCAAAAGCCAGAGCTGATCTGTGCTCTGGTGATACAAAAAAGAAAGAAAGAAAGAAAGAAAGAAAGAAAGAAAGAAAGAAAGAAAGAAAAGAAAAAGTGAATTGTATGCATTTACTTTTTAAAAATAAATAAATGAAAAATAAAAATTCTGGGGTGGGAAGATAGCATAATGGTGATGCAAGAGACTTTTATGCCTGAGGTTCTGAGGTCCTAGGTTCAATCCCCAGGACTACCATAAGCTAGAGCTGATCGGTGCTCTGGTCTTTCTCTTTGCATCTCTCTTATTAACATAAATAAAATATTTTAAAAAGGAAAAAAAAACTTTACTATAAGAGAATGTCTTGTATATGAATACTAAAAAGAAAAGCCAGCCTGGGCAGTGAGCTTCAGTGATGACTAAACAAACAAATAAATAAAAATAAATAAATAAGGGGGGAGGGGCCCAGGAAGCTAGTATAATGAGTACACAAAAGGACTTTTCATGCCTTGAAGCAGCAAAGGTCCAAGGTTTGACCCCCCCCCCTCCCCTGCACCACCACAAACCAGAACTGAGCAAAACTCTGATAAGGAATAAAGAAAGAAAGAAAGAAAGAAAGAAAGAAAGAAAGAAAGAAAGAAAGAAAGAAAGAAAGACAGACAGAAAGGGAAAGGAAAGGAAAGGAAAGGAAAGGAAAGGAAAGGAAAGGAAAGGAAAGGAAAGGAAAGGAAAGGAAAGGAAAAGAAAAGAAAAGGAAAAAGTGGAAGAGCATCTCCTCGGCTTCCAATGCCCATAGGCTGAAGTTGAGGTTCCTGGGCCAAGCACTCAGGTACTGGAGTGAACAACAATCTGGTCCCCACCCACAGCTGCTCTCCAGCCTGGTCAGAGCCCACTGTCTAAGAGGGCTTTCTTTCTTGCACATCTTTTCTTTTTTTTTTTTAAAGTTATTTATTAAAGACCTTCTTTATTTATTTATTTATTCCCTTTTGTTGCCCTTGTTGTTTTATTGTTGTAGTTATTATTGTTGTTGTCGTTGTTGGATAGGACAGAGAGAAATGGAGAGAGGAGGGAAAGACAGAGAGGAGGAGAGAAAGATAGACACCTGCAGACCTGCTTCACCGCCTGTGAAGCGACTCCCCTGCAGGTGGGGAGCCGGGGTTTGAACCGGGATCCTTATGCCGGTCCTTGTGCTTTGCGCCACCTGCGCTTAGCCCGCTGCACTACAGCCCGACTCCCCTTGCACATCTTTTCTAAGCTTTCTTTGGGGTGAAGGGGCAGCCAGGACAAGGAGGGAGTGGGGTACAGGCAGAGAGCCCCCCCCCCCCCCCCGGCCTCCTGAGGGTGTGGCACTGCAGGTGGCAATCCCTGAAGTATCTGGGAAGAGCGAGGAAGTTGTAGGGGACAGAACAATAATGCCACCAGAAGCCTCTCCTGAGAGACTAAGGAGGCTCACGTCCACTTGGTATTTCACACAGTCTAACTCCCCTGTGGCTCCTCAGGAAAGAAACTCAGGCTGTCCCTTCTGGTGGCCTCCATAACCAGGAATGTCTTATGTCCCGAGGTCATGCCTTTAGAATGTGAAAGCCTCAGGGCTGTGGTGAGAGTACAGGGCTTGCAAGCATGAGGCCCCAGGTTGGATTCTCAGCACTGTGTGTGCTTGTTTTTAAATAAGTAAGAATGTAAGCACCTGAGTGAGGGTCAAAGAGATGTAGCTCACTGGATAGGGCATATGCTTACTATGCACATGACACAAGTTCAGACCTGGTACCACATAGCAGGTGCCATGGCACTAGAGGGAGCTCCAGTGTTGTCTTCTCTCTCGCTCTCTATCTGCAAAAAGGAAAACAGCCTGGGATTCATGAACTTGTACACATGCCAAGCTCCAGTTTAAAATAACAAACAAACAGGTTAAGCGCACAGGGCGTGAAGTGCTAGGACCAGTGCAAGGATCCCACTTCCAGACCCCGGCCCCCCACCTGAAAGGGGGTGGCTTCACAAGCGGTGAAGCAGGTCTGCAGGTGTCTTATCTTTCTCTCCCCCTCTGTCTTCCCCTCTTCTCTCAAGTTGTCTGTTCTATCCAACAACAAAAACACCAACAACAACAACAATAATAATAACAACAATGATAAACCATAAGGGCAACAAAAGGGAAAAAAAAATGGCCTCCAGGGGCAGTGGATTTGTAGTGCAGGCTTACCAAGCCCTAGCAATAACCTTGGAGGAAACAACAAAAACCATGATCAGTCAATTATTAATAAAATAAAATTAATTAATGAAGGCTCCTTAGGGGTAGGCTGCACCCCCCTTTCACCTACTCTAACCCAGCATCTAATATAGTCCCAGGAACACAGAAATGTGTGGGAGAGCTCAGGGCCTGTCTGAGAACCTCAAATGGGTCTGGGTCTGCAACACACGCCCAGTTCACCTGCCATGAGGCTGTCAGGCGCAAGAATGGAAGGTGATTAAGCCTGGTAGCCTTTACTGAGCACAGAAGGCTGCATGTCCGAGGCCGGTGTATGGGGAAAAGGGCTTGGGGACATGTGCAGAAATACCTTGACACAAGGGTTCTGACTTTTGGACCGTGAACCTGCCTGGTGGCAGGGGGTGCCCCCTTCTTTCTGGGTGTCAGCGCTTGAGCTGGGGCAGGACGTAGCGAGGAGGAGCTTCTGTAGCTGTGGGAGAGGAGAGAGGGAGGAATAGGGATGAGTCTGGGTCAGAGAGGCAGAAGGGAGCACATACTTGCCTCTGTTGGCCCTACTTCACATCCCCCCCGCCCCCACCACCACCAAGGGCCATAGGAAGAACACCAAGGGCATGGAATAATTCAGAACATGTTCCCAATCCACAAAGACAGAAGAGAACAGATTGCCCAGCAACCACCAATACACACAAGGCTCCCGGTAAAACAGAACTCTTTCACAGAGTTAAAATAGCCCAAGAGAAATACTGTTGATTGCTGAGGCGTCTAAACAGATCTCGGTGATGCCTGTCCATTCTACTGTGAAAATAGGAAGTATGTGACCCAGGAGATAAAGTGTTGGGCTCTCAAGCATGAGGTCCTGAGTTCAATCTCTCTGGCACTACATGTGCCAGGGTAATGCTCTGGTGTTCTTTCTTTCTAATGATAAAAAAAAAATGTTAAAATATACATAAAGTAGAAAGTACACACTTTACTAGACTATATACGCATTAGACATGTATACTTAAATGCGTATAAGTGTACACACACTCCGGAAGGTTAGGTACAACCATTATTCTTTTATATGGGATTCTAGAAGATTTCCCTTTTGTACTTCTGCTCATTACCATGACTAAAACATTGCTTTCTTGCCAGGGAGATAGCATAGTGGTTATATAAAGTGACTTTCATGCCTGAGGCTCTGGGAAACCAGGTTCAATGTCTAGCGTTACCACAAGCTAGAGTTGAGCAAAGCTTTGGTTCAATATATATTCAATATATATATTTCAGTATATATTTATATCTGAAACTGGGGGCTGGGAGGTGGCACACCCAGTTAAGTGCACATGGTACTATGCACAAGGACCCAGGATTGAGTCCCTGCTCCCCACCTGCAATGGGGATGCTTCAAAAGTGGTGAAGCAGGTCTGCAAGTGTCTTTCTCTCTCCCTTTCTATCTCTTCCTCTCCTCTCAATTTTATTTGTCTAGTTGAATAAAATAGAAAAATAAAAGGGAAAAACGACCACCAGAAGCAGTAGATTCAGAGTGCAGGCACTGGGCCCAGGAGACCAAAAACAAAAAACAAACAAACAAACAAAAAAAAGATCTGAAATTAAAAGGGAAAAATCCACAGGAAGTTGTTGAATTATGCATGCATGAGGCTCCTGCACAAAAAGTACAATGTATAATAAATAGAGACACACAGAGACCCATGGGTCCCTGTAAGTTCGTGGTGGACTTTCTGAGTTATTAACCAAGCAAGGAAAACTGCTCAGGGCGTCGCTGGGACTCGAGCCAGCATCTGTCTCCCATGTGCTGAGCATGAGGCCTGGAACAGGTGCTCAAGCACATGTATAGCCTGGAAGCCTCTCCAGTGTAGGAGTCAGTCAGTGGCCAGCAGGGGTAGCTCTCTGCTCCTGTGAGGTCTGGCCCCAACCAAAGACCCCAGGCAGAAACAGTGCTGAGAGTATCTTAGCACTAGTGGTTGTGTCAGACATGTCCCTCAGTACTGAGCAGCTTCTTTGTGCCAGGTACTGTTATAAGTGCTTTATATGCATGGCCTTATGTACTCCTGGCAACTTTTAAGGCATTATTATTATTATTATTATTTGCTTTTTATTTAGGGAGTTACCAAGGTTCTTGCTGGGGTTCAGTGCTTTTAGGACTCCACTGCTCCTGGTGACCTTTTTTTTTTTTTTCCTTCCCTTCATATCAAGGGAGAGAGATAGAAAAAGAGAGAGAAGGAGAGACACTGCAGTGCTGCTCCAACACTTGTGAAGCTTTCTCCTGCAGGTGCTTCCATATGTTGACAGGGGGTGGAATATGGGTTCATATGTGCTCATAATTGCTATTATGATTACTATTATGATTATTATTATTATTAGTAGTAGTATACCCTCTCTTTTTCCAGAGCACTGCTCAGCTCTGGCTTATGGTGCTGTGGGTGATTGAACCAAAAACACTGGAACCTCAGACATGATAGTCTCTTTCCATAACCATTATGGTAACTGCCCCCACCCATTCTACCCGTTATTATTATTTTTAAAGGTAAATTTTAATTTTTATATGTGTGTGAGAGAGGGCAGACACTGTTTCATCTTAGCATACGACATTACTGGGAATTGAACTTGGGGCTTTACAATACCTGTCCCTGCACAGGCAACAAGAAGGTAGGCATTATGATTAGCTCTGCTCACAGAGGTTTGGGCCCAGGGACTCAGAAACATGATGGGACTGTAACCAAAAGGAAGCAGAACTCTTGGCACTGAGATCCACAGTGTGGGCACAGAGCAGGTGCTCACTAAAAGCTTCCCACTACCCTGGGAAGCTTAAAGGCAATGGACAAGAAAGAAAAAGGAAAAAAACAGAACCTGTTGGATCTAGAGTGGGGTGGGGGATAGGAGAGGAAGATGGTGACTTAGGTCATGGAGACAGTGAACTAGTGACAGCTTTTCTCTCCTAACAGTCACACCACAGAGGGGAGTGCCAGTAAAGGCTAAAATGCCAGGACAGAAACTAGACTGTGACTAAAATAACTCTCCATTAACCAGGAAGACTAGTACAGAAATATATCCTGGCAAAGGAATATTATACAGTCGACAAAAAGGATGAAAATCAGTTGCCTGTACTCACCTGGGAAAGTTTCCAAAACACAGTTCATCAAGAAAAGTGAGGGGCAGAGCAGTATATAATAGAGGTGCCCCTTTGCAGTAAAAAAAAATGAAAGAAAGAAAGGAGGAGTGTGTGTGTGTGTGTGTGTGTGTGTCTGTCTGTCTGTCTGTCTGTGTGTGATGGGGGGGTTGCTGGCAGTGGCACATCAAGTAGAACACATATACTACCATGCATAAGGATCTGGGTTCAAGCCTCCAGCCCCCACCTGTGTATGTGTCAGGGTTAGTTTCATAAGAGGTAAAGCAGGGCTTCAGGTGTCTTTCTCTCTCTCCCTCTCCCCTCTCAAAATTCAAAAACGGCCACCAGAGCAAGTGGATTCATTGAGCAGACATTGAGCTCCAGCAATAACCCTGGTGGGGGGGGGGAAGGGGGGAAGAAAAAGAAAAAAAGGTAACAAATGAATGTCACATAACAGACTAGTAACCATGGTTACCTCAAGGGAAGGAGAAAAAGATTATGAGATGGGTATGGTGGTTTTGCTTTTAACTGGCCTCGTTTCCTGCTTGGATTTCTACTGCTACGCTCTGTATCATCTTTAGGAAAAAGTCTGTGGGTGATTTCAAGGGTTTAACACCTGATCAAAGGCCACCCAGGGAATCCCAGTGTTCACAGCTGCTGGTGATGCCTCTAACCAAAGCCACCGTGGACAAGGCAGAGGTCCTGCAGAAGTTGAGGCTGGCTTCTGTGCACCCACCTCCCCAGCAACCAACCCCAACCCCCGGTCAGCACAGTCACACCAGCAGTGGCAGCTGGGTCCTCACCAGTGAGAGCTCATCCACTTCAGGCGCCGATACCAGAGTCCTCCCCAGGGAGGGGCTGGGGGGTGCGGAGGAGTGGGCAGGCGAAGTGGACACACAGGACATGGCATCTCCGCCATCCAGGCCTGGGAAGGCATCCAGACCCGCATCCACATCGTCCTCGGGGATGTCGTCCAGAGTCTTGGTGAGTGCGGCCAGCAGTGCCTCATTCTCACTGTCAATGATCTGGAGGGGAAAGCCCAGGAAAGAAGGAGCAGGAGACAGAGAGGGGACACAGTAAGTGGACACCCTGGACTTGTCACCTGCATGGGAGAAGCTTGTTTTGCATTTGTAGCCTCAATGTCTCCCCCTCCCCTGCAACCCACTTGGATCCTGATCTCCATCAGATTATCTCAGCTTCACTGGTATAGTAGATGCCTGAGAACAGAGCTATAGACGACAAGCACCACAGAGCCTACAAGGAGGCAGCAGGTAATGGTGGGAAGGATTTTGCCATAGGAGTCCCAGGTTTGGCTCTGCTGCTTCTCTGCAGGTCACCATGGATACAGGATGGTTCCAAAAGACGCCTATACCCTTCATTAAGGACAGCAACTTGGGGCCAGGTGGTGTCTTACCTGGTTAAGCACTTACATTACAGTGCACAAGGACCCAGGTTCAAGTCCCTGGTCCCCACCTGCAGGGGAAAGTTTCGAGAGTGGTGAAGCAGGGCTGCAGGTATCTCTCTGTCTCTCTCCCTATCTATCTCCCCCTACTCTCCCAATGTCTCTCTGTCTCTATCCAATAATAAATAAAAAGGACAGCAACTCCACTCCCTGGGACACAGGCCCTGAGTGTCTGAGGCTGGTCTATCTATGCTCTGGGAGTAACACATTATAGGTATCAGTCCTTCTGACCTTGGGGCAGATTTACTGCAGTTTTAGTTTATTTGTTCTGTTTTAGAAGGACTGGGGCCTTTGTATTTACAGTAATTTCACCACTCCCAAACCACTTTTTCATTCAAGTAGAAAGAGAGATTGAGAGAAGCACCACAGCACTCTCCTCGCTCCCCCACCCCACCCTCACGTGCCAGGGCACCTTCCCAGTGCAACATAGTATGTTTGCTCAACTGGCTGTACCACCACCTGGGCCCTAACTTAAGACTTAAATCTAAAAAAGAAAGGTGGGGTAGGGTACACATGTTTTCTGCTGGCATCCTCCCCAGGCTAGTTAAGGAGGTTACACCTGGAAGCAGAGATGGGAGTGCTCTGCCCAGCACTCCCATGCCCAGCTGCGTGCCCAGGGCCCCCAGAGGGCCGTCTGCTGAGAGGGAGGATGCATGCTCTACACAGTGGACTCTGGCGGTGGTGGGGTGCTGCTGACTCAAGGCAGCTTCCAAAAGGAAGCTGTGTGGAAACGAGGTCACCAGCACCAACTGCAGTGAGAGCTCCCCCTTTTGCCAGGAGCACCGTGAACACCCGGAAACAGGATGAGCTTCCGACAGGTTCCTAGGATCCCTAATGGGGGGATGTCAGGCATGAATCTTTGCTCTTGTTCCCAATCATGGCCACCACACCTTGCCCACCGTCATGCCCTGCGGACACCAGCTGCCCAGCCACCACAGAAAAGCATGCTTTTCTGGAATCGGGGTGAGGGGGATAAAGGGCAGGTACAATAAAGCACAGGGGTGTGGGGGTGCTTACTGTGCCCCAGCAGGGTGCTACCATGAATACACATCGGCAGAGACCTCACCAAGCTCCCAACTGGTCAAAAAAAACCAAACAACTTGGTGTATGTGTGTGAGGAGGGAGCGTGGTGCACTTGGTTGAGTGCATGTTACTATGCACAAAGTCCCAGCTTTGAGCCCCAGCTCCCCACTTGCAGGGGAGAAGCCTCATGAGCAGTGAAGCAGTGCTGCAGGTGTCTCTCTGTCTCTCTCTTGATTTCTTTGTTTCTATCCAGTAAAGTAAGAATAAAAACTCTCTCGAATTGCATGCCTGAGGGTCCCGGTGCAATCCCCAGCACCTCATGCATTAGAGCGACGCTCGGGCTTCTCTCTGTGTGTGTCATGTGAAACTTCTGTGTAATACACAGAATAAATCTTCAAAGGAAACGACAAAAGGCCTGCCCCTTCTCCTCAGCCCTCTCAGGCTTCTTCCAGCTCAAGGGCAGTCAGTTAGGGCTGGACAGGACACCTAGCCCAGACTGGAAAGAGAGGCAGCTCTTGCCCATGTGCACACCCTAAGGTAATACATCATCCCTCTCCTCTTTCTGAGCCTATTAGCTCAGTTCTCCCAGCTCAGCTTGGAAATGGAGTGCAAATTAATGGAGAGTTAATCAGCTGCAGGAGGGCTATTAATAGATGCGGTGCACCCCCCCCCCCCTTCCTGAGCTGAGCTACAGCCCAGGAGAAGGAGTCTGTAAGAAATCTGAAGGGACAGGCTTCCTTCTGGGGGCCTTGTGTGGCTGAGAGAGACAACACAGGGCAAAGGGCAGAATCCAGGCTCTCCCGGCTAGAGAAACACTCAGAAATCCTCCGCTGTCCCAGAGATTAACTGGAGGATTAACCCAGGGAATCCATCTGTTCCCCACCTTATTTATTTATTTATTTATTTATTTATTTATTTATTTATTTATTTATTTGCCTTAGGAGTCAGTCCACAGATTTCATTAGAGTTTCAAAAGATCAGTGAGTCTCCCACGAATAGATTATGAGCTGCTGATCTACTTCATGTTCCTTCCTCTTCTCTCACATGGAGCCAAAGTGAGGCCAGGCTTCTTGGCCAAGGCCACAGAGCACACTGGAACTGAGCTTCCACTGATGCACAGAGCCTGGGGTGGCCTGGGGCCTAAGACTGGGTTCACAGTGGGTGGAAGGTGCTGTCACTGCACACACACCCCCACCCCATCCCTGTAATGATAGCTTGTTCCCCATGCTCCCAGTCTGTTTCCATAGCAACAATGCCATTTGACTATAACATGGCTGGGACACAAGGCAATATGCCTCAGATCCCCACAAGTCCACCCCGACCAGGCTTGTGATAGGGCTGGGGGGGGGGGAACGGGGACACCTGATAGAGGTGTGTGGAGGGGAACAGGCCACACACACAGGGGAGAGGGACCAGGGGCCAGAGTCCTAGTCACTTGAAAGGATTATGCCTTCTGGTCTGAGGCTTGATAGTGGTTTAGTAAGTGTTTGAAGGGTAGGGACTGGACTATCTATGTGGAAGAGGTGTGCCTCCCATCCTCCCCCCTTCCTACACACACACACACACACACACACACACACACACACACACACACCCCAATTCTCTGCTAGGGAGGTGGTTTGTGGCAGAATGCAGGACTTGAATGTTTAAGGTCCCAGGTTGAATCCCAGGCACCATCTAAGCCAAAACGTTGCGATGCTCTGGCCTTGCATATTCTCTACCCACACTCTCCCTCTCATTCAACATCTAAGTGCTTTTTGTTGTTGTTTGGCCTCCAGAGTTATCACTGGTGCTCAGTGCTGGCACTATGAATCCACTGATCCTGGAAGCCATTTTTTTCTTTTTTTCTCTCTTTCTTTCTTTCTTTCTTTTTTTTTTTTTTTTCTATTTATGGTGCACTTTATTTTTCACTTATCTTCTTTTTTAAAAATTTTATTTGTTATTAATAGTTTGTTACAAGATTATAAGCTTATAATGTGTAGTTCCATACTACATGCCGCTACCAAAGTTCTGTATCCCCACACTCCCACCTCCCAAAAATAACCACCATAGTTCTTATAAGTCTTACAAACAATTTGCTTATTTTTAATTTCTATTTTATTTGATAAAACAGAAAGAAATTGGAAAGGGAGGCAGGGAAGATAAAAAGATAGACACCTGGGGAGTCGGGCGGTAACGCAGCAGGTTAAGCACATGTGACACAAAGCACAAGGACCGGCATAAGGATCCCAGTTCGAGCCCCCAGCTCCCCACCTGCAGGGGAGTCGCTTCACAGGCGGTGAAGCAGGTCTGCAGGTGTCTATCTTTCTCTCCCCCTCTGTCTTCCCCTCCTCTCTCTATTTCTCTCTGCCCTATCCAACAACAACATCAATATCAACAATAATAAATACAACAATAAAACAACAAGGGCAACAAAAGGGAATAAATAAATATTAGAAAAAAAAAAGATTGATACCTGCAGACCTGCTTCACCGCTTGTGAAGCATCATCTCCCCTACAGGCGGTGGCAAGCAGGGGCTTGAGTCCAAGTCCTTGAGCATAGTGATAGGTATGCACCACTCCCAGACCAATAACTAAGTCTTTAATAATAAATGTAGACCAGCAACATATTTCTGTTGGATAGTGAGATGCTCTTTACCATGTGTGCAACCCAGGTTTAAGCCTGCCTCTCACTGCACTGAAGGAAGCTTCAGTGCTGTGTGTTCTTTCCCTCCAGATATCTGAAAGTAAGCCCTAAGTAGTGACACCTTAGAGATGACCAAGAGATGACCAAAAAATGAAAGAATAAAAAATAAACAAATCAACAACCACTACACTCAGCAGCTCTCTATAGCCTGAGAGCATTTTCTGGAAGCTGGGCCCCTCTGACATCACCCCACTCCACAGCAGAGCACAGGACTCATTTCAGTTGTTTAAATAAACTAGGAAGGTCCTGAAATGGAACCAGAACAAAAGCCCAGGACTGACAGTCTTCAGGGCAAAGGTTGTATAAGGGCTAATTAGGGACTCTTCAGATAGTCTTCACCCTGATCCTTCTTGGCTGTATGACTACAAGCAAGTTACTTAACTTCTCTAAGCTTCCTTTTCCTCACCTATGAAATGGGCAATTGCTCATATGTTAGAATAGTCTTAGGATACATTCATTCTTCAATATGGTAGGATCTGGGCCAACTGACCTCTTAACTTTTGATATATATATATATATATATATATATATATATATATATATTTTTTTTTTTCCCTCCCTCCAGGGTTATTGCTGGGGCCTGCACCACAAATCCACTGCTCCTGGAGGCTATTTTTTCCCTTTTGTTGCCTTTTTTGTTTTATTATTGTTGTGGTTATTATTATTATTGTTTTTATTGATGTATTTAGGACAGAGAGAAGTCGAGAGAGATGGGTAAGACAGGAGGGGGGAGAAAGATACACCTGCAGACAGACCTGCTTCACCACTTGTGAAGTGACTCCCCTGCAGGTGGGGGACCGGGGGGGCTTGAACTGGGATCCTTACACTGGCTTTGCGCCATGTGTGCTTAACCCACTGTGCTACTGCCCAACCTCTTTTTTTTTTTAATTTTTTATTTATAAAAAAGAAACATTGACAAAACCATAGGATAAGAGAGGTACAACTCCGCACAATTGCCACCACCAGAACTCCCTATCCCATCCCCTCCCCTGATAGCTTTCCCATTCTTTACCCCTTGTTTTATACTTTATTTATTTATTAGTGGACAGAGAAGAGAGAAATTGAGAGAAGAGGGGGAGACAGAGAAGGAACCACTTGTGAAGCTTCCTCCTGCAGGTAGGGACCAGGGGCTTGAACCTTTGTCCTTGTTCACTTAACCAGGTGACCACCACCTGGCCCCTTAAATATGTATTTATTAATAAGAGAGAACCAGGGTATCTTTTTAAGAAACAAATAAACATGTATTTATTAACAAGAGAAAGAAGTACGGAGAAATCAGAGCATCACACTGTATATGTGATGCAGAACTCAGAACCTCATGCTTGAGTTCAGTACGATAGCCACTGTACCACCTCCCTACTTTTCATTTTATCTCCTATCATTCCCCCTGAGCTCTTTGTAATGTCATCCTCTAGCCCTGCCAGAAGGCTCTGTCCAGGTTTTTCGATCTGCTTGTGGCCAGCCTCTCCCTTTTTGTCCCTTGGCTGCTGTGTTTACGGATCCAGGCTAAGGCTCCTCTCTGGACTGAACACCAGGCTTCACTCACAGAGGTAGCACCACAAACATTCTAGAAGGATGAAATCTGCCAGGACTGTCTGGGACGGTGTTTCTGACATGCCAGCACAACATTTGGCACCCAGTCTGCTGTTGTTTTATTATTATGATCTCGCCAGACGGGCAAAACCATCTTGGTGGGGGAGTACAGCTTGAGGCAGGAAGAGTGAGCACAAAAGCACCCCCCAACTCGTTTCAACTACCTTCCACCATTTCATCCCTGACCCTCCATGCTACATGCCCCCAGCCACACTAACATGTACAAAGAGCTTGCTATACTCTGGTACCAATCCCAGATGCCACATTAGCCCATATAGGGGTACTTCTCAAAGGAAACGCCAAGCTTCACATGCCCCTGAGGCTGGCCAAGGGCTCACTGAGGGTGAGACTGCAGCATCTATAGCCATAGCAAAGTGGTATCATTTCTTCTCAAGAACCTCTAGATTCCACATTTAAAAAGTCAGATGGCAGTCCGGGAGGTGGTGCTGTGGATAAAGTGCTGGACTCTTGGGAGCTGGGAGGTAGCGCAGCAGGTTAAGCGCACATGGCGCCCAGCATAAGGACCGGCATAAGGATCCCAGTTCAAGCCCCCAGCTCCCCACCTGCAGGAGGGTCACTTCACAAGTGGTGAAGCAGGTCTGCAGGTGTCTTTCTCTCCCCCTCTCTGTTCTCCCCTCCTCTTTCCATTTCTCTCTGTCCTATGCAACAACAGTGACAGCTATAACAACCATAACAACTACAACAAGGGCAACAACAAGGGCAACAAAATGGGGAAAATAGCCTCCAGGAGCAGTGGATTTGTGGTGCAGGCACCGAGCCCCAGTGATAACCCTGAAAAAAAAAAAGTGTTGAACTCTCAAGCATTAGGTCCCCAAGTCTGACCTCAAGCAGTGCACATGCCAGAGTGATACCCTGGGGGTCTCTCTCTCATATTGATCAAAATATCTTAAAAGCAAAAGAGAGATGACTAGATTCTTGTCTGAGAGTAGCTAAGAGACCAGCATGGAGTCGCTGTGGCAAAAAAGCCATGAGCAGACATGGCTGGGTTTCTATCTATTCAGTTACCCACTAGGCAGACCACCCCAGGCACACGACTTGGTCTCTCCAAGCCTCGGAGCGCACACTTTACCATACTCGGGAATCTGCATTTGAGTCCCCGGTCAACATGTAGGAGCACCATGCAGGGGAAGCTTCATGAGTAGCAGAACAACACATGCTCTCTCTCCCTCTCTGTTTCTATTAGCAATTGGAAGGGGGGGGGGGACGGGAAGTCCACTGGGTGGGCCAGCAAAGTATCTCACTTGGAATAGTGCACTTGCTTTGCCATATGCACAACTCAGCTTCAACACCGGCCCCTCGGCAGTGAAGGAAGCTTTGGTGCTGTGGTCTCTTTCACTCTTCCACTATTTAAAAGGGGGGGCAGGCAGTGGCACACCCAGTTAAACACACATAGTACTGAGCACAGGACCTGCACAAGGATCCAAGTTCAGTGCCCCACCCCCCACCTGCAAGGGGGAGGGGGTCGTTTCACAAGGGGTGAAGCAGGTCTGTGGGTGTCTATCTTTCTCTCCCCCTCTCTATCTTCCCTTCCCTTCCTATTTCAATTTCTCTCTGTCCTATTCACTAAAAAAAAAAAAAAAAAAAAAAAGCCCAGGGATCAGGTGGTGGCGCACCTGGTTAAGTGCATGTTACTATGCTCAAGGACCCAGGTTTGAGCCCCTGGTCCCTACCTGCAAAGGGAAAGCTTTGCGAGTGGTGAAGCAGGATTGCAGGTGTCTTTCTGTCTCTTTCCCTCTCTGTCTCCCCCTTCCTCTTGATTTCTGACGGTTTATATCCAATAAATAAATAAAAATAATAATGTAAAAAAAAAAAAAAAAGCCCATGGGGAATGCTGAAGTCCCACAGGTATGGAGTCCTAATCGAACCCTGACCAGAAAATAAAGAATGTAGATTCAGCAAGATGATATACCTCGAAGAGCTCCAAGTCATCAGGGCTGTACTGGCTGGGTTCTGTCTCAGAGTTCTCGGGGCACCACTGCAGCTCCCCAAAGCAGGCAGCCGAGTCGAAGTCACTGGTGTCCAGCTGGGAGAGGTCCAGCTCTGGAAAGTCAGCATAGAGTTGCTCCTCCCCCGATGCCCCACTCTGAGGAGACAGAAAAGAAGAAGGTCATCAGAACTGAGCTGGGCGGGACCATGTAACCCTAGGCTGCCCTGCATCCAGGCCAGATTCTGCCAAGTGATCGAGACCTGTGACTGGTGGATCTACCAGGAGTCAAGTCAAGTCCTGGTGGTACAAATTCCCATAAACACTGCACTCTCTGCTCTCCTACTCCTTCTCCACACTCTTACACATCCCTCAAAGCCCTGCCAACATAACGCTTCATTTTGTTGTTGTTTTGTTTTTTTCTTATTGCCAGCTGGATTATCACTGTGGTTTGGGTGCCTGCACTGTGAATCCACTGCTCCTAGTGACCATTCCCCACCCTCTCCTTCTTTTTACATGATAGGATAGACAGAAATTGAGAGAGGAGGTGGAAACAGAGAGGGAGAGAGAAAGAGAGATACCTGCAGACCTGCTTCAAAACTCACGAAGCTTCCGCTGCAAGTGGAGACCACGGGTTAGAACCCAGGTCCTCTAACATAGTAACGTGTGAGCCACCATCTGGCCCCATAGCATCTCTTCTCTCCAGAACTGTTTTGGTGATAACTTTACCTACAAACAGACAACTATTCAATTTAAATAAGTACCCTCACTTCAAGAGGCAATGGGAAACCACAATCCTTTGATTTTAATAATGAAACAACAACAAAACCCAGCTGCCATCATTGATTACTATGTTCTGGGCATACACTCACCCACGCCCCCCCATGTATTTTATAGATGTAATATCTAAAGTCAACAGAACCACCCATGAACACAGAGAAGACAAATAAAACTATCCCCACTTCTATCGAGGAATACTATGGTACTGATAAAAAGAAAAGGAGCAAGTGCCCAGGTTACCCAAGCGCGTTAAATAAAACACAAAGCTGCAGATAAAAGGTCCCCCCCCCCACACACACAAGTGTGAAAAGAGAATGAAACAAAACCAAGCAATGCATTTCTCTTGACATGATACTATATATGCAGATGCACTAGGGAAGTCCTAGAAGGCTTCCAACCACCAGACAGTGAGTGGTGGGTGGGGTGGAAGGGAAACTTGGGGGACTCTGGCAGCAGCACTGACAGAGGCTGTGCTTCTCAAAGTGCATTTCAAAGGCCAACAGCGTTGGTACTCTCTTGGGAAGGTGTTAGAATAATGTAGTGTGTCAGTTACCCACACACACCAATTCAGAAGGCGACCACTTCCTACCATGATCTTGCAACAAGTCTTGAACAATGACTTATTAACTCTGACTTAGCAACGAGGGTACAAGCTGGCACACAGGTTCAGAAATAAGCCAGATGGGAGTATGGATTGACCTGCCAGCACCCATGCTCATCGGAGAAGCAATTACAGAAGCCAGACCTTTCACCTTCTGCACCCCACAATGACCCTGGGTCCATACTCTCAGAGGGATAGAGAATGGGAAAGCTATCAGGGGAGGGGATGGGATATGGATAGGATACGGAGTTCTGGTAGTGGGAATTGTGTAGAATTGTACCCCTCTTTTCCTATAGTTTTTGTCAGTGTTTCCTTTTTATAAACAAAATTTTAAAAAAATTAGCCAGAACAGGGAGAGAGATTAAGATACAGAATAACAGTATAATAGAGACAGCAGCCTTGATTCCTCTGCGAGTTCTCACCCACCATCTAGGGAACATTCCTTCCGTTCTCTGAACCTTATCTGCAAAGCACCTGCCTAATCTAGTTAAGCTCAGATGCAGCAAGTGACCTTGCAGCCTGGTCTGGGAAGTGCTTAACCAATGGCAGTTAGTGGTTGAGACAGGGAGCTCAACTGGTAGATTCCACATGCTTGAGGCTCCTGGTTTGAGTCCTGGCATCATATGTGTCAGAGTGGTACTCTAGCATGCATGCTCTCTCCGTGCCCCTCTCCCAATGCTTATCTAATATGAAATAAATATAAATAAATAAATGGCAAATAACAGTAGCAGCAAGAAATAAATAAATAATAAACCACCATTATCAAACCGAGACCATTTCATGGCAGGCGGAGGTTGAGGGGTAGGGTCATTGGAGCCCAAGGGCCTTAAAAAGACCTAAGTGACACAAGAGAAATCTATTTTTTCCCTTTCCCAGGCCTTTTCCTTAATTGTTCCCACTTACTAGGCCTCATAAATTATGAATAAATGTATATTATTAGCTCAAGTTGACACAGGAAAAAGGCTTTTATCTGAATTTGGGTCAAATGTCTTAATTGGTGCTTTGCTAGTATCCCGCCTGCACGAGCAGCACTGGACCAGGTGCTCTCCAGTGGCTGGTCCCCTGGTGCTCAGGCCTGGCGGCTGGGTTCCTGGCAGGGTTGTCTGCAGGGCCACTGCCTAGCCCTCTCTCCTCCAAATCTGTGTGGGTTTCTCCAACACACAAGGATTCCACCGTCACCACTGGTGCAGCATCATTCCCAGGCAGGCAGCTAAGCCACGGGTGAGACAGGCAAAGCCCCAGCAGCCTAGTGGTGCCTGCAGGCTGGGCCGTGGGGAGGGCGACTGACACAGCCACCACGAGGGGGAGGTCCACTGCCTTAAGTATGACTGTCCAAGAGGATGGCAGGAATCAAGAGAGGGGGATAGGATACAGGGGGATAGGTGGTACACTTGGTTGAGGAATGAAAGACCTGAGTTCGAGTCCCCACTCCCCACCTGCAGGGGGTGGACAGGGGTGGGGGGCAGTGGCTTCATGAGCACTGAAGCAGGTCTACAGGTATCTGTCTCTTTTTCTCACTGTCTCCCTCTCCCACCCCAATTTCTTTCAATCCTATCAAATAAAATAGGGGAAAAAAATAAGGCTACTGGGAGCAATAGATTTGTAGTGCTAACAGCACGCCCCAGCAATAACCCTGGGAGTAATAATAATAATAATAATAATAATAATAATAATAGAGGAACAGGTGGCCCAGGAGGGCACACAGTGGAGAAAACATTAGACTCTCAAGTATGAGGTCCTGAGTTTGATCCTTTGCATCCCATGTGCCCGTGATGCTCTGGTTCTCTCTCTTGCTCTCACTGATAAAGGCCTAAAAATAAAATTGAGCAGCCTGGAATGAAGCAATGAGTAAAGCATTGGACTCTCAAGCAAGAAGACCTGAGTTTGATCTCTAGAGCACCATGCTCTCTGTTTTTTGGTTTTTTTTTTTTTCTATTCCTCCTTCTCTATAAGTAAATACTTGTTTTTTTTAATACTTTATTTTATTTTATTGGCATCCCTGGGTGACCATGATTTTTATTTTATTTTATTATTATTTTGTTTTGTTTTTTTTATTTTTTAAATATTTATTTTATTTATTTATTCCCTTTTGTTGCCCTTGTTATTTTATTGTTGTGGTTATTATTGTTGTTGTCGTTGTTGGATAGGACAGAGAGAAATGGAGAGAGGAGGGAAAGACAGAGAGGAGGAGAGAAAGATAGACACCTGCAGACCTGCTTCACCACCTGTGAAGCGACTCCCCTGCAGGTGGGGAGCCGGGGTTCGAACCGGGATCCTTATGCCGGTCCTTGTGCTTTGCGCCACCTGTGCTTAACCCGCTGCGCTACAGCCCGACTCCCCTTATTATTTTTTTAATGAGGAAGATCACATAGAGAGAGACCAGAGGAGCACTGCTCAGCTCTAGCTTATGGTGGTGTGGGGGGATTAAACCTGGCCTTTGATAAATAGATAATCTGAGTTCCCCCCCCCCACCTCCAGGGTTATTGTTGGGGCTCGGTGCCTGTACTACAAAGCCACTGCTCCTGGAGGCTATTTTTTCCCTTTTGTTGCCCTTGTTGTTTATCGTTGTTATAGGATAGGACAGAGAGAAATCAAGAGAGGATGGGAAGACAGAGAGAGGGAGATAAAGATAGACACCTGCAGACCTGCTTCACTGTTTGTAAAGTGACCCCCTCCCCCGGCAGGTGGGGAGCCAGGGGCTTGAACTAGGATCCTTAAGCCAGTCCATGCACTTCACGCCATGTGCACTTAACCCGCTGTGCTACAGCCCGGAACCCATAATCAGAGTTTTTAAAAAATGTCTTTCTTTATTTATTTTGGGTAAAGGTGGAGAGAACTTGAATGGGAAGGAGGAGACACAGAGAGAGACATCTGCAGCACTGTCTCACTACTTATGAAGCTTCCCCCCTACAGGTGGGAACTGGGGACTAGAATTCAGGTCCTTGCACATGGTAACATGTGCACTCAACCAGGTACACCATGACCCTGCTCCCCATACATAATAATATATATTGAATTAAATTTTAAAGAAAGAGAGAAAAAAGAGAGAAGACAGATGTTGTGTGAACCTCTGGAACCACAGAGAAACTCCATCCCCAACCAAGCTCCACCTCTTCTCCATTCCAAACCACCCTCTCTGAATCTACTAGTCACTGTCACCTCAAGGGACTATCAAGATGGATTCTCAGCCACATCTCGGGGACTTCCTCCCTTTCTGGGGCTGTGAGCAAACAGACGGACAACTGACTGACTCCTCAGTTTGGGCCTCTGTGAGCAAACCTGTGTACCTGTATCCAAGTCTTTGTGCAGACACATGTTTTAGTCTCCTGGGTAAGCACCTAGGAGTGGATTTTCTGGGTTACACAATGAGTGTATGTAAGACTTCATAAAAGCCACAACATCCTTCTCCTGAGTGGTTGTACCATTGTGCACTCCTGCACTTACAAAAGAGATCCAACTCTCCCAGCACCAGGTATCATTGACTATTTTTAACCTTGGTTGGGTGAGTGCAAACATGTGCCCAATGATACTGTGAACCAAGCGCTATGCTGTGCGAGACTCAGCCCCGTCTTTCATGAGCCAACATCTTAGTCTAGGCAAGGAAGTCACAGACATATTCTGTTCCAGCGCCATTGATGGAAGACAACACAAGGAAGGGATTTCTCTTACATGAGGGGCAGGAGAGGCTTCCTTAAAGAGCTGCTTTCTAAGATGAAATATGGAGGAACTGGGCAGGGGAAGTGGTGGGGAAGAACATTCCAGGAGGAGAGCCCTGCCAAGGCAAAACCCTAGGGTGAAGGAAGGGGGGATGGGAACTGATGCCTTCAAAGAGGAAGCAGAGGTAGGTCAGCTAAGGATTGCAAGGGATTTGGGGCTTATTCCGTGTATGATGGGGGTGGGGTGGGGCTTGGTTAGAAACAGGCATATAAATTAGGGATTGGGTGCTGGGCAGCTGGAACCTCCTAGGCCATCAGAGATCTTAACAATAAACTTTCTGGAGGGCTTTTTCTATAGACCATTGAACCTTGTCATCCAAGCTACTCAAAGCAGCTACATCTGTAAGACTTGAGGCTGTAGACGCAGCCTTATATCCACAGTTGCTGAATCAAAATCCAATATGGAGCTGGGAAAATAGCTCACCTGGGCAGTGTACCTGCTGTGCTATGTGCATGACCCAGGTTTGAGCTTGGCTCTGTCTTTAGCTGAAAAAGTTGATGTGGAGCAGTGAAGCACCAGTGATAACAAAAACAAGTAAAGGAAAAAGAAGGAGCAGGAGGAGGAGAAGGAAGAGAAAGGAAAGGGAAGAGAAGGGAAGGGAAGGGAAGGGGAAGGAGAAGGGGAAGGGGAAAGGAAAGGGGAAGAGGAAGGGAAGGAAAGGAAACCCACGGGGAGCCAGCAGCCCCAAGGTAACCCAGGTGAGTTGCTGGGAACATTTAGGGAATCTGATGCTTCTTCAAGATCCAGGGAGGAGCCAAGTAGTGGTGCACCTGGCTGAGTGGATATATTACAGTCCACAAGCACCTGGGTTTAAGTCCCCAGTCCCCGCCTGCAGAGAAAATACTTCATGAGCAGTGAAGTAGTATTGCAGGTTTGTCTCTGCCTCTCTCCCTTATCTCTCCCTTCCCTCACAATTTATCTATTTCTATCCAATTCGTTCATTAATTTGATTGTTAAAGAAAAAAAAATCCAGGGAAAAAGTATAGGCACTTCTCCACCAAAATGCATGTGCATGTGAATCTTATACTAAAAACTATCAACTTTCAGAGATACTCCTAAAGAACTCTTGGCAGTCTGGGTAGATATAGTGGTTATACAAAAAACAAGGCTTTCACCACATGTGGCGCAAAGCACAAGGATCAGCGTAAGGATCCCGGTTAGAGCCCCTGGCTCCCCACCTGCAGGGGAGTCGCTTCACAGGCGGTGAAGCAGGTCTGCAGGTGTCTGCCTTTCTCTCCCCCTCTCTGTCTTCCCCTCCTCTCTCCACTTCTCTCTGTCCTATCCAACAACAACGACATCAATAACAATAATAACTACAACGTAAAACAACAAGGGCAACAAAAGGGAATAAATAAATAAATTTTTTTTTTTAAAAAAAAAAAAGGCTTTCATGTCTGAAGCTCCAAGGTCCCAGGTTCAAGTCCTAGCACCACCACAAGCCAGAACTGAGCAGTGCTCTAGAAAAAAATAAACAAGCCTCTCTTGGCTTAAGAACTTAAGGAGGTAGGACTCAAGACACAAAGCAATGGTGAGCCAGTGAAATAGCTCACTTGGACAGTATGCAGCTTTGCTATATATCAGACCAAGGTTCAAGCCCGGCCACTACCACACTGAAGGAAGCTTGGATGTTGTGGGTTTTTCCACTATCTCTCTCTGTTTGCATATCTTATAAAAATAAAAAATAAACAAAAAGAACTTCTGGCTTGGTTGGTTGGGTGAAACCCTTGGCCTTACAGAGGAGGAAACTGAGGCCCAATGAGGCTAATGGGTGTGCTCAGAGTCATTCAGCCAGTGTCCTTTCCCCCTCAGAATCCAGCCACCTCCTTTCCAGACGCCATAAAGTGGCCATAACCACTGCATGTATTGATCACCACAGCGGCCTGACAGACTCAGAATGTACCCGGGACATCGCAGGAGTGAGGCCTTGGCTCCACAGCCTTGTCAATTAGGGCTGCAGACACTCTAGTTGAAAACCACTAAGTAAGGCATTAACAGTGATTACTCTGGCTTCCTCCATATTTAGCCAGACTTCTGAAGGGGCCACCTGGGGTGACCCAGATCTCATGGAAAGGTCTCTCTTGAAGCCTTGTGCTGTCCAGGCCCCACCAATGGGACGGAAAGGCAGGCCAGTCACTGCTGTCACGAGTGCTTACTACATATGCTAAGGGACACTAAGTGCCCCATGAGTCCTGAAATAACTCCCTTGGATAGTATGTTGCTTTGAAACATGCAAGATCTAGGTTCTAGCCCAGGTCCCATGGCGTTAAAAGAAGCGTAGGAGCTGTGATGTGATATCTCTGTGTGTGTGTGTGTGTGTGTGTGTGCGCGTGTGTGTATATGTGTATGTGTGTGTGTTTGTGTGTGTGTGTGTATGTGTTTCTATCTGATAAAGTAGGTCTGGGGTGGTGAAGTAACCAAAAAGATGGAAGAGGAGAAAAAAGGGAGGGAGAGAAGGAGAAAAAGCAGAGGAATCTCATAATGATTATGCAAAAACAAGTCTCATGTTCTAGCCCTAGTACCACTATAAGCCAAAGATGAGCAGCGTTCTCATAAAATAAATAAGGAAGGAAGGAAGGAAGGAAGGAAGGAAGGAAGGAAGGAAGGAAGGAAGGAAGGAAGGAAGGAAGGAAGAAGGGAAGGAGGGAGGGAGGAAGAAGAAATGAAAGAAATTTTGTGGTACCTTCATTGGAAATTGTCTAATGTAACTCAAACATGCCTTTCTGGGCTTTCCACTCTGTCCCCACTGAGCTACATGTTCCCCTTTGTGAGTGAACAATGTTATCATGGTTACTATGTCTTTGTGGTACATTTTGAAGCTGTGAATTATCCAACTTCCCTTTTTTGCAGTACTGCTTCAGGTTGGGATGACAAAATAGCTCACTTGGAGAGTGCACTGCTTTGTCATGTGTTCGACCCAGGTTTGAGTCTAACCCCTACAGCACTGAAGGAAGCTTTAGGGCTATAGCCTCTCTCTCTCTCTCTCTCTCTCTCCACAAATGAATATATAAATATTGTGGCTTGGGACATGGCTCAACTGGTAGAATGTGGGACTTTCATGCCTGAGGTTCCCAGTTTGATCCTGACGCTGCATATATCAGAGTGGTATTCTGATGTGTCTCTCTCTTTCAGATGTGAAACTCTCGTATGTACTAAATTAAAAATTAAAAAAGTACATAAAATAAAATATTCTATCTAAAACGGATAAGAATATAAATAATGAAGAATACATAAGAAAATAAATTTTAAAAGTTAAAATAAATGAGAGAATAACTCTGTGGCATTGGGTCACAATCCCATGATGACAAATTGGTAATGTCAGTGATGGAGACTTTGCCAGGGTGGCTGTCACAAGAGCCCAGCCAGGTGGCCTGGATGACAGAAATAACCTGCCCCACGGATCTGAAGGCTAGATGTCTGAGACCAGTCCTTTGGCTGGGCTGGCTCTTCCGCTAAGCCCCCCAACCAATTTTCCAGCCGCACCACACACCCTATGGGGAGGGGGCACTGGCACCCCTGGTAGCAGATTCCTGGTGTTTTGTCCAGATTCCCCTAAGTGACCTCACTGGAAGCCCAGGTATCTTATTGGGAATCAACTCCCTACTCAAGAAAGAATGCATCTGTGGGGGACTTCCCTGACTGGAATCAGCAGACCGTCTCGCTGAGTGCTTGGGCCTGAGCCCACAGTTTCAGCTCTGGTGTGGCAGGCAGGAAGCAGCTCCAGACAGATCTGGGTCTGGGCCTGCTGGTACTCACATTGTCTTTTTTTCTGGGGACCCCTTCCCTTTCAGGTGCCCACTGCTCCCTTCAGAAAATAGAACAGCAAGCAAATTGACCCCCAAGAATCCCACCTGCTCAAACACTTGAGACCATTCTGTACTTAGTCTGTGACACCAGATGAATTTGGGAGAAATGTTCAGGTATAACTTAGTGACAGGTGGGTGGGTAGGTGAGTGGGTGGATGGATGGATGATTTTTACAGAGGGGGAGACAAAGGCACAGAGTAAAGGACTGTTCTGAAATAAAAGAAAGGTTCTAGGGATCTGACCAGATCCAAGCTTTGCTGAAAACACTAGTCCTTTGAGGTCAGGATATAATTTTGCTGCCTCTGTTTCTATTGACAAAAGAGAAGGAAATAAAAAGGTTCCTACCTCCCAGGGTTCTTATAAAAACAAAGTGACATAGGTTGGGAGTCCAGTCTGTGCCACATACCATGGGAACACTGGTCACAGACACAAACACTATGGCTGACATTTAAATGATGCCCATAACTCTGCTCACCTGTCACTTACCCAGAATGCAGGAAGTAGCCATTGCTGTGCACTTGGACAAACAGGAAAACTGGGTTTCTCAGAGGGTCAGTGCTTCATAATGTGCCTTTGTTTTATTTTTATTATTTTTTGCTACCAGGCTAGAGCTCAATGCCTGCATGACTCCACTATTCCCAGGAGATTTTTCCTTCTTCTCTTTCTCCTTCTTTTAGTTATACAGAGATGGGACCAAGTAGCGGTGCACCAATTGAGCACAAACATTAGCCTTTAAGGACCCAGGTTGGAGCCCCTGCTCCCTAGCAGAAAGCTTCCAAAGCAGTGAAGCAGGGCTGCAGGTGTCTCTGTTTCTCTCCCTATCTTCAATTTCTGTTTCTACCCAAAATAAATGCATATATATATATATATATTCATATACACATTCATTTATTTTTAAGGAGAGTGTAAGACAGAGAGGAAGAAAGACAGAAGGAGAGATACCGCTGCACTGTTCCACCTCTGGAGAGCCTTCCCCCTAACTGGTACTTGTAAGGGTGAGGGGTGTGATATAATTTGTCTTCTGAACCATTCTCTCAGTCCTAAACCCACTGGCTCTCCATGCTCATTGTTCCTTCAATTTCAGCCAGCCCTTGACACCAGTGTTATCATCACTCATGGCTTCTGTTAAAGGAACGTTCTGGTCCAACAAGCAAATCACGCTGGTTCTCTCAGGAACTAGCCAGGTGCACTGAGCTTCTTGACTGATGGCTACTTGCATGAAAGTTGTTTGCATAACCATTATGCTATTTCCTAGGTCCTTGCCTGCCATCTTTTAAGATGCTAACAGTTTGGAATCCCTTCCATTGGCAAGATGATGGCTTGACCCAAGGTTTCCTTTAACTCTGCTGTTATGGATGCCCAGATCAACCTTGATCAAAGGGTAGGTATCTGGAGCTAGGGTCATGTCCTCTGTTTCCCTGAAGGTCATACAGACCACTAACCATCCCAGCTCTGCTTCCTGCTGACCCCTGCACCTGCTCAACACAGAGGCTTGGCAGACCCAGCCTGGTGTATAGACCTAGGACCTTTGACTCCACTTGCCTTCCAGAAAGAAACATCCAACCCTGCAACATGAAAGAGGACACAGTGACTCTGGGAAATAGCACAGTGGATAAAGCATTGACTCTCAAGCAAGGATAGGCTCCAGAGTTTGACACCAGCATCACCACATGCCAGACTGATACCCCCTCATAAATAAGTAAATCAAGAGAGAGAGAGATGGAGAGAGAGATGGAGACAGAAAGAGAAAGAGAGAGAGAGAGAGAGAGAGAGAGAGAGAGAAGTACACAACACAGAGGTTGTTAGAGCTTGTTAGAGAGGGGGAGAGAAAGATAGACACCTGTAGACCTGCTTCCCTGCTTGCGAAGAGGGTGGGGAGCTGGGGGCTCGAACCAGGATCCTTAGGGTGGGGGATTCTGTTACTTGCAGTCAAAGCCCATCCTAACCTGGCCTTCTTGGGTACAACAGACATTTCCCTAGCCCACCATCCCGGTTACCCAACTCTCCTACCACACCCTCACCCTTGCTAATGACAAGGTCACCCACACATCAGCTCCATCAGTCAGATGGGGGGGGGGGGATTACTGGGAATCTTTCCTATCTCCTCAAACCCATTTGTTACTATAAATACAGATTCTAATTAAAGGATTCAAGCTCAGAACATCTGAACACAAAAGGAGAGATGTCAATGGAAACGAAGCTAAAGGCTGTGGAAGGATTCAAAAGTTGAGCTGCTTTGAAAGAAAGGGTTGGGGGAGAGAGAATCATAGAACTCTGCTGTGAAATAGCAGGTGGGTGGGATTCTGCAGACTGCTTGACAAGGGTTTAAATTCTTGATACACTTAAATGAAACCTCAATCTGGAAACAGGAGCCTTGGTGCTGTGGGTGTGGGCTCTGCAAGGGAAAATGGCTTCTTGGAATGCCAGTACCACACTGTCTATGGCCCTACAGCAAAAGGCTGGGAAAAGCAAATAAGCATGTCAAATGGCTTTGAGAAGATCACCTACATTGCAGTCTGGGATGTGGCATGGTGGCAAAAGCTGAACTTCAAAGCATGAGGTCCCAATTTCAATTTCTGGCATCCCATGTGCCAGAGTGGTGCTCTGGTTCTTGCTCTCTCGTAGTAGTAGTTGTAAATAATCAATCATATTTATTTATTTGTTTATTTGTTTGTTTATTTATTTGTTTATTTATTTACTTATTTATTCCCTTTTGTTGCCCTTGATGTTTTATTGTTGTCGTCGTTGTTGGATAGGACAGAGAGAAATAGAGGAGGGGAAGACAGAGGGAGAGAAAGACACCTGCAGACCTGCTTCACCGCTTGTGAAGCAGGTGGGGAGCCGGGGGCTTGAACTGGGATCTTTATGCCAGTCCTTGAGCTTTGCGTCACCTGCGCTTAACCTGCTGCGCTACCGCGACTCCCGTAAATAATCAATCTTTAAAAATAAATAAATAAATAATAAGAGGTCAGATGTTTTCTAAATTTGTTCTTTCACTGACCTTTTCCTCGGAATTTTCCTTTCCAGCCCTCCACCCCAGATTAGCTCCCACACTCTGGAGACAGGAGGGAGGGTGAACACTGTACAGATTCTGGCCTCCCTGTCAGCACAGGAAATAGCGCCTGACCACAGACCATCACAACACAGAAGCTGGGGGCAGGATGCTGGAAGAGGCGTCCAGAAACATCACTAAAGACCATAGCCTCCCCTCTCTCTGCGCAGCCCAACCCCTGACCCTGCAGCTTCACTTGCTGTTACCCAAGGTCAAAAATATTTCAGAGGTCTGAAAATAGGATGCCCTATAAGATATTTTGAGAGAGCGAGAGCACATGCACATAACTTTTCATCACAGTATACTGTCATAATAGATCCATGTTACTTAAAATGATTATTCACTCATCACAATTGATAATTAACAAATAATATAAAAGCAAACTCTTACTATGTCTGATTTATAAACTAAACTCTACCAGGATTACGCATGTACAGGAAATGACCTAGTGCATTTCTTTTACTTTTTTTTTAATGAGAGACAGAAAGATACAGAGAAAGAGTAAGGGAGAGACCAGAGCACTGCTCAACTCTGTCTTACAGTGGTGTTGGGGATTCAACCTGGAAGCTCAGAGTTTCAGGCATGGTCTTTTTTTCATAAGCATTATGTTGTCTCCCCAGCCTACTTAAAAAAAAAAAAGATTTATTTATTGTGTGGGGGTAGATAGCATTAATTGTCATACAAAGAGACTCTCGTGCCTGAGGCTCCAAAGTCTCAGATTCAATTCCCCCACAACACCATAAGCCAGAGCTGAGCACGGCTCTGGTGTTTCTCTCTGTGTGTTTCTTTCTCTCTGCATCTCTTTCAAAAATAAAATAAATATTTTTTAAAAGTTATTTATTTATGAGTTAATGAGGCAGGGAGAGAGATATCAGAATATCACTCTGAGAGAGAGAGAGGTCAGAATATCACTCAAGTACATGTGATGCTAGAGACTGAACTTGGGGGACTTCATGTTTCAGAGTCCAATGATTTATTCGATGTGCCACCTCCCAGGCTACGACATAGCGCCTTTAAGGTTCAGTACAGTCCATCGTTTTAGACATCTGATGGAGATCTGAGAACACAGTCCCTCTCAGATAAGGATGACTGTACTTGTCTTATGGTTTTTTTAAAAATATTTATTTCCTTTTTGTTACCCTTGTTTTTATTGTTGTTGTAGTTATTGTTGTTGATGTCGTCGTTGGATAGGACAGAGAGAAATGGAGAGGGGGAGGAAGACAGAGGCGGGGAGAGAAAGACAGACACCTGCAGAACTGCTTCATGGCCTGTGAAGCGACTCCCCTGCAGGTGGGGAGCCTGGGGCTCAAACTGGGATCCTCTCACCTGTTCTTGCACTTTGAGCCACATGCGCTTAACCTCCCTCCGCTGTGCTACCGCCTGACTCCCTGTACTTATTTTGTAGAGGAGTAATAGAGGCACCAGGGGAGGGAATGGGGAGCTGGGGTCAAGAGCCACACTCCAGGTCCTGGCAGGGCTGGGACAGACTGGGGTCTCTGGAGTCTCCCACAGAAAATTCCTTCCAAAATGGCAGG
Organism: Erinaceus europaeus; assembly: GCF_950295315.1. Taxonomy (NCBI): domain Eukaryota; kingdom Metazoa; phylum Chordata; class Mammalia; order Eulipotyphla; family Erinaceidae; genus Erinaceus; species Erinaceus europaeus. Next base: position 56,610,750 of record NC_080163.1, on the reverse strand, counting down.
CCATTTCCTCAGCAGCTGTGGTCCACACACCATAAATTCTGCATTAGCTCTTTCTCCTTTTATTTCATTTACTCCCCCACCCCATCCCCTTCACTAGAGCACTGGCTTATGATAGTGCTGGGGACTGAACCTGGGACCTTAGAACCTAAGGCATGAAAGTCAGTTGCAAAAACCACTGGGCTACTCTTTCCCCCTTTAAAAGGTGAGAAAAGGAGAATAGAAAGTCTTCTGGTTTGGGCACTTGAATTCAAGGGCCTCTTGATTTAAAGCAGAGGGTACTGTTCACTGCGGCCTGTGGGGTGACGCTGACTTGTCATCTTGCATCTGCATCTCTGGAGACCAGCCTCCCACTACAGGCTGGGGTTGCCACCCCAGGGCCTCAGTGCCCGTGTATCCCCTAGCCAGGGATACCTTCCTCCCTCACAGCCTCACACAGCTGGTCCCTCCATCACTCCCATCCCAGACGGGCCATCCTGACCATGGTCTCCTGAAGTGGTTGCCCCATCTGTCTCCGACACACCATCCTGCTGCCACTTCCCCTTACTAGCACATTTCAGGATATTTTTAACTTAATGGTAGAATTCAACAGGACAGAGCATTTTCCATTTTGATCCTTTTACTTGTATGCAGGGGGTTGAACCCAGGGCTCACTCAACCTGGCGACGCCTGGGTTCTGCCCATATTGTTCCCACATCCTGCCAAGTAGCAAACCCAGGGCCTGAGGTACAGAAGGCACAAACTCTACCACTGAGCCTGTCCTGGACCCCCCATATGGACTTTTTATTTTGTCATTGCTGGGGCTTTCACCACCCCAGGTGAACTTTTTTCTCTCTCTCTCTCTCTCTTTCTTTTATTTGATGGGACAGAGAGAAATTGAGAGGAAATGGTGAGACAGGGAAAGAGGAAGACAACTACGGCACTGTCTCACTGCTTATGAAGCTTGCCTCTGCAGGTGGGGAGTGGAGGTTTGAACCTGGACCCTTTGCACATGGCAGTGTGTGTGATCTACTAGGTGTGATAGTGCCTGGTCCCGAGGTCAACTTTTTCAGACAGACAGAGAGGGAGAGGCTGCAACACTGAACCTTCGGTGCCACAGTATTCCCAGCGGCTTGAACCTGGCCGGCCCCTGAATCATTCTGTTGTTTTTTAAAATCATTATTTATCTATATATTTATTTACTTTGGGCAGAAACAGAAACTGAGAGGAGAAAGGGAGATAAAGAGACATACAGAGAGACACCCGCAGCACTGCTTCACTACTTGTGAAGCTTCCCCCTCTGTGGTTGGGGAACAGGGGCTTGAACCTGGGTCCTTGTACACTGTCACGTGTGTGCACCACCAAAGCACCTCATCTCTATCACCACCATCTATGTCCAGTGCTCTTCCCCACGGACCTACTGTGGACTATTTGTTGTCTCCCATCATGTCCATCTTGTTTCCTCTGCTGTATCCCAGTACCCAGCACACAGTAGGTCCTCACTACACAAAACAAAATCACCGTGGAAGTGCCTTGTAAACTGTAAAGGGTAGTCAGTGCACAAAAGCCAGAGAGCCAGAGGGTTCAGCCCTGGCCTTTATTCTGCACAGCTTCAAGACCCGCAGCCACACTGCCCAGGACGTCAGTTAGCAGATAACAGCTGTGACTTTTGTCCCAGTCTGTGGGGGCCGCACCACTGAGTGCTCCTCTTCTTCTCTGGTCCCAGGCCCCTGCTTGAGGTCAAGAATGAAGACACACGATTCCACAAGCCACCTGACGTCGACACTCAGCATTTCAACACATCAGCTCTATTGAGAGCAACATTTTATCAGCCACTGAAGGGCAGGCATAAAAATAGACTGCAAGGATCAAATGCCACCCTCAGCTGCTCTCCCAGAGCTCGGGAGTAACTGAAGGGGCTTGGTGCGAGGACCCACAGTGGGAAGACTTGGGGAGGAGCACCTCTGTCGTAGATGTGCACAGACATGGGAAGGTGGGTTAGGGAAAGTCAAGGGAGGCACCTGCATTGGATGCCAAGATACTCAATGGTCAAAAAGACCAGACTTAACTGGAAAAATGCACGTGGCGGGGCGTGGGGGGGGGGGGAGACGGGATTAAAATCAGTGCAGAAAGGTCTGTGATGGGCAAAACCAAAGGGCAAAACAAACACATGATCTGTAGTCCTGATTTCTCCTTCTGTCTCAGGAGCTTCTATGGCTCTTTGTGGCAGGCTTACTGTGTTTGCCTTTAAGTACTGAAGGTTGGTTCTAGGAGGTGGATAAAATATTGGACTCTCAAGCATGATATCCTGAGTTCCATCCCAGACATTACATGTGCCAGAGTGATGCTCTGGTTCTTTCTCTCTCATTAAATACATCTTTTTCCCCCTTTTAGATTTGAGATTCTGTTCAAAGTGGAGTTTATGTATCCATTATTATTATTTTAAAATGTGTTTGTTTATTTACTTTGGAGACCACAGCACTCAAGTGCCCTTCAGTGTGACTGGGGGGAAGGTTCAAACATGGGCTGTGCACATAGCACAACAGTATATTATCCAAGTGAGCTATTTTGTTGCCTCAATATTTAATTGTTTTCTCAGCAAGAGTCAGAGAGAGAGAGAGAACCAAAGCATTGTTATGTCATGCGTGCTGCCAAGGATCAAACTCAGGGCCTCCCGGGTACACATCTTATGTGCTACCACTGAGTTGCCTCCCTGGCTGTAATTATCATTATTTCCAAACACTGCATCTAAATACGGTTTCCCTGGGGTGGAGGAGACAGCATAACGGTTATGCAAAAAAGACTCTCAAGCCCAAGGCTGCAAAGTCCCAGGTTCAATTCCAATGCTCTGCTACTCAAAAAAAAAAAAAAAAAAAAAGTAATAAAAATGGATGATACACTTGACTGGAGGTGTCCTCTGGGGTCCTTTGGTGTCCGTGTCCTCGGGTTCAATCTATTTCTGGGTCCCCGGCCCTTGCTGGCAGGAGGGAATGAGGGAGTCAAGCCAGTGCTGAGCTGAGAAGCCCTTTTGCCTGTTAGCACTGTTATAAATAACCTAGAAAGAGGCAGAGAGGGGGTCCTGGCAGGAGTGTGAAGGTCAGGCAGCCCCTTCATGGCATTTGAAGAAATGTCACACTCAACAGGCCAGCAAGGTGCCAGTTCACATCTACTGCCCCATACTGCCTGCAGCCAAGTGTGGTCTTGTCCCGGTGCCAGGCAGCTTGTGGGGTTGGCCCAAAGGTTCTGGTTCCTGGGGTGCTGAGGGTGATGGTGAGGCAGTGAACAACCAAGGATCCTCCTAGTTCATACAGCAGGGTGAGGAGCCCTGAGACCCCAGGCCAGCGCTCAGCCACAAACATTGGGCTTGTCAGCCGCCATAGCACCCGCTGACAGGCAGATGACTCAGCAAGGCTCTACCCAACTCCCCCTGCTGGGGCTGCTCACAGCGTGGGAGCCTGGGAGGGGGCTCCAGCCCATCTGGCCCTGCGGTTTCCACACTGGGCTCCCTAGGGAACCCCCTGCAAGCTCTCCACCCCCACAGCCCTCACAGGGACCCAAGCTTTGAAGTGGGAGGCTGATAAGAGAGTTAATGAATTAGATTTCTCATTTTTTTATTATCTAAAAACCCTACAGTGACAGCCCACCATGTTTTAGTTTAACCTATGTGAATTCAACACTGTGGACCTGCCCCTACCCCCACAAAAAATACACATAAAAAGCCAGATAGATATTAGAAAAATAGTGGCATATTTTCACACAGGAACTCTGTATTTCCCCGAATCCACACACTCCTACCTACTATTATTCTACTCCATTTGATGGTTTACTTAAGGGTCCTAGGGGGGTTAATGTGAAACCGGAGATTAAGAAGTCACCCCACTCTTCAAATAAAAAAGCGCGCAGGTGTGTGTGACAGGATCTTGCAAAGTGGGCATCCCCTCATTCCACACATGAAGAAGCTAAGGCCTTAGGAGGTCATCAGACTTTACTAAGTATGGTGGGAATCCAGGTCCCACCCTCCAACTCTGCTATTCTGAGAAATAGGTAGAGAATCACTGCAGGGATGCTGGGAGTGCTCTTCCCTGTGTCAGTTAATCTGTTGGATTTTGAAATAATGGGGGTGTGGGCAGTTCCTCCAAAGTCCTGCTTAGTGCCTTTGAGGTCTGCAGGACCCCAAATCATGCATGGTAACTTTCATTACTCCAGGTCAACTTTTTCAGAGAGAGAGAGAAAGAGAGAGAGAGAGAGAGAGAGAGTAAGGGGGGGTGGAGAGAGATTCAGAGAGAAAGAGACACCAAATCCCCAAACCTTCCCCGAAGTCGTGCCAAGGTCTTGAACTTGGGCAGTACCTATCACAAAGCAGGCACTCTATCTGATGAGCTATCTTGCCTGCCCACCTGTCTTTCAATATTCTATGTATTTATTCATTCATTAATGAAAGAAAAAGAAAGAGAACCTGAGCATCACTCTAGCATATAGAATGCCAGGAATCAAAATTCAGTCTGATTTCTCACCAGCCCAAAGTCCTCCCCATGCCAGGCTGCCTCTGCTCCCACTATCTCTCTTACCCTCCTGGAAGAACACAAATAGTGGCTGGAACAAACACCTCTTGTGTGGCCTTTCCACCTGGGATGCTCTCCAGGTCATCCTGCCTGCTTCCAGTATGGGCCAGAGAAGCCTCCCCAGTACTTGGCTAAGCTGGTTCCTGGGACTGCACATCAAAACAATCACAATAGGGTCTGTGCACCCCCCCCCACACACACACACACAGACTGTAATCCAGAGCAGGGGTCTGGACTTGGGCTCTGTTGAATCTAAGAGTCTGGAACAGTGTTTGGCAAAGCAGGTGCTTACCAAACTTTTGTGGGATGAGAAGTAGGGAAAACATAGCCCTTATTTCCTTTTTCTTTTAAAAATTACTTTTAAACATAGATTACAAATGAAAGAAAGAGAAGGAGAACCAAAGAGAGCATTACTCTGGAACATGCAATGCTGGGGATCAAACTCAAGACACCATGCATGAGAGTCCAAGTTTTATTTACCTTCCAGGCCTCCCCATTTCCTTTGTTAGGCTCACATTACTAGGATGGCTGCAAGGCCTTACACACACACACACACACACACACACACACACACACACACACACACACACACACACCTTTACTGGAGGGGGCTGGGGCTTCCCTCCACGTCCATTTTATCACTTTATGGAAACTTATGCCTTTTTTCCAAGGACCCTGTGATGAGAAATCCAGACTCACAGGCTCCCAGATAAAGCGGTGGGAAACAGTTTCTCCCAGGACCCCAAAGGCCCTCCCTAGTCACGTGGCCAGTGAGAGCCAGGGGAGGAGGAGGAAGGAGGCCAAGGAAGCCTGCTCAGAGGCCCTCTAGGCCCTCAGGCCCTGCAAATAAGAGGCCCTGCTTGTTTCCACCGCAACTGAGCCCACCTTATGCAGAAGTGTATCATGGGCACAAGCTTCCATTCCCTGCTTCTCAAGGTAAGGGGGGCATGTCTCAGGAGTCTCAGTGCCACAGCCCAAGCTTTGGGGACATGCAGGTTCAGTTTGTGGCATCCTGGGCAATGGTGGACAAGTTGTAGGTGACCTGTCAGCATTTTCGGAGATACAGTTTAACATTAAAATAATATTTTATCCCACCTGAAAGGGGAAAGGCTTTGTAAGTGGTGAAGCAGGACTGCAGGTGTCTTTCTCTCTCTTCCCCTTCCCTCTTGATTTCTGGCTGTCTCTATCCAATAAAGATAACTTTTAAAAAACAAAATAATAATGTTTTAAATTTATATTTATTTATTTTTTATTTGACAAGACAAAAAATAAATATTAAGAAAGATTTAAAAGAGAGAGAGGGATGGGGAGAGATGGAGAGAACTACAATATTGTTTCACTGCTTGAAAAGCACCCCCCCATACACCACACACACCACCACCACCACCACCACCACCACCACCACCACCCATCCTTGCAGGCAGGGACCAGAGGCTTGAACTTGGGTCCTTGCACATGGCAGCACTTGCACTTAACCAGATGTGCAACCACTAGCCCCAAAGCAAAACAAAGATTTAAGCGGCCCCAGGGAGGTGACGCAGTGGATGAGGTGGGTAAGGGAGGTATGGTCCTGAGCTCAGTCTCCAGCATCCCAATGATTCTATCTCCTGCTCTTTCTTCAATAAATATTTTTTTAAAAAGAAAAAAAAATTAAATCAGGGGGTTGGATAGTGGAGCACAAGTTACAATGCACTAGGACCTGGGTTCAAGCCTTTGGTCCCCACCTTCAGGGGGAAATCTTCACAAGTGTTGAAGCAGTGCTGCGGGTATCTCTCTATCTTTCTCCTCTGTATCCCCCTTCCTCTCAATTTCTGGCTGTCTTTATCCTATAAGTAAATAAAAAGAAAATTAAAAAAAAAATTAAATCAGGAGTCAAAGCCTACCATGTGAACTCAGGTTCAAAACCTAAATCCTTGGAGCTCCAGTCTCCCCACCTACAGAGCAGAGATAAGGAGAGCTGGCCTCCTGGGACTTCTGCGGAGGTTACAGAAGGTCACCTGAGCCAACACCGGGGCCCAGTACCCACAGGCAGTGTGGCTGCCCCAAGTCACTAGTTCCTTTCCTTCCAGAAAGCCCAGAAGGAAACACTTACTTCCATTCCAAACCTTGTGTGTACATCTGAGAAGCAAGGGAAAGGCCCCCAAGGGGCAGCAACAGATGGGGGACAGAGTAGGGGATGGAGAGGGAGGAGAGGAAATAGAAGCAAAATCAAAACACACATTAGGAGCCAGCAGCATTCCCAGGAGGCAGACAACATGCAGAACCAAGATTCTCGGCCCCTTTTAGCTCGGTCCTAAACCGGTGTTGTCAAGCACTAGCCAGAGCCAGCAGACCTGGGTGGGGGCAGGAAGGGGCTTGAGAGCCAAAGGACTGACAGGATGCAACCAGATAGAGGCAGGGGACTTGGGCCACAGCATGAGAAGGTCAGGCTTGACTGGAGAACACAGTCACCTCAGAGGAACGGGACAGTGAAGGCAGGCTGTGTGATTCTGGTGCAGTGGTGTGACCTCACTGGGTCTCAGTAAAAGACAGGGACAGGCTGGGAAAGTGGCTCAGCAGAGTGAGAGCCCTGGTTCATTTCCTGGCACTGTCCATGGCTTCTTGCTCATCAAGTGAATAAATAAATTTTGGGGGGCGGGGTGGATAAAGACCCACAAGATTGCTCACACAGAACACCTACTTTGTCAAGTGCATGATCCAGGTTTGAGCCAGGTCCCCACTAAACTGGAGGAAAGCATAGTGCTGTGCTATTTTTCTCTCTCTTCCTCCCTGATAACCCACCCCACCCCACCCTTACCCCCAGGACCCCCAATACTGCTCAGCTCTGATTTATGGTGTGGTGCTGGGAATCAAATCTGGGACATTTGGTGCCTCGGGTGTGGAAGGAAGTCTTTTTGCACAACCACTATGTATCTCCCCTGCCCTCTGGTTCTCTATCTGTAAAAGTCTTTCTGGGGACCTGGGCAGTGGCTCAGTGGGTTAAGCGCAGGTGGTGCAAAGCACAAGGACTGGCTTAAGGATCCCGGTTCGAGCCCCTGGCTCCCCACCTGCAGGGGAGCAGCTTCACAGGCAGTGAAGCAGGTCTGCAGGTGTCTGTCTTTCTCTCCACCTCTCTGTCTTTCCCTCCTGTCTCCATTTCTCTCTGTCCTATCCAACAATGACGACATCAGTAACTACAACAATAAAACAACAAGGGCAACAAAAGGGAATAAATAAATAAATAAATAAATAAATAAACAAATAAAACGTTTTAAAAAGTCTTTCTGGAGGGGGTAAAGCTCTGGTAACCACCAAAAAAGAAAAAAAAGAAGAAAGAAGAAAGGGGGGGGGGAGGAAGGAAGGAACCTCTCTTAATGGAAGGGTGGGGGTAATAATACCCTTTAACCATCCACCCCACCACCTTAGGGTTCTCGTGAGGATATATTAAGAAGGGATGCAGCAAAGTTGACTACTCAAAAGACAATGACCCCTACTGAGATGATTAGTCAGGAGCCCTGAAGCAACTGCTGGAACAGCTGCAGCCACCCTACACAGCTGAAGCTGCCTCATCACCCAATCTTTCAGTCACCAGGTCAATCCTTCAAACTCAGCATGACCACATCCATACCACCAACACATACAGTAACCGCCTTCTCCAGATGTAGCTCTGAGTTTGCTAGCCCATTTCATAGTTGGCCTTCCCCCAATCCCTCCCAGATGAAGGTCAAAATCCTTCCTGAGGCCCGTCTTTAGCCTAATTGTTTAGTATCACTTCACAGCTTGAACCCACCTCCTGTCCACCACTGGTCTTCTGCCCAGTCCTGGCACTTCTCAGAATCTCTGCACTGCTAAGGGCATTTGCATGTGCTGTTCCCTCTACCTCAAACATTACCCCCCCCAACACACACACACACACACACACACACACACACACCTTTTTCTCTTTACCTTCTGGGACAAAAAACCCTAGAGAGTGCATCAGGAACCTTACTACTATTGCTAAATGTCTTCTAAGCCTTCCAGAGCTGATCGCAGTTGGTAAATAGACATTCATCTGTGACTTATGCATGCTACCTGCCACATAAAAAGTGCTCAATATATTAAATACACAGCCTATATATTAAAAAGATTCAGTTTGTGTTTTGAGAAACTTTGAGACATACAATTGATTTTCCCCCTCTCATATTAATTAACTACTGATTTATATGTCTACATTTTGCTAGAAGTGTACATAAACACCATTCCCACACCAAAGGACTGTGACCCGTGGACTCTCTCAAAAGCCTAGACCAAGTAGATTAGAAGCATCCAATAGCACAGCTATATACAAGATACTGGATACTTTACAGCAAACCATAACAAAAGGACTTTTCAAAGTTAACCCAATTAACAAATAATGTGATGATAACATTAACTATTGATTGTCTTTTTGAACCCTAAGACAGCAGGAACCTCACATCTCCACTATAGAGCCCCTACTTCCCCCAGTCCTGGAACCCTTGGATAGGGCCCACTTTCCCAGATGTGTCTCCCAATCCAAACCAAATAATATTGCATCCGCCGATCACAACCTGACCAACGCAACGATTGCCACCTCAACATGCTTCACCTCAGACTGTGTCCAGAGACTTCACGTGTGGAATGACAACCCTTCAGCTTCATTACTCGGGTGAGACCTTTCCTTTTATAGTACACTCTAATTTCATCTCAGGTAGTTCACTTTCTAACAAAGTCCCATAACCTAGATATATACCAGTTTCTGTGAGAGAGAGCTTATGTGCACACATATCCATAAACTACTGCAAAATATATACCTGAAATCAGTAGTACACTAGAGTTTGCAGTGAGTACCTCCCTAACACTTCCTCTCCACTATTCCAAGCTTTGGGTCCATGATTGCTCAACAATTTGTTTGGCTTCGTATGTTAACTCTCTTTTCAATCACCAGGTTCCAGATGCCACCAGGATGCTGGCTAGGCTTCCCTGGATTGAAGACCCCAGCAATGTGTCCTGGAGCTCAGCTTCCTCAGAGACCCACCCTACTAGGAAAAGAGAGGCAGACTGGGAGTATGGACCGACCAGTCAACGCCCATGTTCAGCGGGGAAGCAATTACAGAAGCCAGACCTTCTACCTTCTGCAACCCTCAATGACCCTGGGTCCATGCTCCCAGAGGGCTAGAGAATGGGAAAGCTATCATGGGAGGGGGTGGGTTATGGAGATTGGGTGGTGGGAATTGTGTGGAGTTGTACCCCTCCTACCTTATGTTTTTGTTCATTAATCCTTTCTTAAATAAAAAATTTTTTTAAAAAAGTGCTCAATAAACAACCGGGCAGTAAATGAATAATAAACCCAGTTTCTGGAGACCACCTGGCCTCCTGGTCTTAAGAGGACTTACCCACCCCTCTCCCATGCGGGGCAAACCCCAATGCAGCCTGATCTTCAGCTTACATCCATGACCCCCAGGCTCAGAGCCAGGTAGTCAAAACATTTCTAGATCTGATTTTCTTGAAAGCTCTGGGCTGAGGCCAGGGGAGGCATGCACTGATGTAGCTGTCTGGACCAGCTGAGCTGGGATCAGGAAACGCCAAGGTTTAAAAGCATCCGGAACCCATTTACTTATTATTGTTCTTGCACTTCCAGGCTATTTTAAGCATCTGGATCGATCTACTGTTCCTCCCCTCTCCCACTCTGGCTCCAGAAGTGCACCTGGTCCTCCCTACCTATCAGGGCTCAGACACCACCAACCCCTGCATTCCCCCCTCCCCCATGGCCCCGTCACACAGCAGTAAAAACAGGCACCTCTGTGAGTAGCAAGTGCTTCCACTGCAAGTCCCCAGCAGTCCCCAAGGGAGGACTTGACTGCATTATTTCAAAGACTGACAAATTAGAAAACAGAGAAGTAAATCAACCATAAGGTCCAGCAATGGCACTACTCAGTATCTACCCAAAGAACCAAAAGCACTAGCCCCCCCCCAAAAAAAGTGTATATATATATATATATATATATATATATATATATATACACACACACACACACACACACAACTGCATCAATTGCAGTGCTATTTATGTTTACTATAACCAAGATGGTTGTTGTAATCAACTTAAACGTCCAATGAAAAATGAAGGGATAAGGGAGTCGGGCAGTAGCGCAGCGGGTTAAGTGCACGGGGCACAAAGCGCAAGGACTGGTTTAAGGATCCCGGTTCGAGCCCCCGGCTCCCCACCTGCAGGGGAGTCGCTTCACAGGCAGTGAAGCAGGTCTGCAGGTGTCTTATCTTTCTCTCCCCCTCTCTGTCTTCCCCTCTTCTCTCCATTTCTCTCTGTCCTATCCAACAACGACAACAATAATAATAACAACAATAAAACAAGGGCAATAAAAGGGAATGAATAAATAAATATATTTTAAAAAAAAGAAAAATGAAGGGATAAAGACAAAGTGATGTCTTTATACACAATAGAATGACTACTTGGCTATCAGATAAGATCTGGTCTTTTAGAGGCCAGGTGGTGGTGTACCTAGTTGAGCACACACATTACAGTCCACAAGAACCCAGGTTCAAGCCCCTGGTCCCCACCTGCAAGGGGAAAGCTTCATGAGTGGTGAAGTAGGGCTGCAGGTGTCTCTCTGTCTCTCCCTCTTCTCTGTTTCTCAATGTCTCTATCTAATAATAAATAAACATTTAAAAAAATGTTGCCACAACATAAAAATGAAGGGATCGGGCTCAGTGAAAGAAGAAGGAAAAAGACAAGTACAGAATGCTCTCCTTCATATGGAGGACATAAATGAAGGAAGCAATGGAGCAAAGTCAAACAAAACAAACCCTGAAGTTTTGATACAGACTGAGATGTGAAACTGAGAGTAAGGAGAGAGGTACAAAGGCTAGAGGGGTCCCAGTGGACTGAGTTGGAGAGTATTGGTAGCCTAGTGATGAGAACACTGACTTTGAAGAGGTATGAAACTGTGCCCTAAAACATAGTCTTATAAGCCAACAATATGAAGGAAGGGAGGGAGGGAGGGAGGGAGAGAGGGGGGAAAGGGAAATTGGGCTAGGGAGCTAGCATAATAGTTTTGCAAAAAGACTTTCAGGAGGCTGGCTAGTGGTGTAACTGGTTCAGTGCACATGATACAATGTGCAAGGACCTGGGTTTGAGACCCTAGTCCCCACCTGCAGGCAGAAAGCTTCACAAGTGGTAAAGCAGGGCTGCAAGTGTCTCTCTGTCTCTCACCTTCTATATCAACCCCTCCCCTCTCGATTTCTGGCTGTTTATATGCAATAAATAAGTAAAGGTAATAATTAAAAATTTTTCAGACTATCAGGCCTGAGCCACCAAAAGTCCTAAGTTCAATCCCTAGTACCACCATAAGCCGGAGCTGAGCAGTGCTCTACTAAAATAATAATTATAATAATAAATTTAAAAAGTAAATAGCAGAAGAGAAGAAACCCACTTAGGGTGACATAACTGGAAAGGTCTGGAAGTGGGAGGTCACCCCAGATCAGGCTTGGTTCCTAACCACTGGGCTATGCTGCTCCCCTCCCTCCACTGCCTAAGCTTCTTCTGCACAGCATGGAAAAGAAGAGAATTTGCTCCAACTATGACAACTTCTCCCCAGAAATAACTTGGGTTCATCTGCATATTAGATGTCAGGCTCAGGCTAAAACTAGTTAAGTTATGGGCTCCTTGGAATACACCTAAAATAGACCTACTAGCTTTTTCCAAAAAGGAGACCCCAAATATTCATCTGCAATATTCTTGTCTTTAGGTTCATGATTAGTCAACAATTTGTTCTGCATTATATCTTAACTCTTCTTCAGCCACCAGGTTTCAGATGCCTGGCTTCCCTGTGCAGACGACCTCACCAATGTGTCTTGGAGCCCCACCTCCCCCAGGTAGCCCCACTAGAACAAGAGAGAGACAAGCTGGGAGTATGGATCAGCCTGTCAATGCCCATGTTCAGCAGGGAAGCAATTATAGAAGCCAGACCTTCCACCTTCTGCATCCCATAATGACCTTGGGTCCATACTCCCAGAGGGATAAAGAATAGAAAAGCTATCAGGGGAGGGGATGGGATACGGAGTTCTGGTGGTGGGAATTGTACCCCTCTTGTCCTATGGTCTTGTCAATATTTCCATTTTATAAATAAAAATTAAAAAAAAAGATTTTGCTTATGCCCTTCTAGCCACCTTCAGGGACTGACGAGTCACAGAACCCTCCCCATGGGCCTGGCTATGGGAAGACCATCAAGATGAGCTAGAAAGTAAAATGGGGACACAGTCATTACATGAGTGGCCTGAGAGGTGGCGCAGTGGATGGACTCTCAAGCATATGTTGGACTCTCAAACGTGAGGTCCGGAGTGCCAGAGTGATACTCTGGTTCTCTCTCTCCTCCTTTCTCATAAAGTTTTAAAAACATGTTTAAGTAAATAACTCTTTAAAAATTCATAAAGTTAATGTTACATGATCCTGTTTCCATTTCCTTTTTTTTATTTTCTTTATTTACTATTTAATTTTCTCTATTTATTTTTTACATTTTCTCTATTTATATAGATATTAGAAATATCTACCTCTATTTATCTCTCTTCCCCTCTTTATCTTTATCTAAAAAAATTAAATAAACAAATGGATTATTATTAGGATACACGAGGAAAAAAAGATCTTTGGAAGAATCAGATTTTAAAGCTGGTTGTTAGGCATAAGAGAGATCAGAGAATACATTCCTGCTTTATATCCTTCTTTATTTTTGATGGTTTTTTAAATTTATTTTCACCTAGATTTTGAGATACAAGTCCATCTGATATGCCACCTCCCCCAGAAAGCCTGCCCTGATTGTGCCCATACATGTGGGGACCCCCAGCCAGATAAGGCATCCAGGGCCTGGGTCAGTGTCTCAGATTCCCACCACCACCACCCCATGCATACACACACACACACACACACACACACACACACACACACCTCCCTTGGACACTAAGCCTCCTCCTTCTGTAGGTCCTGGAGAATGAATGGCTGTTTTACTTTCTATCTTAGTCTGTAACCTCCCAGAGTCAAGGAAGTTAGAAGCTCAAAAAATGGAGCTGAAGTTAGAAGCTCAAAAAATGGGAAGAAGAGGGAAGCAGATAGTGGGAGGTTCAGCTCAGCTACTGGATGCCTGCCCAGTGCCCAGTGTGTGTCCTGAGAAGTGACTCAAGCACCGCCTATTCTGGCAAACAGTCCATTTGGGCCCTGAGGTCATGAAGCTTCATCCTGATCCTGTGAGCTAAACACAAAAGCAAGTAAAGTCAAGTTGGGGGTGGGGGGGGAGAGGGCTTCAAGGAAGGGACAGAGACAAGGGCGAAGGATGGAGTGTCCCCAAACCCCAGCCCTGACTGCTCACTGAGGAGGCACTGGGAAATGGGTGAGGCTGGTGGGACTTGACTTTTGGCCTTGGCTCACAAAGTCTCTCCTCTCGGGCAGCCAAGAGTCCCTGCCATCCTCAGCACCCAGCCCCAGCCCGAGGGCCCCTGAGGACTTGTTAATATTGAACCAATGCGTCACTGCTTTCTCTTGCATGCATGTACTGTTCAATAATCCAAAAGCATATAAGCCCACTGCAGTTCATTTAAGTTTCTTTAAAAAAAATTTTTTTTTTAATTATGCCAGGGATCGAACTCAGGACCTCATGCTTGAAAGCACAATGCTTCATGCACTGCACCACCTCCTGGGACCACTATCCATTCCATTTTACTGATAAGGAAACACAGCTCAGGTTTGCAGCAGAGGAAAAGCCTGCACTCCACAGGCCTGAGCTATGTGGTCACAGAAAAGCTAGCAATGGCCCAGGGGCCCCATGTCCCCACTTGCTCAGCAGGCTGCCAGCCAACAAGGCAGCACCAACCATCAATGGAGCTGTACAACACCTTTGATCACACACCCTAGGGGATGGGGATGAGGGTGGGGATGGGGGATGGAGATGGGGGATAGGGATGGGTGCAGGGTGGGCTGAGAATGCAGTAACACAAAGCAGGCATGCTTGTCAGAATTCCATCCACTCCAAACTGACATAATGGAAAAGGAAAATTCACACATTTCAATGAAAGGGCACCTTCTATTACAAAATATATATATATATTTAAAAATTATATATATTTAAATTATATATATTAAAAAAAAAAAAGCAAGGACAATACTAGAAACACAGAAACCAAAGCTACTTTCCCTCCAGGTTAAATACTTGTGGATTTTATGCCAATGGATTCTATTTTTTGTTTGGTCGGCGTTTTGTTTTGTTCTTGCCATAACACTGTTCAGCTCTGGCTTATGGAAGTGCTCAGTCTGAAGCTGGGACTTTGGAGCCTCAGGCATTGTGGATTCTGTTTGAAATGGCTGAAGGTTTAGCTGTTCCGCTACACTGAAGGCACCAACTGGAATGTTAAAAGAGTGATGTCTCTAGAACTGAAAGATGGGTATAAACACGAGGTCCTTCATTCAATTAGCTGTGTGGAGGCCAGGCGGTGACCATCTGGGACAGCACAGAGTTAGCTACCATGTGCAATGACCCAGATTTGAGCCCCCCAGTCCCACCCTGCTCCCTATTTGCAGGGAGGAAGCTTCAAGTGGTGAAGCAGTGCTGCAGGTGTCTCTAGTTTTTCTCTCCCTCTCTTGTCTCCCCCTTCCATCTCAATTTCTTTGTCCTATCCAATAAAAGAAAAAGGAAGGGAAAAAATGGCCACTGGGAGCAGTGGATTCGTCCTGCAGGCATCAAGCCCCAGCAATCATTCGGGTGGCAATTAAAAATATATATACATATCAGTTGTGTGACTTCCACCAAACCACTTAACATCTCAGAGCTTTAACTTTTTCACCTGCTAATGGGATTTCTAAGCTCATGCTTATAACGCAGGAGGCCTTAGTTGTTTGTACAGTAATATGACCTGCTTCCCTACTGCTACTGAAGATCCCGTGGAAGGTCTAGTCATTACCTGTAATTTCAAAACAGCAATGAATGTAAATATTCCTAGCTATCTCAAAAAGCTGTAATTTGATATAAAAATATCTGTGATTTCCACTGGTGAGAAAGTCATAGGTACTACTACTACCTTTTACAGTATGTCACCTACATTCACGATGAAAGGGAATGGTGAGTTATACTTTCAGTTTATTGAAAACATGTTTCCCCCCCATACAAGTTCACATACCCAACCCCTTAAATATTTATTTTATTTATTTAACCACTAAGGCTATTGCTGGGGTGCCAATACCTAGCACTATCACCCCTGCAGCCATATTTTTCCTATTTTTTTTTCCTTTCTATATTTTATTTGACAGGACAGAAATTGAGAGGGCAGGAGGAGATAGAGAGACACCTGCAGACCTACTACACTACTTGTGAAGCATCCCCCCCACCCCGCACATGGGGAGCAGGGGCTTGAACCTGGTCCCTCCACATGTGTGAGCTCAACCAAATGTGCCAACATCCAGCCCCTATTGTATTGTATTGTATTGTATTGTATTGTATTGTATTGTATTGTATTGTATTGTATTGTATTGTATTGTATTGTATTGTATTGTATTTTACAGAGGCGGACAGGACGTCAGAGCACTCAGATCTAGCTTACAGTGATGCTGGGCACTGAACCTGGGACTTTGGAGCCTCAAATATGAAAGTTTTTTGCAGAACCATTTTGCAGTGCCCCCTTAAATTCTATTCCCTGGTGTCAATGAATGTGAAGTTAAGACCCTCCTTTTTTGTTGTTGTTTTAATCATTTTATTTGATTTATTTGCTTGTTTTAATCATTTTATTTGATTTATTTGCTTGTTGCCTGCAGGGTTATCACTGGGGCTCAGTGCTTGCACTATGAATCCACTGCTCCTGGAGGCCATCTTTTTCCCATTGTTGTTGCTGTGATGACCCTCCTTGTAAAAGTGTTTTTACACAGTACCTTGCTTATTCTCCAAATGTTGTTGCTGTATGAGGCTGGCTGGTTCCAGCTTCTGTTCCCACCCTTCATCAAATAGAACAGGGTGACAGGTTCCACTAGGAATCCTCTCCAGAAGTGGTCTGAACTGCCCTGAGCCCCACCAGTGCCTCAGGGAGTGATAGGGCTCAAGGTAGGTGTCTGGGTGAAATGAAGGAGGTCCTGAAAGTTAATCCAGCACTTAGGGCAGGAAGAGGGTTAAGCCCCAGTTAGAACTGCACTCAGGCTGTCCTGGTGCAAAACAAGCTCTATCCTTCCATGTGTCGCTATGTCCTCAACTGTTCTTGTAAAAGTCAACCCGGCCTCCCTGACATCTCTACTGGGGTGGTTTATGGGCTTTTCAAGCTGCTGTCCAAATGTTATTTTCTCTCTCTCTCTCTCTCTCTCTCTCTCTCTCTTTCTTCTTCCTTTGCTTTTTTTTTTTTTCTTCTTTTTTGCTACCAGGATTATCTTGATAAGCTTGGGGCTTAGCCTGCACAATGAATTCACCACTCCTGGTAGCCATTTTTCCCCCTTCCCTCCCTTCTCCTTTTTTATTTGATAGATATGAGAGAAATTGGGAGGGCAGATATATAGAGAGAAAGAGAGGCAGACACCTACCACATTGCTTTACCACTTGCAAAGCTTTCCTCCTGTAGGTAGAGACCAGGAACTTGAAGCCTGTTCCTTGTGTGTTGTAGTATGTGCACTATACCAGGTGCACAACCACCCAGCCCTTGAAATTCTATTTCTACTCAAGCAGGTCTCTTCTCCAGACTTACCCATGTCAGTGAAGGGCAGACGGTCCCCCCAGCTGCTTAGAAGCAAACTGAAAGAATTCTGGTGCTGGGCCGGGTGGTGGCACACCTGGTTGAGCGCACATATTACAATGTGCAAGGACTTGGGTTCAAGCCCCCAGTCCCCACCTGCAGGGGGAAAGCTTCATGAGTAGTGAAGCAGGGCTGCAGGTGTCTATCTGTCTCTTTCTCTCTATCACCCCCTTCCTTCTTGATTTCTGGCTGTCTCTATGCAATAAATAAAGATTATATATATGAATGAGAATTCTGGTGCCTCTCTCCCTCACCTTCACCTTCAGCCCATCCAAAGACACCTATTGCATCTGGCATGAAATCCAGACCTCTGTGACCAATAAGGCCCTTACCTACCCTGCTGGCATTCTCTCTAGTCACCAGGCCATACACAGCCTGGGATTCTTTTGTACTAGAATGCTAGACCTGCTTGTTGCCCTGCCAAGACCTGTGCATAAACCACCTTTGAAGGCTGGCTCTTTCCTAACACTCTTGTCTCACCATCACTTCCAAAGTCACCAGCCCTCACTACAGTGACACACCCTTATTACTTTCCTCATGACACAGCACTGGCTGAGACATGATCTGTGCACCACCTCCAGCAGGGAAGCTCCCGAGTGATGAAACTAGTCTGTCTTGCTCCCTCTTGGCATGCAGTAGACATTCCTTAAATTTTACTGCAGGGGCTTTTATTTGGCATGGGGGGTGCATTCTAGACTTGTGTTGTCATTGAAACCCCACAGCTATTATTTATTTATTTATTTATTTATTTATTTATTTATTTATTGCCAGAGCACTGCTCAGCTCTGGCTTACAGTGGTGTGGGGGATTGAATCTGGGACTTCAGAGCCTCATACATGACTGTTTCTTTTACATAACCATTATGCTATCTACCCTGCCTTTTTTTTTTTTTTTAACAGAAAGACAGGGAATGGGAAAGGGAAAGAAAGCAGAGCATTGAGGCTTCCTCCAGTGTGGTGGGGGCTGGCCTTGAACCTGATTCATGTGGATGACAAAGCAAATGCACAGGGCCAGGTGGTGGTGCACCTGGTTAAGCACACACACAACAGTGCCTGAGGACCAAGGTTCAAGCTTCTGGTCCCCACCTGCAAGGGGAAAGCTTCAAGAGTGTTGAAGTAGAGCTGCAGGTGTGTGTCTCTCTATCTACCACTCACCTCTCAATTTCTGTCTCTATCCAGTAATCATCATCATCATCAGATGCACTATCCAAGTGAGCTCTCTTGGTGGCAAATCTCTCTCTCCCTCTCTCTCTCTCTCTCTCTCTCTCTCTCTCTCTCTCTCTTTACCAGAGCACTATTTAGCTCTGGCTTATGGTGGGTGGTGTAGGGGACAGAACCTGGGACTTTGGAGCCCCAGGCATGACAGTCTACTTGTGTAACCATTATGCAATACACCCCCCCACCTCCATTTCCATTTTAAAGAGGAGGCTCAGGTGGCCCAATGAGGTTCTCCAGCTGGTTGAGGGCTGTCTGATTTCAGGGCCAGGTTATTCTTCACTGAGGCAGTATAATACTGCCTTTGGGGGGGGGGGAAGAGGGGGGAGCAGGGACAAAAGTTACCCCTTTTTCCCCCTCTCCCAAACAGAATGGAAAGATGAGTCAACAGAGGAGTTGGAGCTTGAGTGATAGTACCCCAGGCCTCACCATGTTGTGACCCATTAGCCAAGAAACCACTTCCCTCCAGGGCCATCCAACCTTGGGGAGCTGGCCTTCAGAGCCCGGGCACCCACACATGGACTCCCATTTACCTCTAACATCCTGGAAACTCCCTACAGCTCCTTTCTCCTCCTCCTCTTCCTCCACCTTTCCCAGGCCTCTAATCTCCAGATCAGATTTCCAGAAATCTGGAATTTCCTCTGCTTAGGAAATTCCCCCAGACCACACTAGGGCAGAGAAGAAGCTGGGACTGGGAAAGGGAGACTCTTGGAACTTCATAGGGTAGGCTCCTCCCAGCTCCCTGGGACAGATGAGGAAGCCAGAGGCCCCTGAACCCTGCCTGCCAGCCTCCCCTGGAACTGCCCCTTGGAGTAAGCTGTGAGGCTAAGATGAGAACCCAGGACACCTGACTCGCTCGTGACCTTGACCTCTCTGCTGTAGTAAACACAAAGACCTTTCTGTTCCAGGGCCTCTGCAAGGCAGGCACAGGTGCCAGTGCTTCAGAAAGATGGGGTTACCGGCGCCCCTCTCCTGTTGTCCACAGGTGGACCTCGAGGCTCAGCTCAAGAACTCTCTCTAATAGGATCTGACTGACTGGGCAACCTCTCAAACACAAGAGACTTCCTTGCCCCCGCTCTGCCAAAAGACCCAGTCCACAGCCTCAAGCCTGGTGCCCACATTCTGATGCGGTGACGTGGGAAGGGGCAGGTGCCCGGCAGGCAGACTCTGCACAGTGCTTGTGTGGAAGGCAGCTGCTGGGCGGGCACTCGCCTCCACCACAGCTCCCTAGATGCTCTGCCACCCCCCTCGCCCCACCCCCATTTCCACTCCAGCCCTGCTGCCAGGGCAGGGGCCTGGCTGGCACAAAGCCTCCTTACAGAGGGCAAAGCTGGTATCTGTGCCCCCTTTTCCTCATGCTGAGACACCAACTGCTTCCCAGCAACTGTTCTCTAGAAGCAAGCTTCTCTCTATCATCCCATTGTTTGGAGAATGTGCTTGTGCACATGCTTCTGTTCGTCTGTCTCTGTCTTCTAAGCAAGTCCCTTTGCCTCCTTGTGCCTTAATTTCCTTCGTCAGGATATGCAAGAGTCAAAACAGTGACTCACACTTTTGTGGCCTTATAACACTTGATGGGTTCATGGAATCCAGATGATCAAAAGCCTTTCCCAAACATTAGAACAGCAGCCCCTAGGTGAGAACACCACCAGTCTGTCTGTCTGTCCTTCTTCCTCCCATCATAGCTCCTGACCTGGCTTTTAACAGAGGCTAAATCTTACCTCTTCTTTGACAGCTCAAATTGTCAGGGGTTGACATACTTTTTCTGTAGTGGGTCAGATCTAAGTATTTTGGGCATTCAGCTATGCGGTTCTGTGGCTGGGGTTGAAAGCAGCCTCGGGAACATGAACACATGGTGAGGCTGGTCTCAGTAGAATTTAATTTACAGAAACAGTTGGCTCTCAACGGGGCAGCAGTGGGCTTGCCCAACAGAAAACATACATCATCATGCATGAGGACTGGGGTTCAACTTCCCTGACACTACATAGGAACAATTGCAGGGAGGAGGCTTCTTAAGTATGGCGTCTCTATTCTGTTACCTTCTATCTAAAAGAAGCAGGGGGGGAGTGGCTAATTGGACTTAATATGCTGGTTCCAGGAAATACCATCTTTATAAAGCAAAGTGGTCTTCTGCTGAGACACACAGCTGCCCTCACCATCACTACCAGGCACTGGGGTCTCCAGAGTCTCTAGTCCCTACTCTGGACAACTCTTTGGTAGTAAAGTCCTTGGCTTAATCAGTAACTTCCTACTTTAAGTCTACCATCACTGAAAGTTCCACTTCTATTTGCCAAGGGTCCCATGTTTGACCCACAGTGAACCAATCACCAAGACCTCCTAGCTAAAAGTTGCCTCCAAAGGCAAGATTCGGGGTAGGCTTGGGGTTTTGGGGTGAGGAATAGCACAGTAGTTATGGGGAAAAAAAAAACTTTCATGCCTGAAACTCCTAAGTCCTAAATTCAATTCCTGGCACCACTATAAACCAGAGCTGAGTAGTGCTCCAGTTAAAACAAAACTTTTTTTTTTTTTAAAAAAAAGGTCTTTTTTAAAAAAAATACTTAACCTAATTTCCTCTTTTAAATACAGTTTCTTTTGTTTTGATAAAAGTAAGAGATACAGAAAAATGGCAAGAGAGACCAGAGAGCACTGCTTAGCTCTGGCTTATGGTGGTGTAGGGGACTGAACCTGGGACTTTAGAGTCCCGGGCTTGAAAGTCTTTCTGCATAGCTATTATGCATAAAAAAATTAAAATAAAAGAGAATCAGCAGATTTAAAGGAAAACCATAGAGGAATGGCAGAACCTGGATTCTGGGATAAAGACCTTGGCTGTCATCATCATTGGCTCCACACTAGATCCCAGAAGGCGGAAGGAGCCACAGGGTAATTGTCTGTGGGCATGAGGAAACTGGAGTGCATGATCTGGCCTTCCCACACAATCAAGCAGAACAAGGGCATGCTTTGAAACAAAGGTCTACTCAGGCTATTGTTATTGACAGCGGCTGGGAGTTTGGGAAGACAGGGAATGCTCACAAAGCCAACTTCCTTCTGTCTCTCCCTGGGGACATGTTGATAGAACCACTTCTCCCTTCTGCAAGGAAAATAACTCTGATGAGTCAGGGGCCCCTCCCAGCATGCAGAAACCATCCCCTGCCCACGAGCAGTTCTTAGGAAAGAAAGAAGAGGCAAGAGGCTGCCCCCGCAGACAGTTTGAGAGGAAAGAGATCCACCAGACCCAAGAGGATGGAGAAAGGAGGAATGGAGGGCCAGGCCAACACCAAACCCAGTGATCCCACCTCTCTCTGTGACTGAGGGTGTGCACTGTGGTCCCAAGGCTGTGATCAGTGCTTCTCTGGAGTCTTCAAGGAACCCAAAGGCAGCTCCCAGGCAGCAATGGGTGGAAGTCATGGGTCGGGTTTTTTTTTTTTTTTTTTTCGGACATAGAAGAATGCTCTCAGCAAAGTGCTGATTTCCTCTTTTGCTGGGGTTTGCACAAACTAGCTGTGTAAAGGGGGGCATGGGTACCCCAGAATGGGGACTGTTTTTAGCTTGCTGACCTGGCATCATGTTCTATCCAGGCTCTCACCCTGCATTAACACGTTCTTTAAACCTTATGGCAGTTCTCAAGGTGGAAGTTGATAACACTCCAGGAAAAATAAATGGCCACTAGGAACAATCATGAAAGCACCAAACCCTAGTGATAACCCACTGACAGGAAGAAAGAAAGGAAGAAAAGAAAGAACAGAGAGAGGGAGGGGAGGAGAGTAGAAAAAGGTGAGGACACACACGTATTCAGTGAAATTACTCTCCTGGATAGTGTACCTGCTTTGTCATGTGTTAAGACACAAATACAGGAGTTGGGCAGTAGCGCAGTGGGTTAAGCGCAGGTGGCACAAAGTGCAAGGACCCACATAAGGATCCCGGTTTGAGCCCCCACTCCCCACCTGCAGAGGAGTTGCTTCACAGGCAGTGAAGCAAGACTGCAGGTGTCTATCTCTCCCTCTCTCTGTCTTCCCCTCCTCTCTCCATTCATTTCTCTCTGTCCTATCCAACAACAATGGCATCAGTAACAACAACAATAATAACTACAACAATAAAACAACAAGGGCAACAAAAGGGAATAAATAAATCTTAAGAAAAAAAAAAGACAAGTTCGAGTCTGGATCCCACCACATTGGAGTTAACTTCAGTGGCGTGGTCTCTCTCTCTCTCTCTTCCCAGAATTCCCCCTCCCTCACTCTTTCCTTCTACCCCTATGTCTAAAAACGTGTTAAGTGGTGAAGCCACAGTGAAAATAAAAAAAAAAAAAATTAATACAATAAAATAAGGCGGGCGGTAGCGCCGCAGGTTAAGTGCACTTGCGCAAAGTGCAAGGACTGGCAGGAGGATCCCGGTTCAAGCCCCCGGCACCCACCTGCAGAAGGGTCGCTTCACAGGCGGTGAAATGGGTCTGCAGGTGTCTATCTTTCCCTCCCCCCTCTCAGTCTCCCCATCTCTCTCAATTTCTCTCTGTCCTATCCAACAACAACAACAGCAGCAATGATAACAACAACAGTGATGACAACAAGGGTAACAAAGTAGGAAAAAATGGCCTCCAGGTGCACTGGATTTGTAGTGCAGGCACCAAGCCTCAGCAATAACCCTGGAGGTTAAAAAATAAAGAAAGAAAAAAAAAAAAAGCAAAAGTAATATGGCCAGCTAGGATCAGACCACAGCTTTTTGAGGCCAGAAGCTCCCATTCATTTCTTAAGATGAGACTGAAAATGGTGGTTCACCCAGTACCAAGCACATGTTACCATACACAAGGACCTGGGTTCAAGCCCCAGGTCCCCACCTGCAGAGGGGAAGATTCATAAGTGGAGAGTAATATTGTAGATCTCTCTCTCTTGTTTTGTTTTGCTGTTTTTTATTCACAAAATTGTAAAATAAGGGTATGATTCCACACTGTTCCCACTACTTGGGTTCTGTGTCAGGTGTGTCTCTCTTTCTCTCACCCTCTCTATCTCCCCCTCCCCTCTCAATTTCTCTCTGTCCTATCAAATGTAAGAAAAATAAAAAAGCAAAAATAAATTCATTACAGGAGGCAGTCTTGGCCTTTCTTCAACTTTCCAACACCCCATCCGACCCCCAACCCACCTCCGGGGGACTGCGGGGGAGCACTGGGGGTGCACTGGGGAAGACGACTCTGTTCCCCACCTCCAAAGGATCAGAATCCACCTTCTAGAGAACTAGAAGAGCTCTGCTGCTTCCCAAAAGGCTTTCCATGCCAGATCTACTGCTAATAATCTCCTGTTTGGCGCCCCATCCCCTGTCCTGCCCTCCAAACACCCTCTCCTGCCCCACCTCAGCACCCAGAACACTCTGTTCCAGCTCCTCCACCCAGCCACCCACCATTCCGCTTCCCTCCCCTGCAGGGTGCCTTTGCCCTCTGCACCCAGTCTGCAAGGCCCTGCCAGACACAATCCACCCTCTGTGGCTTTAGTAGCATTTCCACATGGGGTGGTGTGCAGGCCAAGGTTGGGGGACCATGGTGTGTGTCCCGGGGTCCCACGGGGTAAAACGAGTGAATTGCGTTTTTTGTTGTTGTTGTTGTGTTTTGTTTCTTTAACCTTTAACGAGATTAGAGAGAGACAGAGAGAGAGATACCCCAGAGCACTGCTCAGTTCTGGCTTGTGGTGGTGCTGGGGACTAAACCTGGGACCTCAAAGTCTCAGACATGAAAGTTTCTTTGCACAACCACTGTGTTGTCTCTGCAGCCCTATCTCTGATTTCTTTTTCAGAGACAGACAGAAAGAGCAGGAGAGACATCACTGCATCAAACCATCAACACCACCTCCCAGCCCAAATGGCACAGCACTCTGTGTGATGGATGGTCAGGGCTGGAACTTGGGTCTGGGTAAGCAGGCATATTACCAGTTGAGCTGCCTCTCAGGCCAGCCTTTGTTATTTTGATCTATTTTAAAAAGACAGGGTGGAGGCTGGGGAAATAGCATAATGGTTCTGCAAAAGGCTTTCATGCCTGAGGCTCTAAGGTTCCAGATTCAGTCCCAGCACCACCATAATAAGCCAGAACTGAGGAGTGCTCTGGTCTCTCTCTATGTATCTTTCTTACTACATGTCTCTATAATAACAACAATAATAATAATTATGATAATAATAAATACATGTTTTAAAAGCTGGGCGTGAAGAAGCTTGCAGCTGCCCAGGCCATCAGATAGCCCTTCCAGTCTCCTTGAGGTGCAGGGCCTTGGGGAAGATTCTTTCTGTCTTCAGGACAGAGAAGGAGTTTAGGGCAAGCACTCTTCCAGCTCTAATCTTCTCTGATCACCACCCATTCTGCAGACACAGACCTGTGCCATCAAACACTAGCCCCTCTAGGCAATGACATCACCAAGCAGGCTTTGCAGAGGATGGGCTCTGGCCCAAGCCAGAGGCACACTGGGAGGACCCCCCTCCCCCCACTGCCAGGATAGGTGCTCCGCAGAAGCAGAGGCTCATTTCTCTAGAAATTCTTTAGGGGGAGCTCTAAACTCTGGCTGAGGTTTATGGTTGCCCCAAGAGTTGAGGAGGGTGGGGTGGCTCAGAAACTAGAATCAGAGCCTTCTTTTTTAGCAGCCAGGTAAGTGAAACAGTGGATAAGATGTTGGACTTTAAGCATGAGGTCCTGAGTTCAATACCCAGCACCCTATGTACCAGAGTGGTGCTTTGGTTCTCTCATTAATAAGCAAATAAATATATTTAAGTTATCTACGTATCTATTTTAACTAGAGCACTGCTCAGCACTGGCTTATGGTGCTACTGGGGATTGAACTTGGGACATTTGGTGCCTCAGGCATGAAAGTCCCTTGGCATAACCATTATGCTATCTCCCCAGCTTTGGACTTATTTATTTTACAATTAAAAGCTGATACCTTTTGAAGTTTGGATGTGGCTGATAAAGGTGCAGGTAGGTAGTCAGAGGGATCTTCTGAAGAAGAAACTTGGTGTCTCCCACGGTTTGGTTCTCTGACCACCTGCTGTAAAGCCCCTATGTCAAGCTTATAAAATGCAGCTTCCTAGGTCCTACCACAGGGGCTCTGAAACTGTAGAACAGGTACATGTTAAGTTCCCTAGAAGCCAGGCAGTGGTAAAGCACATGTTAACATGTATGCTCAAGGACATGGGTTCAAGCCCCCAACTCCCATCTGTGGGGGGGGGGAGCTTTACGGAGAGGTGAAGCATGCTGCAGGTATCTCTCTTTCCATTTCCCTCTCTACCTCCCACCCCCTTCGCTCTCAATCTTTATGTATCTATCAAAAGCAGCAAAAACAAAACAGAAAACCACAGTACCCAAATGAAAAACCAGTATAGATGCTTATTTAAAAACTTAAAAAAAAAACAAAAAAAAAAAACCTCCTGAGGCCCCAGTCCAGAAATCTGGATATTTCACACTTCCCCTGGTATTGCCAGGTCCCATGTCAGGGGTGAGGGAGTTCATAAAGACTGCACCCAGAGGGATAAACTTGGTCAGGCACTTCTTGGTTATTTCATCAGGCCCCAAGCACTTGAACACTCTTGGATCCTCAACCTAGAATCAGATTGTGCATTTTTGATTCTGCTAAACCTTAAAGGTTTCTGCAAAGTGCAGATCTGTGGACCAGCTCACTCTGGACTGGGCTGGTTTGAGGCTAGGCAGTCAGGCCTGAGACTGAGGCCCAGCAGCGCAGCTGTCAGCATGAGGGGGAAGGGGTGCTGAGACACACCTAAGGGAAGGGGTCATAGAGTCCCAAGTCTGAGGGGAGGAGAGGTAGTTTCCACCCAAGGGGGAAGAATTGGCTCAGAACTGATGGGGCAAGGCAGGAAATGAGTGGTTATAACCCTGCACCTCCATGCTGAGTATTTAATGTTCCCTTCTGTTATTGCATTTACTCTTCACAATAACTCAGAAACTATGGCTAGGATTATTATCTCTATTTACACATGAGGAAGTCAAGGCTCAGAGAAGTTAAAAAACTTGCCCAGGTCACTGCCAAGAGGTGAACCCAGGCAGTATAACTGGAGATTAGAGACAGACTTTCATTTCCCCCCTCAGCCTGGGTCTCGGACCTGCACAGAGCTTCACTGCTCAGTGTTGACTTTTTCAGCTAGAGATACACTGAAACAGTAGAGGCCAGGCTGAATATAGCAAAGTAGGCACACTATCCAGGTGAACTATCTCACTGGCCCTAAACTCTATAATCTTAAGTGCCTCATTCAATGTCTGCACCCAAGTGTTACTCCAGCAAAAAATGAGGGTGGGTCTAGAGAGATAGCATACCTGTTATGCAAAAGATTTTCTTGCCTGAGGCTCTGAGGCCCCAGGTTCAATCCCTATCACCACCACAAAACAGAGCAGGTCAGTGCTCTAATCTCTTTTTCTCTGTATCTCTCTCATCAAAATAAAAATGTTAAAAAAAAAAATGCTGACACTTCATAGTTGGTTTTATTCCCCACTCCTCAGGTTTGGTTTAAGGATTAACTGAGGATATAAGTAAAGCATTTAGAATAATGCCTGGCACATAAAACATGCCATTTCACTGCTTGCTGTCACTATAACAAAACGAGCTCACAGGTATAACTCTAACTGATCCTTAAAACAACCCTGCTTGGTTTAGAGAAAGGGATCATTTGTCCCAGTTTGTAGGTGAGAAAAGGGGGCTTCAACAGGGAAAAAAGGTTTCCACAGGAAAGCACAGCTCTCAGAGTAGTCTCTGAATTCTCAAGTCACCTCCCAGACAAGTCCCCATCTTGCCTTTGTTTCTTTTTCAGTACCTGAGGTTGCCCTAATCTGTCTAGGATGAGGAAGCTAAAAGTGCAGGAGGGGGCCAACCAATGGCACATCCATTACCAGGCACAGAGACCCAGGTTTGAGCTTCTGGTTTCCATCTGCAGGGAGGATGCTTTACAAGTTGTGGGTCAGTGCTGCGGGTCTCTCTCTCTCTCTCTCTCTCTCTTTCCCTCGCCTGCTATAATAATGAAAAGAAGGAAGGAAAGAATGAAAACGTGAGTACCAACAATAATCTTGGTGGCCAAAAAAAGGAAGTATAGGAATTGCTACTATGTAACAGTCTAAACTTTACTTTCAGTGCCTGTCTGCCCGTGACAGACAACACCAATCAATCCCAGAATCTTTTCCTGTTAGGCCAGAGCACAGCCTGGAACTCTCCAATCAGTACACTTAACAGTCCTTAGCAATCAATCAGAGATGGTACGATCAAAGCCAACCCTCCCCACTGGAGACAAAATCTTCTGCCCAAAACTCAATTATCTGCAAACTCTTATGATTGGGAGACCAAATACCCAGAGTCCAGCCCTCAGCACTGTATGTCATCCTCCCCTGCAGATGCTTCTCATAGACTTCAGTGTCCCCATGCATAAAAGTGATCGCAGCAGCACCTGTTTCTCTTTGCGTCAAAGAAGCGACTCAACACAGACTCCTTAGAGCTTCCTCAGAGCTGGTCTACATCCTTGTCTTCGTGACTAGCAAATCATGTCAACTACTGCTAATTCTCACTTAATGATATTTATGGATCGATGGCTGGGAGTCACAAGCAGTGCTCTGAGTCAGTATTGTGACATCAACAGGAGAGCTTTGGTCACAGAAGATGGCACTGCATTGGTTCAGCTTCAGGCATCTCATTTCGCAGAACCTCTCTTAGTTTTGGTATTGTCCCTACAGTTGGCTGGTGCCACTATACTGGCATTTCTCGTCTGGGTATTGCATTTTATTGTGTATCCCATAGCACAATTTATATCTTCTATTTTTTACTGCAATACAACATGCAGTATACTACAGAATAAACATTTAAAATGTTATAAATGATGCAACGAAGACAAACCCACTACCAGTACATTATGTTAAGTACATTAATGCCTGAAAGAGATAAGGAGCGTCTCCTCATTTACTGACAAATTTGTTCACCAGCAGCTGGGTTTCAGGAAGGGAACCAGGTCACTAAGTGAGGACCATCTGTACTGGGGGAAGCAAATGCCCTCTGCATCTGACACCAGGAGGTCTCCTGTGCGGCTCTGGATGCTGGAAAAATGTGTGGCAGACAGTCACTAAGCACATTCTAAAATCCCTGGGTGCCAGGAGGTGGCATACCCATTAGGATATACATGTTATCTTTGTGCAAGGACCTGGGTTCAAACCCCAGGTCCCCACCTGCAGTGGGGAAACTTCATGAGCAATAGAGCAGTGCTTCATGTCTGTCAGTTTCTGGGACTCCCTACCTCCCCCTTTTGATTTCTATCTAGATCTATCCAACAAATAAATAAAATACTAAAATCCATGGAGAAGGGTTTGGTTTCTAATATATTTATTTGTTAATTTTTTTACCAGAGCACTGCTCAGCTCTGGTATATTGTGGTGTTGGGGATTGATTTTGGGACCTTTGGCACCTAAGGCATGAAAATCTTTTTGCATCACCATTATGCTATCTCTTCCAGCCCTGGTTTCTAATGTAAATGGAACACAAGAGTCTTAAATCTTTCATTCTGTCTTTGGAGAGTAACAGCTTCCCATAGAGGCTGTCTGTGACTCAGCCCAGGCATAAACTCTTGCTTCCAAGGTGGGCCCACACCCAGGGCTGAGCATTCAGAGAGCCTTGCTTCCCAGCCAACAAGATTGGGTCAGGGCTAAGCACATGCCTGCAATTCAGAGAGTCAGCCCCAGGCTCTTGGTGGCTACTAATGGAAGAGACATACATACTCATCAGCTGAGATGGCGCTGAAGATAACATACTGGACTCTCAACTTGAGGTCCTGAGTTTGATTCCCAGCAACTAGTTCTTTCCTTTCTTTCTCATAAATAAGTATTTTCTAAGGGTGGGGGACAGTGACACACCCAGTTGAGCACACGAATTGCCATGCTGAGGGCCTGAGTTTGAGTCACTCCACTCCCCACCTGCAGAAAGGAAGCTTCACAAGTAATGAAACAGTGCTGCTCTCTATCCACCCCCCTCCCCTCTGATTCTGTCCTATCAAATAAGGAAAAAAAGAAAGCAAACGAAGGTAAGGAAAGGAAAGGAAAAGTGACCACCAGGAACAGTAGATTCATCAAGCAGACTTACCAAGCCCCAGTGACGATAACCCTGGTGGAGGGAGGGGAGGCTCTTGGGGCCATGCACAGTGCTCCCATGTGGTGCCAGCGGCTCAAACCCATGTCCTTGTACACGGCAAACTGTGCACTCTACCAGGTGAGCTATCTCCCAGTATGAAAGAATATTTCTTAATGGCAAAAGATTTATGAGTCATGTGAACTGCCATGTCCCAGAGACGACCTCTCAACTGAGCAGCATTCCCCCCCCCCCGCCTTTTTCTTTAAGAGTGTGCTAACTAAGCATCCAGCAAGGGGGGTGCCTCCTTTGAGACAGCTAAAGTGGCTCTCCCCACCCCCTTTGAAAACCAATAGACCAAAGTTCAGAGAGGCCCAAGGTCACTCAGCCAGCAAGTGATGAAAGTCAAGCTCTAAGCCTGAGTGTGGAAGGCTACAAAGTCCACATGCTCACCGCACTGTCTTCCTGCTGCTGCCACCACCACCGCCACCATCCCTTGCTTTAAAACTAGAAGGGCCCTGGTGTGGGGTCTGTACAAATTGGGGACTGAGGAGCTGAAGAAAAGAAGCCACTGGGGACTGGCTCTGGGTGAGGTTTCTCTTCAGAGCACTTGAACCCTGGATATCAATATGAAGAATCTCCTGTCTTTCCTCCCCCCCCCATATATATAAAGATATACACTTTCATCTCCCCCCAAAAAGGTCTCAGAGCTAGCCAGTGCCAGTTGAGTGGTGGGGATGTATCTGTGATAGAAAGATGGGGGTCCCAGGGCCAGGTGGTGGTGGTGCACCTGGCTGAGCACACATGCCACAATGTGCAATGACCCAAGTTCAAGCCTCTGGTCACCACCTGCAGGGGTGGGGGAAGCTTCATGAGTAGAGCAGGGCTGCAGGTATCTATCATCCCCTTATCTCTCAATTTCTCTGTCTCTAGGCAAAAGTAAAATAAAATAAAAATATTTTAGAAAGGAAAGAAGGAAGGAATGGTCGAGAAGATTAGAAGATAAGGAAGAAAAGCCTGGCTAGCTGGAGGAAGAGTCCGGGGACCCTGGACCATAAGGGTGGTGGGCTTCTAGGCTGCAGAGGTAAGGTTGGACCTAAGATCATGGGGTCCCACTCAGGTTTTCTGCAGGACAATGGCAAGAGAGGCCTATGCTCTGGATCTGAAGCAGAGAAGAAAACAGAATGGCAGCAGGCAGCCCAATCAGGTGACAGTTCCATTGGCCAGTGTGGAGGGAAGTAAAATTAAGAGGAGTGAATGGATTGGAAGAGATCAAGATCTGTACTCTGGGGCTAGATTGAAAGACTGGGAGAGCTGGGGAGTTACAGAGTGGTGACTTTCATGCCTGAGGCACCAAAGGACCCAGATTCAATTCCTGGCACCACCACCATAAGCCAAAGCTGAGCAATGCTCTGGTTAAAAATAAACACACAGGGAGTTGGGCGGTAGCGCAGCGGGTTAAGCGCACATGGCGCAAAGCGCAAGGACTGGCATAAGGATCCCGGTTGGAGCCCCCGGTTCGAGCTCCCAGCTCCCCACCTGCAGGGCAGTCACTTCACAGGTAGTGAAGCAGGTCTGCAGGTGTCTGTCTTTCTCTCCCCCTCTCTGTCTTCCCCTCCTCTCTCCATTTCTCTCTGTCCTATCCAACAATGACGACACCAACAACAATAATAACTACAAGGGCAACAAAAGGGAATAAATAAATAAATAATAAACAAATAAATAAACACATAAAAACACAATGGAAAGACTTGGCTGGGCTGTGGGAAGTCAGGAGAAATGGAGGCAGGCACCCTGATTCTGGGCTGCAGGAAGAGGGATGGAGTGTGGGTGAAATAGACAGGGAGCTCCACATTGGCCCCACCCACTGAGGATGGAGTGGCTGCAAGCAAAGGGGGTGTGTAGTCAGTTCAGGTGGTCCACACCCATCTCACCTGGGCCAGGCACTATGTGCACAGGTGTATGCATGCGTGCGTGCGTGCGTGCGTGCGTGCGTGCGTGTGTGTGTGTGTGTGTGTGTGTGTGTGTAGGGGTGTGTGTGGGGGGTGTAACTTGTAACTGCTGCCATGATCTTGTCTGTACTGACTACACAGTGGAGCGCAAGGAGACTAAACTCATCAGGTAGGAGCCTGCATTGTCATGCTCAAGATCTAGATTCAAACCCTAGCACCACATGGGAGGTGCTACAGCACCAGAAGCAGCTCTGGTGCTACAGCCTCATTCCCTTTCTCTCTCATTGAATGAATGAATGCCTGCATGATAAATGAATGGATGAATGAATGAATGAATGAATGAATGAATGAGTGAATGAATGGAAAAGGGGCCCAGGCCAGTGAAAATGTGTATGCATGAGGTCCTGGTTCTGCAAAAATAAACACATAAACAAATAAATAAAATTACTGCATAGATTTACATACTCCCTTATCTGACTGTCATAGCACCCTGGCGAGTTCTCCCCCAACATCACAAATGACCCCAGGATCCCAGAGAGTTTAAATGAGCACCCCAAGATTATTAAAGTCACTGATTCCTTTAATCCCGACACGCCGCTCTGTAAAGTCTCCACTGAGTCTCCAACAGGGTATGATGGAGTAAGAGAAGTTCACAGACCTCACTTCTGGGCTTCTGGAGGTAAGGGTGACAGGAAGAGAACTGTGTCCCAAGGACGAGGAAGGGCTGAACCATGACACTGAAACCAAGGCCCAGCAACTATGGGGTTCACACTGGAACTCTTGTCTAGAGCTCCCCTCCATTGCCTTCACATAAGCCCTTTCTTCCCTTCCACATCTGCCCCCCTGCCCCACCCCCACCCCCACACCTCTGCCCTGTCCCAGCAAGCTCTTGGCAGCTGCCCAGAAGTCTGCTGGGAGTCAGGAGGGAATGCTGAGCATCTGGCCAGAGCCCAGGCCAGCCCTGCGGGTTCATATTAGGGTACCTGCTAATATGCAGGACCCTGGGGCCAGTCTCCCTGGGATTGGTAGGCTGGGCCCCGCACTGAGCCACCCCAGCAACCAGGGCCACGTGACCCCAAAACCCCAACTATGAGAACCTGTCAGCACCCCTTTTCACATTCAACCTCCACCCCTCCCTTGGCCCTGAATGAAATGGTGCAGAGAGGTCCAGAGACCCTGCTTGGTTGATCCAGCCTTGAAGCTTATGCTGACCTCAGGGAAAACACAAAAATGCTCCACCTTATGAAAACCCAGGGAGTTGTCAAGTCCAGACCCCACTCAGCCCACGTCTTGCTTCCCCCTGCCACCCTCCAATAACTCTCCTGGTGTCGCCACTGCTTCCAGCCTCCAGATCTCTGCGTCATGCGGCTTGCACTTGAATGTGCTGCCATCAACAAAGTATTCATTAGGAGCCCACTGTGGGAGGGGTGTGTGTGTGTGTGGGTGTGTGTGTGTGTGTGTGTGTGTGTGTTGGAGATGCTGGTCTTTGCAGAATATAATAAAGTAGAGGTTCTTCCCAGCTTTGGGGATATTAGATCAAACTCTGTCTCTTGCCTTTTCTATTTTTATTTAATAAGAAAGGTACAAAGAGGGAGCTGGGCGGTAGCGCAGAGGGTTAGGCACATGTGGCACAAAGCTCAAGGACCGGCATTAAGGATCCCAGTTCGAGCCCCTGGCTCCCTACCTGCAGGGGAGTCGCTTCACAGACGGTGAAGCAGGTCTTCAGGTGTCTATCTTTCTCTCCCCCTCTCTGTCTTCCCCTCCTCTCTCCATTTCTCTCTGTCCTATCCAACAACAATGACACCAATCATAACAACAACAATAAAACAACAAGAGCAACAAAAGAGAGTAAATAATAAATAATTTTTTAAAAAGATACAAAGACAAAGATAGACATATACAGAGAGAACAAAGCACTCTTCAGCTCTTATAATGGTGCTGGTGACTGAGCCGAGGGCAGCAGAGCTTCAGGCATGAGAGTCTTTTGCATAGCCATTTTGCTACCCCCCGTTCTTTATTTTTCAATTTTATTTGATAGGACAGAAGGAAATTAAGAAGGAAAAGGGAGATAGAGAGGGAGACAGAAAGACACCTGCAGCTCGACTTCACTGTTTGTGAATCCTTCCCACTGTAGATAGGGAATGGGGGCTTGAACCTAGGTCCTTGTATGTGATGATATGCACAATCAACCAAGTGTGCCACCACCACCCAGTCTATTATTATTATTATTATTATTATTATAAATATAGACAGAGGTAGAGAATTGAAAGAGACCACAGCACCAAAACTCACTTCAATGCTTCAATGCCTGGGTCCAAACATGGGTTGTGTACATGACATAACAGTGCACTATCCAAGTGAGCGATTTTGCCAGCCTACCTCTGAACTTGCATAAAGGGAGCAGGCCTTACCCTCAACCATATTACTAATGGCTGGCAGAGCAGGGACCAGATGCCCAGGCTGATGCTCACCCAAGCTGACCCAAGCTGACCACATGCTCCATTCAATACCCTACCCGTCACCACTTGTGTGCATGTTTTATACCATGTCAAGGACTAGAGAGCCCTCCTCTTGCATTGTTTTTCTTCCCTTCATCTTTCTGTTTCTGGAGGTTGGCCCACGACCACTGCCACCTAGAAACCGTCCCACTCTAATTTAATTTAGCTCGCAGCTGTGCCGACCCCCACTTGCCGCCAACACATACATCTAACTCCCCTAAGTGCATTTACTGAATCACTTGCTTGGCATGGTCCAAGACTGGCATTAATGATTATTTTCCATTGTTTTAGGGTAGCAAATAGAATCTAACACATAGGCCAAACCTCCAGTTAATGGTAGCTGTCACATCTGAACCACATTGTGTGGGTAAGGATTAGGAAGTCATTTCCAAGATCAGCAGGAAAAGGGTACAATGATTGATTAATTATGTCTGCCTTGGCCAAAGCTAAGCCAACAGTCACGTCTGATTTAGTGCCATCCTTGCTTTAGTACTTACCCCTCACTCCACTGTCCCCACAGACCTAAATTCCTTAATCCAGAAGCTTAGCCCTGTAGACCAGTCAGTTGGAGCTGTGAGAACAGCGAATCCTCCTCCCCACCCACCCACCTAAATGTCAGTACCTTGGTGAGCAGACAATGGAGAGGGGAAATCAGTTATCCCTTGCTCCTGGCTACCGGTGCACTACAAAGACTTCAGAGTGCCTGGGAGATAGCACAATGGTTTACACCAGATTTTCATGCCAGAAGCCTGGAGATCCCAGATCAGTCTCTGGCACTATAAGCCAGAACTGAGCCACATTGGGTGTGGGTGGGGGTGGGGGTCAGGGGGTGTTAAAGGGGAGGGAGAAAAAGCACCAGCTCATTTTGTGAGCATTGTACATTCATTCATACCTGGGTCTATCCTCCAGTGCAGTATGTGCAAGAGTGATGCTCTGGTGTTCTCTCCTCTCTCTCTCTCTCTTAAATAAAAATCTTAACATAAAAATCTTAAGTCAGTGCAACAGACTTTCTTGCCTGAGGCACTAGAGGTCCCAAGTGCAATCCCTGTCAGTACTAGCGGAACTCACTCAGCGACAGGCAAACAAACTCAGGCTTCACAAGGTATGCTTGAGGGACCTGGGGGAAGGGGGCGTGGCAGGCTGTGATGTGCAAAAGGGCTGAGCTTTTCTCTCTGTGAGGTCCCGTGATGCTGGACTAAAGCCAAGGGTGAGAGCCAGGGCTGCAGCTGCTGTATCCTCAGGGAGCACAATGACAGTTGGAGCTGCCCAAAGATGGTCACAGACTGCCCTGGGAAGCCAGGGTACTGTGATGGGCAATGTGCAAACACGCCTGTGCTGTTCAACTGACGATAATAGGGTGTGCATACATGAGGTGGTGGGTGACCCAATGACAGGGCCTTACCATCCCCCTGGACCCAGAGAGTTCAGAAGACCTGTCCTGAGCCTGTTCTTGCTGTCTCTGAGGTCTCTCCTCCCACTGAAGATCTGAACTGAACCAGGCAGCCATGGGTCCTGACTGGGGGTATATCGATCTGCTTAGCACCCCAGACTCAGAGGCCATGGCCGAGAAGCAGGAACCATCTGCAGCAACCCAGCTGCCACTGGTTCGGGGGTGACAGCATGTGTGTTCGCAGAAAAAAGCTTTAGATCCATCCTTCCCAGGGATCCCTTCCTGGGAACCCAAAGTTCTGGGAGGAGGACTGGGCGGTGCAGAGAGGACCAAAGAAGGCAAGAAGCTGAGCAAGGCTGCAGTGGTGGGGGCAGCCCACAGCGGCTTCCTGGGGAGACCCAGGCTGTAAAAGGACCTGAGAGAGGCCTCAGAGATCCATGAGGACCCAAGGCAGATTCTTAACTCTTCCCTTCCTGTCTGGGAAGGAAGTGGAATTTTCCAGCACATTCCTGGGCACAGAGCCCAGAGAGCCCCCTCCCACTCCTGGCTACCAGCACAGCCCAGGCCAGGTCTCATGACTGAGTAGAGCCAACCACATCCTGGGGGGTGAGGGAGCATTGGGACCAAGGTAGGAGACTGGGGGGTAGGTGTGGGGGTCAACAACACACGTTCTGGAGCCAGAATGGCCTGGGCTGGCTGTGCTAACCTGTGTGATCTTGGCATGTTCTTCAGGACTATTCGCAAAAGAGAAGTTTCCACATCTATAAAGTTGTGTGTGTGTGTGTGTGTGTGTATTATTCTAAAACCCTGGCACATCCCATGCATTCAATAAACAGAAGATGAAACAAACCACAAAATTATTTTAGTGCTAAAGACAACAGCAATATAAAATGGACCAGGACTGAGTTCTTTTTTTTTTCCCCCCCAGGACTGAGTTCTAGCCCTGGTCTTGCCACTGAAGATGGGCTGTGTCAGCTTCCTGAACCAAAAGCTCCACATCTGCAAACTGGAAATAATGACCTCCCTGAACTGATGAAATAGCTCATTTGAATAGTGAGCTGTTTTGCCATGTGCACAACCCAGGTTCAAGCCTGGCCCCCATTACATTGAAGGAAGCTGTAGGGTCAGTGCTGCAGTCTCTCACTCTCTGTCTCTAGCAAAACGATAATAATATTAATGACCTCCTTTCTATAAACCAAAACTCACAACCAGAAAGTGGTTGTTCCCATCTTGGAAAGGCTGATCATAGTCCAGATGGGGAGGTCAGCACCCCGTAGCAGGAACTCAATAGGAGGGGGAGGTGCGTGTACACACACACACACACACACACACACACACACACACACACACACACACACGTGCACACTCCAGGGTGTCTCACCCATCCACTGCCAAAAGCATACAATTATTGGGCTGGTTCCAAGCCATGTTCAGTCCTGTTTAAACCTGTCTGAAGCCTTCAAGCTATCAACTAGCCAAGTGATTTGAACTTAAGTCTAGCTACTGAGGCTGAGGTCCCTCTGGTACTGTGAGTGGTGAAGCAGGGCTGCAGGTCTCTCTCTCTCTCTCTCTTAATATTTTTATTTATTTATGATTGGATAGAGACAGAGAAAAATTGAGAGGGAAGGGGAAGATAAGAGAGAGAAAGAGACAGAGACACCTGCAGCCCTGCTTCATCACTGCCCCAGGGGCTTGAACTCTGCACACTGTAATGTGAGCACTTAACCAGCACTTAACTCTGCATACTGTAATGTGAGCACTTAACTTACACTACCACCTGGCTCCTCTCTCTCTCTCTCTACCTCCCCCTCCCCTCTCAGTTTCTGGTTGTCTCTATCAAATAAATAAAGATAATTTTAAAAAGAAAGAAAGAAAGAAAGAAAGAAAGAAAGAAAGAAAGAAAGAAAGAAAGAAAGAAAGAGGGGGTCGGGCGGTGGCGCAGTGGGTTAAGCGCATGTGGCGCAAAGCGCAGGGACCGGTGTAAGGATCCCGGTTCGACCCCCCGGCTCCCCACCTGCAGGGGAGTCGCTTCACAGGCGGTAAAGCAGGTCTGCAGGTGTCTATCTTTCTCTCCCCTTCTCTGTCTTCCCCTCCTCTCTCCATTTCTCTCTGTCCTATCCAACAACGAATTGCGTCAACAAGGGCAATAATAATAACCACAACGAAGCTACAACAAGGGCAACAGAAGGGAGGAAAAAATGGCCTCCAGGAGCGGTGGATTCATGGTGCAGGCACCGAGCCCAGCAATAACCCTGGAGGAGGAAAAAAAAAAAAGAAAGAAAGAAAAAGAGAGAGAGAGAGAGAGAAAGAAAGAAAGAAAGAAAGAAAGAAAGAAAGAAAGAAAGAAAGAAAGAAAGAAAGAAAGAAAGAAAGAAAGAAAGAAAGGACAACGATGAAGCAAAAGCAATTAAGTCATGGCCTGGCAGAGGAGAAGGTGGTGAGAGAGGACTACATGTGCTCCTGGGCCCAGCAGTACATGTGCTCTCTCAGAGCTAACCACTAGGGGCAGTGTTGGCCTCAGACAGCTTCGTTGTATTAGGAGAATGTTAAGCCAAGGAAAGGTTGCTGGGAAGAGTCTATTAAATGGCTTCTATCAATATTTCATTTGATTTCCTTTCCTTAGAGACCATCCAGGGCATCTAAAGCTACAATTTTCTTCAGCACATTTTAGAGAGGTGTGGGGGTGGGGTTGGTACATCCAAGCAGCCATCCCAGGACAGAGAAAGAGGTTTGTGTATGTCACAAGATAAAGCTTCCAATGAAAGACATGTACAGCTACAGACCCTGCATTCCTTTCTTTTTCTCTTTAATATCATTTCATTAAAGTTTACAGTACAGTCATTGACACATGGGTACAATTTCTCATCTCCCCATGATAGGTGTCTGCAAAACACTTTTGCCCCACCACTTAGATCCTTTACTA
Source organism: Erinaceus europaeus (assembly GCF_950295315.1). Classification (NCBI taxonomy): domain Eukaryota; kingdom Metazoa; phylum Chordata; class Mammalia; order Eulipotyphla; family Erinaceidae; genus Erinaceus; species Erinaceus europaeus. The sequence continues at coordinate 56,572,419 of NC_080163.1, read as the reverse complement.
TCATAACACCAGGACCCCAAAGCCCAACCCCAGCAAGCTCCCTACTCTCCTTCCCCAGAATCCTTTGCTTTGGTGTAATACAACACATCCACTCCAAATTTTACCTACTGTTTTCAGCATGGTACAGTGCCCTCTCAAGCATGAGGTCCTAAGGTCAATTGCTGGCATTAAATACATCAGGCTGATGCTCTGGTTTGTTTCCTCCCTCTCTCTCTCTCTCTCTCTCTCTCTCTCTCTCCCCCCCTCCCCCTCTCCCTCTCCCTCTCCCTCCCTCTCTCTCTGATGCTAATAAGTGAATTTTGGGTAAGAGAGACAGCATAATAGTTATGCAAACAGATTCTCATGCCTGAGACTCCCATGTACCAGGTTCAATCCTGTGCACCACCATAAACCAGAGCTAAGTAATGCTCTGGTTAAATAATAATAATAATAAAGTACATAAATCTTAAAGAAAAAGTACATTGCCAGCCCTAACTGGTAAGGAGCAGAGAGCTTGCAGCATAGTTTAGTTTCTATAGTGTGTGCGTTCAACTAGGTATGTCACCACTAGGCTCCCTTGCATTGTTTCTGTAAAGAATTTAGAGACCTGCCCAGGTTCAGAGGAGGGAAAGATGTGGTAGATTATTAGTTCTGTCTGCCATGGGCTCTGAAAGGGGATCTCAGCTTGTATGCCATCTCCCTGCCGGCCTCGCACTGCTGCCTTCTCCCTGCAACCTGGGCAGTGGGCGGGGCAAGAGTGACTGAAGGGAAATAAAACTCTGGAGCCTGCAGGGCCAGGGAAATGATCCACAGTTACAACACAAGTCAGTGATAAGAATGGGGACAAAAGCCTGGGACTCCATCTCTCCTTTTCTTTCTTACTATGCCGCCTGTCCCCCAGGGACCTACAGAAGTACATTCTCAGCTACCTCTGCCCCGCAACCCCCACCCCATTGGACTGCAGTGTAGGCTTCTGCAGTGAAACACCAAGAAAGGGGAGAGGTAAGCCTTCAACCACATGGTCAGGAAGTTCCTGGAGGCTTCTACATCAGGAAGCTACCCTGCCGCACCCCTACACATCCCTCAGCTGCCTGTATACACACCCCACCAAGAAGGACAGGGAAGCCAGGCCAGGTGGAGCTACGCAACCAGTTCTAACCATCTACACCTAGTTTACACCAGCACCAGCAGTGGCCCCCAGTTCTCAGACTTCCGGAAAATATTGCTTGGCTGGATTAGAGGCTTTGATCTGGGCCCCAGAGAATGCTATGTTAGAGGAACCACCCCAAAATGGTAGTGATAGGGGCACTGGATTTGGAATCCAGACTACATCTTTGACTGAGGCTTCAGCTCTGCCATCATGTATAGGGGTGGGGGTTGCAGGGGGTGGGGGGGGTTAGCCCAACTCCCCACCCCACCTTGAGACTCAGCTTCCTCTTGGTTTAGTTAGGATTCATGGCTAATTGTCACAGATCACTACCGGGTCCAACTACATCAGAAGCACCCATATGCCTGGGGCTTGTGAATGTACACAAGCCAGTCTCAACCCCAGGCCCAACAAGAGATTTCCAAAGGACTCTGAGAGCTAATTTCCCAAAGGACACTGACAGCTCAGAGCAAGGACCCTCAGCAACCCCCCCCCAAAACATCTGTAGCCTTGTCTCAAACCAGTCCTCAAGAAGCCCAATGTGTTTGTGTATGTCTTTGTCTGTCTTATCTCTCTCTCTCTCTCTCTCTCTCTCTCTCTCTCTCTCTCTCTATATATATATATATATATATATATATATCATTAAAGATTTATTTGGGGCTACGGAGATAACATAATGGTTATGCAAAAGACTTTTATGCATGAGGCTTTTAATCTCAAGTTCAATTCCCCAGCACCACCAGAAGGCAGAGCTGAGCAGTACCCTGGGGCAGTCTGTTTCTCTCATTCAAATAAAACAAAACAGTTTTAAAAGTTATTTAATTCAAGAGCAAGAGAGAAGCTAGAGCAGCCCTCTGGCATATGCAGTACAAGTGGTGCACCTGATTGAGTACACATGTTACACTGCATAAGGGCCTGGGTTCAAGTCCCTGGTCTTCATTTGCAGAGGGGAAGCTTCATGAGTGAAGTAGTGCTGCAGGTGTCTCTCTGTCTCTCTCCCTTTCTATTCCCCCTTCCTCTAGATTTTCCTTTCTATATATACAATAAATAAAAAAGAATTTTTAAAAAATAATGAAAAAGAAAAGGATGGGTGGAAAAGAGGAAGGGGAGGGGGAGGAGGAAGGAGAGGAGAGGAATGGCTGCCAGGAGCAGTGGGTGCATCTTGCAGGCACTAAGGCCCAGTGATAACCCTGTTGGCAAAAACAAAATAACAAGCAAGGCCCCATGGAAACCTGACAACTCCCATAGCCAAGCACCAACATAAACCCCACACTCCCAGCAGTCAGCATGCACAAGCTCATGCCCTACCCCACCACAGACACATCACAGGTGTCCCTGCTAAGCACCCTCCCAGCGATGTGTTACAATCCCCAGGCCAGCAAGCTCCCAGCAAAGCTACTAGCACACACTCTACTGCAGAGCCAGCATCTACTGCTGTCCTGGGCCCACTTCCTCAAGGACCCCTGGGGAACCCTAATCCAGAGCAGGTCAGAGCAGGTCCCACCCCAGCACAGCATAAAGCATCCACCAGCTTCTTCACTCCACCTGCACCTGACCCTACACTGCACAGTGTCTGTCCACCTGGGCCCCACACCATGGCCTCAGCAAACCAGGGGCTGCTTCCCATTCTAATGCTCCTCTGGGGGCCTTTTGGAAACTGCCTTCTCCACACCTACCCAGTGTTCTCTGCACCCAGCACATTCTTCAGCGGCATGCTTCCAGTCAGTTACTGTCTGCCTTTCTGTCATTCTCACAGGGGTGGGGGGTGGGGGGAAATCTAGCAAACTGGAAATGATGTGTTTTTTTACATAAAAGAACACAAAGCCAGAAAGCTAGCTCACCAGGTAGGGCACCAGCATCCCCAGTTCAAGCTCAAGTTCACATGGGAGGTGCTACAGAACTGGAGGAAGGTGTGTGTGTGTGTGTGTGTGTGTGTGTGTGTGTGTGTGTGTGTGTGCGTGTACGTACCTGAATGAAGAAGCAGCCTGGAGGGGCAAAACCACATACATCTCAGGGTAATGGACTTCAGCTCTCTCTGTTTTAGTCTTCTCACAATTGGTCAGTGTATACTAGTGTTTTTCATCTATATTTGTACTTTAATGAGCACCTTTTAATATCATTTATGTCCTCTATTGCTTATGACAGTGCAATATATACTGCAATACTGGATAAACATTAAAAATATATTAGATCCACGGTAGTGGATAGCATAATGGTTATGCAAAGAGGCTCCAAAAATTGCAGGTTCAATATCCTCTGCACCACCAGAAGTCAGAGCTGGGTAGTGCTCTGGTTGCAAATAATAATAAGTAATATATATATTAGATGCAAAGGTAACATTAGGCATTACAGATGGCTGAAGAACCCACTACCAATACAATATATTATGTCCAACATACCAGTAAAAGGCAGTTCCTTATTTATTGACAAATTCGTTTACCAACCAGAATTCAGAAAGAGAACTGGATTAAGTGACCACTACCTTAGTGGGATGTAACTGGGACTAGTCAGTTGGAATGATGGCTATGCAAGTAGATATTCATGCCTGGAGCACCAGAGATCCAATCCCCAGAACCATCAAAAACCAGAGCTGAGCAGTGCTCTTGTAAGAGGGAGAAAGGAAGGAGGGAAGGAGGGAAAGGGGAGGGAAGGGGGTGGGAGAAAGAATGAATACACCTTCAACATGTGAATTGAGGGGTTAGAGATCCAATTCAGTCTATAACTGGGAAGAAGGAATTGTCTACAGAAAGTGCCCAGAGACTGAGAGACTAGCAGGGCCTGGGGTTGGAAATCATCTTTTTGAGCTCCTTTCTTATCTGGCAATCTGGGATGATGGTAAAACCTGATTCACCAGGTTGTCAGAGGGTTGAAATGAAAAGCAGGTGAAAGCCAAAGCCACTGGGGCTCAGTGGTATGTTGGAAATGTGCTGTCTCCACAGCAGAACCAGCAAGCCCTAGAAATCGGAGCCCAGTCGACCCTGGAGCTGGTCACTACAGTTTCCCAGCACACTGCTAGATGTAAGCATTTCACTCCGTGCTGCCAGATGGGAGACGAGGAACACAGCTTGGCCACATAGTTTCTAGGCAAAACTGGCAGAAGGAAGGAAAGTACTTCTCTTATTATGATTAATGTAGCAAGATACTAAGAGGGCCTCTTGCCTTTGTGTCCTTCCCTCCCCACCAATAACCTGGCTTTAGAGAGTCACCCCAACACTATGTAAGTGAAGAAACTAAACTTGGGCTGCAAGTGACCTTTATTTAAATTTTTAAAAAATATTTATTTGTTCCCTTTTGTTGCCCTTATTGTTTCATTGTTGTAGTTACTACTTTTGTTGTTATTGATGTCATTGTTGTTGCATAGGACAGAGAGAAATGGAGAGAGGAGGGAAAGACAGAGAGGGGGAAAGACAGACACCTGCAGACCTGCTTCACCGCCTATGAAGTGACTCCCCTGCATGTGGGGAGCCAGGGGCTCGAACCGGGATCCTTAAACTGGTCCTTGCACTTTGCACCACCTGCGCTTAACCCACTGCGCTGCCGCCGACTCCCCTATTTAAAAAAATTTATCACCTTTATTTATTGGATAGAGACAGCCAGAAATTGAGAAGGAAGGGGATGACAGGGAGAGAGACAGAAAGACACCTGCAGCACTGCTTCACCACTCGCAAAGCTTCCCCCCTGTAGGTCGGGGCCAGCAGCTCGAGCCCTGGTCCTTGCACATTATAACATGTGAGCTCAACTGGGTGTGCCACCACGTGGCCTCAGCTGCAAGTGAGTTTCCAGCCTGAGGTTCTGAGCTTTCAGGTTCAATCTCCCAGTACCACTACAATCCAGAGTTGAGGAAAGAAAGAAAGAAAAGAAGGAAGGAAGGAAGGAAGGAAGGAAGGAAGGAAGGAAGGAAGGAAGGAAGGAAGGAGGGAAGGAGGGAGGGAGGGAGGGAGGGAGGGAGGAAGGAAGGAAGGAAGGAAGGAAAGAAGGAAAGAAGGAAAGAAGGGAGGGGGAGGGAGGGAGAGAGAGAGAGAGAAGGAGAATGGAAGAAAAGAAAGAGAAAGAAAGGGAGAGACACAAATAGGAAAACAAGGGAGGGAGGAAGAGAAGAAAGATCCCTGGGTTCCTTTGACTATGGGTAAACACATTCAGGAGAGGTTAACCATATTCCCTCACCTCCTACGGCTTCTGGTTTCAGTGAAGCATTCACTTTTCCTGCAATGTACCATTTAGCCATCTTGATTACCGTGTTCAAGGAGGAAACACAAGATGCTTTGTAGAAGAATGTAAATGACAAATAGAAATTCCAGGGAACCGGTAAAGTAGATCACTTGGGTAGTGTGAGGCTTTGTCAAGTGCCCCACCCAGGTTCGATCCTGACCCCCACTGCACTGGAGGAAGTTTCGGTGCTGCGACTGAAGCCCCAGTGATAACAACAAAAAAATCCTTAGGGGATGAACTACCCCATCAGAACAAATATGCTGCCCCTGGAAGCAGAGTGAGTACAGAACTCTTTCCTTTCTTCTTCCTCTTTGTCTCTTCCTTCCTTTCTTTTTATTGTTGTTTTGTTTTGTTTTGTTTTGTTTTGTTTTACCAGAGCTCTGCTCAGCTCTGGCTTATGGTGGTTCAGGGAGCTTCAGGCAGGAAAGTCTTCATCCCATTTTGCTATTCCCCCTGCCCAGTTCTATCAAAAAGCTAAAGAAGCTTTCTTTTACTTTAGGAAAAAACCTAGGACTACAACTACCTATGAATTCAAGATTCTAGATTTCTAGGATTCTGTTAGATAACAGGGATATAAAGTTCCCTGCAATCATAATAATAATAAACTATTATATACAGAGGGGAAATCAAGAAGAAAGGAGAGATAGGTAAGACAGACAGACAGACAGATGGCAGAGACAGACCTGCAGCACTGCTTCACTGCTGATGAAGCTTCCCCCCTGCAGGTAGGGAACCAGGAGCTTAAGCCCAGATTCTTACACATCATAATGTGCACTTAACTGGGTGTGCCACTGACTGCCCTTTAGGATCTAAGATCTGATTCTTCCCCTACCAGGAAACTTAAGGATCAAGCCCACCCCCACTCCAGGCCTATGAGACAGCTTAATACCATCTTTCTGTACATCCTCAAAGCTTCCTGGAGCCTCCAGGGCCTCAGAGGGGGGAAAAGCAGGGAAAAAATTCTTCTCCCAAGAATCCTGAGCAAACCACCACTTCTAGACAATTTCATTAGAAGGAATCTTTCCAGCCGGCCTCACCCAAACTACATCTCCCAAAACCAGGCAGAGGCTGGAAGCACAAGAGTGTATCTGTGGACTCCTCCCAGTACAGAACCCACCTCTGTGAACCTTCCATTCCAGCCCACACCCTACACCTAGCTTTCCCTGGGGAATGGGCCTAGGTGGCACAGACAAAACTGCTATTAACAGGCTGAGGAGACAGCATAATGGTTTTGTGAAAATACTTTTAATACTAAGACTCCAAAGGTCCAAAGTTCAACCCCCAGCACTGCCATAAGCCAGAGCTGAATAGCAGTCTGGTAAAATGACTGGTGCTAACATAGTAGGTCAGCTTTCTCCCTGCAGATCCTTATGAGAGGCCAAGGAGTTGCTAGGACAGAGTTGCTAGTTCAGCTCTCCACGGGATGCGCAGCAGGGGCCCTATTCCCCATCTCTGTGTCAGCCAAGCCAGATCCCCCACAGGCCAGCCAAACTGACTTGGAAAGGAATACACTGATTTTGTTTCCTCCTCATGTCCCTGCCTCTGCCACCTCCCCACCCACACCACGGCTGCTTCCAGACTAAGGTTCTCCAAGTGCAAGAGACCTAATTCTGAGCCACTTGGAGAGCGTCCACTTCCACCTCGCCCAAAGAGGGCAGCCACCTGACTTGGGGAGAGTAAAGGGGGTGGGGGGATAATTCCATCATCTTGCATTCTCTGTGGAGGGGACCCCCAGTAAAATGACAGTGACAGTTGTAAAGGATACGGGCAGGATGAAAGGGTGTAGACCCAGCCTGGAGGGTTGCTCCTGTGTTCCCTTTTCCCTTAGGCTGGCTGCAGGAAGAGACCAAGAGCTCAACCCATTAACCCCTCAGAAATCAGAACAGGACAGAGAGGTGGTCGGGCCTTGGTGAGTGACAAAGGCTAGGACCACACAAGTCTGGCTGGCAAGACAGCTCACCTGAGCAGTGCACATGCTTTGTGATGCACTTGATGTAGGTTTGAACAAGGCCCCCACTGCAATAAAGAAAATCTGGTGCTGTGGTGTTTCCTTCCCTCTCCATCTGTGTCTCTCCTACCTAAAAAAGTCATCCCTGAGAATTGAAGCTGGGGCAGCAACAGCAGTATCGAATCTACTCAGTTCCTCTGAGCTCAAGTGACTGCGCCACCTCCCAGACCACAAAAACATATTTTTCATATATTTATTTATTTATTTATTCTCTTTTGTTGGCCCTTATTGTTTTAGTGTTGTAGTTATTATTGTTGTTGTCATTGATGTTATCATATTGGATAGGATAGAGAGAAATAGAGAGAGGAGGGGAAGACAGAAAGGAGGAGAGAAAGATAGACACCTACAGACCTGCTTCACCACTTGTGAAGTGACCTCCTTGCAGGTGGGGAGCCGGGGGCTCGAACGAAAATCCTTATGCCGGCCCTTGCTCTTTGCACCATGTGTGCTTAACCCACTGCGCTACCGGCTGACTCCCCACAAAAATGTGTTTTTAAAAACATTTTTAAATATCTTTATTTATTGGATAGAGAGAGCCAGAAATAAAGAGAGTAGGGGGAGACAGAGAGGGAGAGAAACAGATGCCTGCAGCTGCTTCACCACTTGCTAAGCTTTCCCCTGCAGGTGGAGACTCTGGGCTTGAACCCAGGTCCTTGCACATTATAACAGGTGCACTCAACTAGGTGCACTACCACCCAACCTCAGTTACCCCTTTCTGGGCTTAGGAGGATAGATAATGGATATGCAAAAAGTCTTTCATGCTTGAGGTGTCCAGGGTCCCAAGCTGAATACTCAGCACCACTATAAGCCAGAGCTGATCAGTGCTCGGATGGAAGGAAGGAAGGAAGGAAGGAAGGAAGGAAGGAAGGAAGGAAAGAAGGACGGCGGGCAAACCTGTGGCAGGGGAGACAACATAATGATGATGCAAAAGAAGTTTATGCTTGAGGCTCTGAGGTCCCAAATTCAGTCCTCAGCACCCATAGCCAAAAAAAACTGAGCATTGTTCTGGTCTCTCTCTATCTCTCTCCCTTTTTTTTTTTTCCCAGAGCACTACTTGGCTCTGGTTTATGGTGGTGCAGGGGACTGAACCTGAATTTAGAGCTTCAAGTATGAGAATCTTTTTGCATAACCATTATACTATCTGTCCTGCCATATATGTGTATATATATATATATATATATATATATATATATATATATATATACACACACACACACACACACACACACACATATGGCATATATATACATATATGTATATATATACATATATATTATTTGTCTTCCCTTTTGTTGCCCTTGTTGGTTTTTATTGTTGTTGCAATTATTATTATTGTTATTGATGTCATCATTGGTAGGTAGGACAGAGAGAAATGGAGAGAGTAGGGAAAGACAGAGAGGGGGACAGAAAGACACCTGCAGACCTGCTTCACCACCTGTGACGTCCCCTGCAGGTGGGGAGCTGGGGGCTCGAACCGGGATCCTTACATGGGTCCTTGTGCTTCAACACCATGTGCGCTTAACCCGCTGTGCTGCCACCCACTCCCCTGCCATATATATTTTTTAAATGCTGGTGACAGTTACTTCTTTTCAAACTATGGCACTAATGATATTGATCCTACTATGTAAAAGGAAAAAAAAAACTAGAAGAATGTATACAAAATAGTAATCAAATTGCTTGGCTTATTTAAAAAGAGCTTAGTAAGTAATACCTTTAAATACATAGGCAATTGAATCATTAAGCTGCTTGATGGTTCTGCTGTTCTGTAGCAAACCTGGGGACTGGGCAGTAGCTCACCAGGCTAAGCACACATCGTAATAAGCACAAGGATCTGTGCAAGGATCCTTCCCAGTTTGAACCCCCAGCTCCCCACCTGCAGGAGGGTCACTTCATAAGTGGTAAAGCAGGTCTGCAGATGTCTACCCTTCTCTCTCCCTCTCTATTTTCCCCTCCTCTTTCAATTTCTCTCTGTCCTATCCTTTAAAACAAAGAAAGAAAATGAAAAAAAATGGCCTCCAGGAGCAGTGGATCTGTAGTGTTGGCCCTGAGCCCTAGCAATAACCCTGGAGGCAAAAAAAAAAAAAAAGATATTTTAGCCTGTTCTTCCTATTTATCCTATAACCACATGACTTCAGATTTTTTGGTGTATCTCCTTTCATACCACCCTTATTCAAACCAAAATAAAATACAGCAAAAAAAAATTTTTTTTCTGAACAAAATAAATAAATAATCCTGAACCTTCAATTTGCCTGAGGCACCATAAGGGATAAAATTTCTCAAAGGCTTGGTCAATTTGTAATGCCAAGGGCTCTGCAAGGAGTTGGAGAAAACTGTTCTGTTCATGTGGCACAGATTAGTTATCAGAAAGTTCTATTGCAGTTTTTAATCTCATTATTAAAATAGCAGCCTTAAGTAAATTGAACAATTCATTACTAGGTACAACAAAGAAGGTCATTTAATAGGTTACAATGAGATTTAAAGCCTATCTTCTCCCTATACACCACCCAACATGACCAACATTCCCAGAGGATAAGGAAGATATGTAAACCAAGGGTTTGGTGCCTTTTATTTGGTTTGAGGGCCAAAGTCAGTTGTGACTAAGAGAGTTTTTAAAAGAAGGTCCCTTTTAGTCATTTCAGGAACAGGGGTCACAGGGAAACTCTCAGAATCACTGCAGCTGCACTAGAACCCAGAATGAGAACTAACAAAGCCAGGAAAAGAGACAGGAGGGGGAGGAGGGCAGCTCACCTCCCTGAAGGGCCCCCAGAGAATGGTGGGGGAGAGAAGCTACAAACTCAGGTCAACACCCACACTGTCCTCCATAAAAGTCAGGCTGGCCTTGGAGACAGAGCTCTTGTGTTTCTACCTGGTAGGAAAATATAAGGCCTTTAGGAGGAAGTGTGTGTGTGTGTGTGTGTGTGTGTGTGTGTGTGTGTGTGTGTGTGTGTGTGTGGTGTGTGTGTGTGTGTGTGTGTGTGTGTGGTGTGTGTGTGTGTGTGTGTGTGTGTGGTGTGTGTGTGTGTGTGTGTGTGTGTGGTGTGTGTGTGTGGTGTGTGTGTGTGTGTGTTGGGGGGGCACTTAGGTTCTTTTCCATATTTATTTATTAATGAGACAGAGAAAGTGAATCAAAGCTTCACTCTAGCATACGTAATGCCAGGAATCAAACTCAAGACATTTTGCTTCTAAGTCCAAAGCTCCATTCACTGTGCCACCTCCCAAGTCACACAAATATATATATATATATTGTTTTTTAATTACTGGTTAGGGGACTGGGCAGTGGCACTGGGCCCATAGTAGGAAGTGCAAAGATCCTGGATCAAGTCCCCAGTTTGCCATCTGCAGGGGCGGGGGGTCGTCTCACAAGTGGCAAAGCAGGTCTGAAGGTATCTATTTTTTTCCATCCCTCTCTATCTCCCCCACCCCTTTCAATTTTCTCTCTGTCCTGTCCAATGAAAATCGGGGGGGGGGGGGGGGTGGAAATAGCTGCCAGGAGCAGAGGATTCTTAGTGCTGGCACCGAACCCCAGCGATAACCCTGGAGGCCAAAAAAAAAAATAATTGGTTAGAGAGAGAGAGAGAGAGAGAGGTGTGGTGGAGGTGGGGGTACAGGAGTGATGTATGTTTAAGGAACTGACCCCAAGGGGCCAGGTGGTGGTGCACCTGGTTGAGCCCACATGTTACATTGTGCAAGGATCCAGGTTCAAGCCCCTGTCCCCACCTGCAGGGGGAAAACTTTGTGAGTGGTGAAGCAGTGCTACAGGTGTCTCTCTTTCTTACTCTCTCTCAATTTCTGGCTATCTCTATCCAATAAATAAAGATAATTAAAAAAAAATTTTTTTTTAATAACTGACCCCAGATAGTGGGGGTTAAATTCATGCCTGTAAGTCCAGAGCTTTATCTACTGAGCCACCTCCCCAGTTGCATAAATCTTAAAGTTAACTTAAACTTAAAAGAAGGGAAAAGCTAGCTCAGTAACATGGCAACATTGGTATAGCATGTGTGAACCTGATAGCATTGAGGGAAAAAATTTTTTATGTTTTTTATTATCTTTGTTTTATTTATTGGATAGAAACAGGCAGAAATCTAGAGGGAAGCTCTAGGGTGATAGAGAAGAACAGACAGAGAGACACCTGCAGCACTGCTTCACCACTCGCAAAGCTTTCCCCCTGCGGGTAGGGACTGGGGGCTCAAAGCTAGGTCCTTGTGCATTGTATCATGTGCACTGACCCAGGTGTGCCACCACCAAGCCCTGGGAAAGTTATTTTTTAAAAAAGTGAAAGCAGAAACATTAATCATGAGGGGAAAAAAAATTGTGTCTATGGTGATAGGCACTAGGGTCAGTTCTTTAAGCATACATTCCCCCTTTCTTTCTTTCTCTCTCTCTCTCTCTCTCTCTCTCTCTCTCTCTCTTTCTGTCTCTCTCTCTCTTTTTCTTCATTTATTTATTCCTTAAAAAGGAGCCAAGAGAACCAAGCATCACTCTACATTGCTGAGGATGGAACTCAAGATCTCATGCTTGACAGTCCAACCTTTTATCCACTGCATCATCTCCCCAGCTGCAACATGCATTCATTCGTCTGCACACCAGTACCCTGGGAAGCTTGGTGCTACCACAGCTGTCCCCAGGAAAACACGTGCTCCCCTTGCCATGGATGTGGAAGCTGGAGACAGTAGGAACCTGCAGCCTGCCAAGCTAACAAGCCCCAGAAGCAAGATTTGGGCCCTCCAGGACTCACAAAACCAAAATGGCATGATGGCATGTGAGAAAGAGCCAGACACCAAGCCAGCCTCTGTCCCTGAGCAAACCCATAGGGACACCCCACACTGAGTTAATATCTAGAACAGCAGGAAAGGAGGGAAATGAGCCCCATTCCAAAAGCTTCCCTGCTCCTCCCAACCCCCAGACTGAGGTAGGAGCTATTGTTTTTACTTTTACTTTTACTACAGTGCTCAGAGGGACTAAGCTAGGCATGCACTGTGGGGCCAAATAGGAGCCAGATTCCTGAGACAGATTCCAGAGGCTCCTCTCCCTCTGAGTCTGTGGGTATGTTGGGGGGTGGGGTGGGGAGAGAACAGGCAGCCTCTTCCTTCCCTTCTGATTTGTGTGTGGCAGGTGCATGGTCTTTAGTAGGGCAACACCTGTCAGATTTGCACAGAATTTGGCCTCCACTTACTTGGGCACACCTGCTGCCACCACCCTGAGGGACAATGGCAGTGGTGGAGAAGCCAAGGAAGAGAGCTGACTGGCTGCAGTGGGCACAGTAGCCACACTGATTTTCATTTTCTTCTTGCACCATCTTAAAGTAGGAGGCTCGGGAACTCCAAGCAGCTAGTTCAAGGTCACAGGCTTGTCCAGTGGCAGAATCTTAGACCCAGTACTCAAGCTGGAACCCTGCCTTTGACCACCCTTCAATGTCAAGACCAGTCCATCCCTGCTCCCTGGCAGCCCATCTCCCATCCATCCCCAGCTGTCATTCCTAGCAATGTCCTACAGACAATACTCTTGCCCTCCTGGGGTTCTAAAGCCTCAAGAATTTCCTGTTTGGTTTTGGGCTGGGAGATAATTCACCTGGTAGAGCTCACACTTAACCATGCAGGAAGACCAAGGCTCAAGCTCCCAGCACCACAGGGAAGCACCATGTACAACAGGTACTGGCCTCTCTCTCTTTCCCTTTCTCTCTCACCCTCTCTATCTTAAATTTAAAAGGAAGAGAGAAAAAGAGTACACTGAAAGCAGAGGAATCATGCAAGCATGAAGCCAGCCCCCAGTGCAAGGAGGACTAGGAAAAGGTAGATTGGGCGGGGTGGGGGGAGCAGTAGGGAAGGAGAAATTTGCCACCTTAGGATAGATGTAGTTGGTCCATTTGCTTAAAGCCACACCGGTAGCAGCAAGGACAGGGCCCTGGCACTGACTTATTCAGAGAATGAACCAGGGGGCTATCCCTACAGCATTGAAAGTCTGTAGATATCTCACCGGGCAGGGGGTGTGCCCTGGTGCCTCTCCCTCTCTCTTCATCAGAAGTAAAAAGAGTGGAAAGATGCCAGCAAGATGATTCACTTTGCTGTGTGCCACCTTAGGCTCCAGCCCAGTCCCTACTGCATTGGAGGAAGCTTTGGAGCTGTGCTATCTCTCTGCCTTTGTTTCTTTCTAGCTGGGGGAAGGGGGACAGGTGGGTCACAGTTTAGAGGAGTGAAACCTCAGCAACTTGAAAAACAAAAATACAACTCTGACACCATCTCCCCAGACAATACCTTTAGCCCACATGCATGTTAGCTGTCGGGCTCAGATAAAATCAGTAAAGGCATGGACCCCCTTGGAATATACCTAAAACAGATTGCCTAGCTTTTTCCAAAAGGGAGACCCCAAGTCTCATTCTTACCTTTAAGTTTCCGATTATTAAACAATTTTATTCTGCTTTATATCCTAATGTTTTTCAGCCACCGATTTGCAGATGCTGCTATTATGCCAACCTGACTTCCCTGGGCAAACAACCTCACCAATGTGTCCTGGAACCCCACCTCTCCAGAGCCCTGCCCATTAGGTAAATATAAAAACAGGCTGGAAGCATGGTCAACCTGTCAATGCCCATGTCCAGCAGAGAAGCAATTACAGAAGTCAGACCTCCCCCCTTCTGCACCTCATAATGATTCTGGGTCCATGCTCTCAGAGGGATAAAGAATAGGAAAACTTCCTATAAAGGGGTTGGGATACAGAACTCTGGTAGTGGGAATTGTGTGGAATTGTACTCCTCTTATCCTATGGTCTTGTCGATCATTATTAAATTAATTTAAAAAATAAATTTTAAAAAAGTGAAGAGGTTGACCAAGGAACCATGAAATCACCCATTATTAGAGGCTCCAACACCACCGAAACAAAACAAAACCAGAAAACCCTGTAACAGACAATAGGCGCCAGAATGAACCAGCCAGCAGTCATCCCTGCTGCACCCACTGAGTGTAATTTTTTAGCAAGGGCCACACCCACTCCTGTGTGCCTCCCCACTCAATACACAGCCCCCTGCACAGGAGAAATGCTCTACCTCATTTGATGAGAGCCTAACAAGGAAGATGTGCCTCAAAGTCTCTGGGTTTGAGTCCCAGCTCTGCCACTGATACCTACTGCTGACTGATGGGCAGCCTGAATTCCCATACTTGGGGGTGGGGGTGGGGTCTCATGGCAGCCAGACCCCTCAGCAGCTCCCACTGATGTGGGTGGAACTTAACCACATGCAACTCCTCTGGTTTATGACCAACTACTGGAGAACAGCAGTAGCCCAGCCATACCCTGGCTACCAAATGGAGCACAGTGGAGCCCCCCTCCCTCCCAGCTACTCCCAGGCTTTCCCTGGTGCTAGGTCCATCTGCCTATTTCCCCTCACATCCACCCCCAGAGGGAGGTACAGGTAGTCAGTCCTTTGACAAATCAATAGAGGCAAACAGCAGTCAATTACTTGCCTGGGGTCATGAGTAGAAATAGCAGGGACTCTCCGGGAGAGAGTCAGCAAACCACAGAACAGAACCTCAAGAGACATCCAGGAGGAGCGGTCCCCCACTGTCATCAACAGTGAGTTAAAAAATGCCAGGTCCCTGGAAAGACCTTCTTCCTTCAACCTTCATAAAGATGAATGGATAAGGCCTTAATGAAGACGTAGTAGCCAGCAGAATGCTAAGCAAAAATGTCACAAAGGAAATATGATCAAATTGTTTAAAGGGGAAAAATGTATAGGAGAAGAAAGAGAATAGGACAATGTGCTCTTCCAGACACTGACATCATGGGGAGGTTATTTGCTTTTGGAGGGCATGTCTATCTCTTCAATTATCTTCCATCAGCACTTCATCCTTTGGCAACCTAACAGCTAAATAAATTTTTGTTTTCTATGTTAAAAAAAAAATCAGAAATTACTCTTGGGTGAACCCCACAAATCTGAATGTATAATTTTCTATTGTTTGTTTGTTTATTTTAATAAGAGAGATCAGAACACTACTAAGCTCTGGCAGGGGATTGAACCTGGGACCTCAGAGCCTCAGGGATGGAAGTCTTCTGCATAACCATTACGGTGTCTCCCCACCCTGAATGTATAATTTGAACAGTCAGTTGTTTAATTGCATCTGCTTTCAAAGTAGAAACAGTGCAAATATATATACAGAATTTTCTGACATTTTACTTATTTACTTATTTATAAGATAAAGAAAGAAAAATGGGGGATAGATGGAGGAGAGAGAGAGAGACCTGCAGCACTGCTTTACTACTTGTAAAGCTTTCTTCCTGCACGTGGAGAGCAGGGGTTTAATCCAGGTCCTTGAGCATTGTAATGTGTAGTGTAAACACACACACACACACACACACACACACACACACACACACATTAAACTACTGTTTCCCACCAACTCCAGGGCCTCAATCAAGTTCAAATTTTATCAATCCTAGACCAACTTTTTATTATTTATTTATTTATTTATTTATTTACTTATTTATTTTTACCAGAGCTCAGCTCTTCCTTATAGTGGGGGGGTGTGAGGATTGAACCTAAGCCTTTGAAGCTTCAGGCAAGAAAGTCTTTTGCATGACCACCTCAGCCCTGATTCTTTTTGTTTCAGTCAAAACAGAGAAAGAGAGAGAGAGAGAGAGAGAGAGAGAGGGACCACTGCATGCCCATGTGATACTGGGGCTTGAACCTGGGATGTAGACATAGTAAGACATGGACCCCACAAGATGAGCGTTCTTCTAGCACTGGTTGTAGCTGTGTTTGTTTGTTTATCTATTTATTTATAACCAAAGCAGTGCTCAGCTCTGGTTTATGCTCATGCTAGGGACTGAACCGAGGACCTCAGAATCTCAGACATGAATGTCTTTTTACGGAATCATTATGCTATCTTCCTGGTCTGATTTTAAAAAATTTTTTTTTAAAAAATATTTGTTTGTTTATTTTGTACAGAAACAGAAATTGGGAGGGGGGAGATAAAGAGCAAGAGAAACAGAGAGACACCTGCAGCCCTGCTTCACCACTTGTAAAGCTTCCCCCCTGCAAGTGGGGAGCAGGTTTGAACCCAGGTACTTGAGCACTGTAATGTGTGCATTCAACCACCCAGCCCCCCTGCCTGATTTTTTTAAAGCAAGTGATGACCCCACAGTTGACATAGCCTGGAAGGAAGGCTTAAGCTCATGAGCAGAACAGGTAGAGTTCCCAGTTAGGTCCCCAGCCTCCCACAGGTGACACCTGCTCTGCATGAGATCACGCATGGATGCAGAGCCCCACCCCCCACCCACTCCCTGGCCCCAATGCTCGTCCTTTAAGGTGTGTCACCTGACCTGTGAGCTTCAAGGACAGGCGTGACCACACTGATGGTCTGCACAGTACTGAGGTCTGCTGCTTCACCTGCCCACTAAGGAAGGACAGCGGGGTGTTCTGTCCTACTAAAACTGTGTCCCCAGCACCCAACACAGAGCAGAACAAGGAATAGAGCCTAGTAGTGTATGTTGCATAAGTGAACAAAGTATGTATGATGGACTAGATGAATGAATGAATAAATCCATCTTCTCCCTTATTTCTTTAACCACAACATTACTCAGCTCTGGCTCACAGATGTGCCAGGGACTGAACTTTACATGCCTCAGGCATGAAGACCCATAGCTGTATTACCCCCACCACAAACTAGTCACTTAGTGACTGGGGAGACAGCATAATGGTTCTGCAAAAGAAGGAGGTTCTGAAGTCCCAGGCTTAATCCTCAGCACCACCATAAACCATAAACCAGAGCTTATCAGTGTTTTAGTCTGCCTGCCTCTCTCCCTCTCTACGCATCTTTCCTCTGTATCACTCCTTCATTAAAATAATCAATTAATAATATATTTCTTAATATTAGTTACTTTTCATCTACAAGGTAAAAGGCTGGACTTGTCAAGTCGTCCAGACAGAGGCCACCCACCCCCTAGGCCACCCCCCATGGGGTATGAGTTTACTGAGTGACCTCTGGCCTTAATGTCATGAACTGAACCTTCACATGACCATCACACAGGAGACCCTGACACCAGTGGGCAGTGGCCACCAGCAATGCTGTATGTGGGACAGGAAGCAAGGGTCATAGAAATAAGTGCAGTGGAGAAGAAAAGGGTTCTACCATCAAGCTGTAGCCAGGAGAATTTCATCAAGGCCAGAAAAGGCCCCAAGCTGCCCACCTGGACTGTTTCCAGAACACAAATGGTCCTCCCTCCCAGGGAAGTGGCGTCCATGCGAGTCCAAGGCGTCCACATTCATGATGGCCACTCCAGCTCTGTGACCACAGGCTCCCTCACACCTAGCCCTCTCTCCTGCTCCCAGCCTCGTCCCGGGGTATAAGCATTGCAGGTTTCCCTGCATCATGACCCTGCTCCAGCCCAGACACTCCAATTCTCAGAACCTCCCTCTTATTAAGCCACTCAATTAGCCCCACTGACCTCGCCTCTCCGCAGCTCTCTGAGCAACCGGGCGTTAAATCGCAGATCCAAGAGTGGAAATTGACTTTGTGTCGATGGTGGCCCTGGACGCCAACACCATTAGCTGAAGAGTGGGCGAGGAAGCCCTCATCCGTCAGGACAAGCTGCCAGCACTGCTCTGGATGCGACACGTAAGGGGCCTTGTGGATTTTACTCATTTCAAACTAACACCATATGCATATATATAGCTCCAGTGATGGCCTAAAGCTCACCCGGGCTGCCTTGGTACTCCCCTCAGGCTGAAGCAGCTCTGATTTATAGCTGATGCACCACCTGCTCCACAACGACACTTAGACACCCCAGGTCCCTCCATGTAGCCACTCACAGGTGTATCCAGGGAAGAACAGTTCTGCTGCCCCACTGCCTAGCACATTGCCTCGCCACAGGCAGCTGCTTCTGACCCCGGCACAAGCACCTTAGAGTCTTCCAGGCCACCCTTTCAGCATTTTTTTCAGCTCAGCAACCAAAACCCATGTCCCTGTCTTATTTATTTTCTTCCCAGGGCAGGCCTACTGCAAGCTAGAAAGATCTTATTTCCTTTCTACCTCCCTCTGGCCAAACCCTGTAGCACGACTGCCTTTGGTTCCTTGCTGTGTCCCAGGCTCCAGCCCAGAAAATGAACATGACACATGGGCTGCAGACTGGCCAAAGAGCTCACCTGCAGAGCGTGCCTGCTTAGCCACGCATACCACTAGGCTTCCAGTGTAGCACCTACTACGTAGAAGGAAGCTTCTGTGCTGTGGTGTATTTACATCTCTCTCTGTTTCTCCATAGCTAAAAAATGGTCACTGGTGGTCTGATAGGCAGCACAGTAGATAAAGATTAGACTGTAAAGCATGAGGTCCTAAATTCAAACTCTGGCAGCAAATCTACCAGAGTGATCCTCTGGCTCTCTCTCTCTCTCTCTCTCCATCTTCTCACTAATAAATAATAAATTATTTAAAAAATAAATAAGGGGCCCGCTCAGTGGCACACCCTGCATGCACAAGGACCCTCCTCTCTCAATTTCTCTGTCCTATCAAATATTTTTTTAAATTAAATAAAAACAAAAGAAGGCATTAGTTAAATATAAATATATAATTTAAAAAGCCAGTCCAGAGTGGTAGAGCCCCAGCAGACAATAAGTATATAATTGATAGAAGAGAATTTGTGGTGATACAATAAATGGTCCAGGGAGACTCAGGAGGAAGGAAGGTCAGAAAGCCAGGATCAAACAAGGCTCTGTAGCCCCAGTCCAAGCAGCAGGTGAGCCCCTGCCCCCAAACCATGTGGAAGGAGGAGGGAGGGAGGCTGAGTCATGCTCCCTAAGGACCACAGAAAAAGAGCATGTCAGCAGAAGATATTTATGGAGTCACCACAGACAGGAAAAATCCTAACCCTCCTCCCAGTGAGTTCTAGGACCTGTGGACAGGGAATCAAAGCAGAACCAATCTCAAAGGGGCCAGGTGGTGGTGCACCTGGTTGAGCGCACGTTACCATGCACAAAGGCCCCCGGTTCAAGGCCCAGGTCTCCACCCACAGAGGAAAGTTTTACAAGCAATGAAGCAGTGCTACAGGTGTCTCTCTTCTTCCTCCCTCTTCCCTCCTGATTCTTTGTCTCTATCTAATCATAAAGTAAATATTTTAAAAATTAAAAGGAAGGGGGAGTCGGGCTGTAGCGCAGCGGGTTAAGCGCAGGTGGCACAAAGCACAAGGACGGGCATAAGGATCCCGGTTCGAACCCCAGCTCCCCACCTGCAGGGGAGTCGCTTCACAGGCAGTGAAGCAGGTCTGCAGGTGTCTATCTTTCTCTCCCCCTCTGTCTTCCCCTCCTCTCTCCGTTTCTCTCTGTCCTAGCCAACAATGACTACAACAATAAAAAAAAAAAGCTAAAAAAAAATTAAAAGGAAGAAGAAAGGAAGGGAGTGAGTGAGGGAGGAAGGAAAGAAGAAAGGAAGGAAGGAAGGAAGGAAGGAAGGAAGGAAGGAAGGAAGGAAGGAAGGAAGGGAAGGAAGAGTTCTCAAGATAGGACATAGTCACTGTGATCAAGAATAGCAGTATTCTCCAAGAAGGTTCCCCCAGACTAAGGACCCTGCTTCCTGCTGGCTCCATTCCCAACATCTGGAAAGACACTTTGGTATTTTTCTGGATTTTTATTTCCCCCTCTAGGTTTTTTTCTTCTAGCACTGCTCAACTCGATTATGGTAGTCCAGGGGATTGAACCTGGGACTTTAGTGCCTCAGGCATGAGAGTCTCTTTGTATAACCATTATGCTATCTCCCCCACTTTGATAGTTTTCTAATGAATTATTTTGGCATTAAATGTTTCCTATATGGTAGGTACAATCTTCAAACCCATCCTTCACAGCCTGGATGTTACCCACAGCAGTCAAATTTAATGTTCAAACAACAAGAGGGCATAGGGTACGGCCTTGAACACAGCCTGTGAGACCTACAGCCAACATCATACTCAATGGTGAAAACTGGAAGCATTTCCCCTCAGATCAGATACTAGACAGGGCTGCCCACTATCACCATTATTATTCAACATAGTGTTGGAAGTTCTTGCCATAGCAATCAGGCAGGAGCAAGGAATTAAAGGGATACAGATTGGAAGAGAAGAAATCAAACTCTCCCAGCCTATAAGACACCAGGCCAGGGTCCCTGACTCAGGGGCCACTGTGCTCCCACCCACAAATGCGAACAGCAATAATGATTGCATGAAGCTACCAAGCTTCATCACATGCCAGGCAGGCAGGGTTCCACCATGGTGGTCACAGAAAGCCTTCCAATAGCCTCAGGTGCTCCACAGGGAAGGCAACCTCAGTCCAGCGCCCCCCCCCCCCCCAAGAGTGAAGTCATTTATGTAATGTCTGTAACTAACAGCAAGCAGAACTGGAGTTCCACCCTACAACTCTCCTCCTCTGAAGGTCAGCCTCTTGGAGGACAGCCACACCACATGCCCATGAAAGGAAAGGCTGTCCTGGCAGTGGGGTCATTGACTATCAAAAGTGGGATACTCTTGAAGAAAGTACACCCTGGACTGGTGAAATAGCTCATTTGGATAGTGTGCTGCTTTTCTATGTGTCCAACCCAGGTTATTCGAGCCCGGCCCCCATCACAGTGAAGGATGCTTTGGTGTTGTGGTCTTTCCCAATCTCTCTCTCTCTCTGCCTCTCCACCTTTCAAATATCTTCATGTCCTCCACAGTGGCAAGACAACTCAGGACATGGCACTGCCATGTGATTCTGGTGTCCTATTCTCTTCCTATCAAAAAACAAACAAAAATCATCTTTAGGGGGGGAAGTTTCATGAGTGGTGAAACAGAGTTGCAGGTGTCTTTCTTTCTCCCTTTTTTATTTATTTATTTGTTTATTTATTTATTTATTTTTACCAGAGTATTGCTCAGCTCAGGCTTATGGTGGTGTAGGGGGATTGAACCTGGGTCTTTGGAGCCTCAGGCATGAGAATCTCTTCGTGTTATCATTATGCTATCTACCCCTGCCCCCGTTCTTTCTCTTCATCTACCTCTTTTTTCTCAGTTTCTGTCTCTATCTGAAATAAATTAAAATATTTTTAAAAGAACTTTAAAAAAGGGAGCTGGGCGGTAGCACAGCGGGTTAAATGCACGTGACGCGAAGCGCAAGGACTGGTCTAAGGATCCTAGTTCGAGGCCTGGCTCCCCACCTGCAGGGGAGTTGCTTCACAGGCAGTAAAGCAGGTCTGCATGTGTCTTTCTCTCCCCCCTCTGTCTTCCCCTCCTCTCTCCATTTCTATCGGTCCTATCTAACAATGACAACGTCAATAACAACAACAATAATAACTACAACAACAATAAAAAAACAAGGGCAACAAAAGGGAAAATAAATAAATACATATAAATTTCCTTTTTTAAAAAAAAGAGCTTAAAAAAAAAGTCCTATCCATTCCTGACTAGGTCTTAAAGTTTGAGGAAGTGAAAACACTAGCTCTCCGCTGAAACAAAACATATTAATAGGATACTATGTTCTTGGTTTATAAAACAATGTTACACTGATTACTTACTATAGCCAACAGCCCTGCTGTTACACTAACATCCCCACCTCACAGATGGGAAGCTGACTCACAGTCTTGACTCCAACAAGGTCACACAGCAGGGAGAAGTAGGAGGACCAAGATCTGGATTCCCACCCTCTTCAGGGCTTTCTCTATCTCAGCCTTCCAGAGGAGAAGGTGGGATGCAGGAAGGGATGGTTAAGGCATGAAGGGGAGGATAAGCACACTCATCCAGATCAGTAAAAGGCTCAGCAACATGACAGTTCACTGGCAAGAAAGCACAAGTGGCTCTAAACCACAAGAGGAAAACTGCTAAAGGGGCCGGGTGAGTGCACATTACTGGGAGCTCCCAGTCCCCACCTGCAGGGGGAAAGCTTTGTGAGTGGTGAAGCAGGGCTACAGGTGTCTCTCTTTCTCTCTTTATTTCTGGCTGTCTCTACCCAATGAATAAATAAATAAGAAAACTGCTAAAGTAAAACTCTAAAGAGACACCAGATTGACAAAGATCATAAGAGTTTTAATACCATGCTGTGCTGGTGAAGGTGTGAGCAAACAAGCACTCTTCATTCATTTCCATGGGAACGTAAACTGATACAAAAAAAAAAAAAAAAAAACCCTCATGCTGGGGAATGTGGCTATTGCCATCCAAATGTACAAGACACACAACCTCTCGCCAGCCAATTCCCCGCTGCAGTATTCACCCTGCACATCTCACAGGTATGAGACAGACACAGAGGAGAACAAGTGCGAAATCAGAAGGGCCTTAGGGCCCACAGAACTGGTCAGACAACCTGAAAGCAAGTCGCAAAAAGCAACTGAGCTTTATACAGCACACTGATAAGAAATGATCTTTGGGCTAAGGAGAAAGCATAATGGTTCTGCAAATGACTTTCATGCCTGAGACTGAGTTCACAGGTTCAATTCCCAGCACTGCCATAAACCAGAGCTCAGCAATGCTCTTAGGAAAAATAAATAAATAGCACTGCTCAGCTCTGGCTTATACTGTTATTGGGGATTGAGCTTGGGACCTCAGAGCCTCAAGCATGAAAGTCATTTTGCATTATCATTCTGCTGTTTCTCCAGCCCTTAGAGGTACTACTCAATGGAAGATAGCAAGTTGCACGACATTCTTAGATCATGATCACTTGCACTACACATGGAGACAGGAAGTCAGACCACATTTGTGTTGGTGTCTGCATAGCTTAGCTCTGGAAGGACAAGTTAGAAACCGGTAGTGGGGCTGCTCCTGGGGATAAGAAGATAAGAATTGGATTGATAGGGCTGGAGGAATAGCTCACTTGGACAGTGTGCTATTGGCCATGTGCGAGACCCAGGTTTGAGCTCCATCCCCACTACACTCAAGAAAGAACTGGTGCTCTGTTTTCTTTCTTTCTTTTTTTTTTTTTTTGCCTCCAGGCTTATTGCTGGGGCTCATTGCCTGCACTATGAATCCACTGCTCCTAAAGGCCATTTTTTCCCATTTTGTTGCTCTTGTTGTTGTCATTATTGTCACAGGACAGAAAAAAATCAACAGAGGAGGGGAGACAGAGAGGGGGAGAAAAAGATAGACACCTGCAGACCTGCTTCACCGCTT
The DNA here is from genome assembly GCF_950295315.1 of Erinaceus europaeus. Taxonomy (NCBI): domain Eukaryota; kingdom Metazoa; phylum Chordata; class Mammalia; order Eulipotyphla; family Erinaceidae; genus Erinaceus; species Erinaceus europaeus. Next base: position 56,548,996 of record NC_080163.1, on the reverse strand, counting down.
GTGAAGCGACCCCCTGCAGATGGGGAGCTGGGGGCTGGGGCCAGGATCTGCCTTACGCAGGTCCTTGTGCTTTCCGCCACATGCGCTTAACCCGATGTACTACTACTGCCCAACCCCCAGTGCTGTTTTCTTAAATATACTCAAGAGGGGAGGGGAAGAGATAAGGAGGGAGAAAGAGAGACCTGCTGCAGTATTTCACCGCTTGTAAAGCTACATCCCAGGTGGCGCACCGGGTTAAGCGCATGGCACAGAGTATGGAAGCACAAGGACCTGAGTAAGGATCCCAGTTCAAGTTCCCCCCACCCCACTCCCTACCTGCAAGGGAGGCGTCACATGCAGTGAAGCAGGTCTGCAGGTATCTATCTTTCCCGTTTTCTACTGCACCTTCTCAATTTCTCTGTCCTACCCAAAAATAAAAAAATAATTAAAAAAAAAAAAGCCAGAAGCAGTGGATTCATCATGCAGGCACCAAGTCCCAGTAATAACCCTGGAGACCAAAAATAAATAAATAAATAAATAAATAAAGCTATGCCCCTATAATTGGAGATGGGGGGGTGCTTGAACCCAGGTCCTTGTGCACTGTAATGTGTGCACTCTGGCCCTTTGGTGCTATGGTCTTAATTTCTTTCTCTTTATCTCTGAAAAGAAAAGAAAAGAAAAGGAAAGAAAAGAAAAGAAAAGAAAAGAAAAGAAAAGAAAAGAAAAAGAAAGAAAGGAAAAAAGGAAGGAAGGAATAAAGAAAGAAAAGAATGGAAGTGTACTCATAACACTGACAATGTTATCATCAAGCAGGCTCGTGAATTTCATTTTCTGGAGTAAATACAAAAGAAAGTTTATTGTCCCTGACCCACTGAACAAACTGAATGTTGAAGCCAGTGTGAAATTAGCTTGTTAGGTAGCTGGATTTTTCCTGGGGGCTGCCCTGCATGACCCTACCACCATCAATCTCTCCACCCTTGGCTTGGTTTCCCATTGCAGCCTGAATCACAAGGAGGATCAGTTAACACTTCCAACAGCCCAGCTGAATAATAGACTCTAAATCAGGAAGCTGGGTTTGAACGCCTTTTCTACCATCAAGTATGTTTTACCTTTCTCTATGTATTAACACATGGGTAGAGACAGATGAGGTACACAGCATTCAGAATAAAAGCCACAAGCTGGGGGTGGGGGGTGATTAAACCCTGGGAGATGAATATCATCGGTCCAGTGAAATATTCAGAGGTGATCTGATTGTCAAACCGGATATTGTCTGAATGAAAACGACAGCAATCACTGTGATGGGTGCAGGCCCAGGGAGCAAGGGTTCCGCCTTACATCTGTTTATGGTTCTATAACTTGCAATTATCTTCAAATTCCATGCTCACTGCAGTGCAGGGACTGTTCCCATTTTATGAAGGAGGAGAGGCTGAACAACGTCACATGGTGGAGGAACCAAATACCATGATAGGCAGGAAGGACTACAGTCTAGATTTTCTTCCTCTCAAGGTCAAGGGAAGAAATCAGCCTGCAAATGACAGGTGGAAGGCAGGAGAAAAACTATAGTCTGACAAGGGAGGCTTGGTTGGACATGCAATTTACCGTGTTGCTTTACACCCCCAACCCCAATCCCTAGCAAGAGCACTGTTTTGGGCTGGCTATTTGAGGATGCTGGGATTTTTTCTTTCTTTCTTTTTTTTTTTTTTTGCCCATTTGTTGTCCATGAATTTTTCAATAAATTAACACCTGCTACTTTTGTTTCAAGAAGAAAAAAAAAAAAAGAAAAGAAACAATTTACATAAACATAAAAGAAAGCATACTATTCCATATTCTGCTGAGACGCTTTCAGATACACCAAACTGTCAAGAGTGGATGCACAGGAAAACAAAATATCAACCTGTTGGGAAAGTCATGACGTATTTTTCTATGCAAAATGTGTCATGAGTTTCCTGACAACTCAATATTAGTATTATTCAAAAAACATCTATTATAAAGTTTCAGTATTAGGGCCAGGGGGTGGCACACCCAGTAGAATACATTCAGTACCATGTGTAACGATCTGAGTTCAAGCCCCTGGTACCCACAGGGTGGGGGGACTTCAAGAGCAGTGGAGCAAGTGCCTCTCCTCTCTGTCTCACTGTCTATCAAAAGAAAAATTAAGGAAAAAGAAAAAAGAAAAAAGCACTACCAAAAGCTGTGGAGTCATGGGGCTGGGTGGTGGTGCACTTGGTTGAACACACATGTTACAGTGCTCAAGGAACTAGGTTCAAGCCCCCGGCCCCCACCTGCAGGGGGAAAGCTTCATGCGTGGTGAAGCAGTGCTGCAGGTGTCTCTCTGTCTCTCTCCCTCTCTATCACCCCCTTCCCTCTTGATTTCTGGCTGTCTCTATCCAAATAAATAAATAAAGATAATTTAAAAAATATTTTTTAAAAAAAGCTATGGAGTCATGCAGGCACTGAGCCACAGCAATAACCTTGTGGCAAAATAAATAAAAAAGTAAACAATCGTGGGGGAGAGGGGAAGGCAGGAGGTGGTACACCTGGTTGAGCATACATGTTACAATGTACAAAGACAGAGGTTCAAACCCCCAGCCCCTATTTACAAAGGGGAAGTTGCATAAGCAGTGAAGCAGTGCTGCAGGTGTCTCTTCCCCTCTATCTCCCCTTCCCTCTAGATTTCTGTCTCTATCAATAAAAATAAACAATAAAAATGGAAAAAGTTTCAACACCAATGAAAAATGTGTATCTTGACATTAGTTTGACAAGCAACCAAAAACAGAAAATGAGAATAGAAGTTCAGGCAACTTCTCCAAGACAGTTTAGGACTAACAGTGAGTCTCGCAACAATTCAACAAGGATCTGAATTATGACACTAATGCATTCTTGTTTTAGATTCTATAAGTTTCATCTCCATTACTGCCTGGACAACTTGCTTTCAGATGAACTGGTTCCATAAAGTTTGGAGCAGAGTTGGCCCTGGACACAGACAGATCCATCCCCAGGCTGAAGCAGAGCCAGGCTGCCAGCAGCGGCATCCACTACACACACTTGGACCTGCCCATCAGTCCCACGGTCACCTAATCCACCCACCTGCAAAAGCCGGCAGCTGGCGAGGGCCGGGAGTCGGGTAGCTCTGGTGTTGAATTGCCTCCTGACCACATAGCTTGCTGTGAACTTTTTCCACTTGCTGTGAGCTTTCTTTAAATAAGTGTACACTTCATGCTTGAACCCACAACAGCAGCAGAGGCTTTGGGGGCGGGGTGTGAGGGGGTAGACAAGAAACATCTTCCTGAACCTCAACTAGGAGACACTATCCCAGAACAGCTGGACTTCACTGCCACCTTCCATTCCATAAATAAATAAATAAATAAATAAATAAATAAATAAATAAATAAAAATAATTAACGGGGCCAGTGGAATAGCTCACTTGGATAGTGTACTGCTTTATCATGTGTGCAAGCCAGGTTCAAGCCTAGCCCCATGGCACTGAAAGAAGCTTTGGTGCTGTGGTCTCCTTCAGTCTGGCTCTGCCTCTATCTAAAAAAAGAAAACTCTGAACACAGAGAGAGAAGAGCTTAAAGGCAATTTTACAGATATATATAAAAAAAAAGATGTGAAATGAATAAAACAGTATTGGGGGAGGGGAGAGGAACCAAGAGAGGGTCCATCAGCAAAGGGTTTTGAATAACCTGCTCTCAAAAATAAAAAATTAAAATAAAACACCTGGCCCCAAAGTTCCTGATTTTCACTCAATCTTTCCACCCCCATGAATGACTTATCCAAATGTTCTGTGATTCATGGGGAGGTTGGCAATCGGGGATTCTCTTGCCTGGAGTTCCTCCTCCACCTTCTCCTCCTTCCAAACCCACTCATTTAAGGCGCATGATCCCATGACAGTTTTCTCCCAAATGGCAGCTCAGAGAGAAGTCAGCACCTGCCAGGGACAGAACCCAGGGAGTTAGGGACCTGCATCTGGCTCTTCATGCTGAAACATGACAGCTCCCTATTTCCTTCCACCTGCAATAAATAACTAACCTTGTTACTCTCTATACCCAGTATCTAGTGGTTTGGCCTTGAGCAGAACATACCAAAGCCAAGACAGACCCCACAACAGAAAAACAATGAGTCAGTGGTCCAAGAGATGGTGCAGTGCATAAGGCATTGGATTTTCAAGTATGAGGTTCTGAGTACTATCCCCAGGAGCATATGTACCAGAGTGATGTCTGGTTCTTCTCTCTCCTATCATTTCTCATGAATAAATAAATAAGATATTTATTTATTTATTTATTTGATAGAGATAGCCAGAAATTGAGAGGGAAGGAGGTGATAGAGAGGGAGAAAGGGGCTGGATGGTGGCGCACCTGGTTGAGGGCACATGTTATAGTCCGCAAGGACCCAGGTTCAAGCTTCCTGTCCCCACCTGCAGGGAGAAAGCTTCACGAGTTGGTGAAACAGGGTTGCAGGTGTCTCTCTGTCTCTCTCCCCCTCTGTCGCCCCCCTTGCCTCTCCATTTCCGGCTGTCTCTGTCAATAAATAAAGATTCAAAAATTATTTTAAAAAAGAGAGAGTGGGGGAGGGAGACAAATACCTGCAACACTGCTCTGCCACTTGCAAAGCTTTTCCCCCTGCAGGTGGGGACCGGGGGCTCAAACCTGGGTCTTTCTGCATTTTAACATGTATGCTCTAAAATCTTTAAGAAACAAAGAGAGAGAGAGAGAGAGAGAGAGAGAGAGAAAATGAGTCAGAGCATGAAGGGTAAGGTGGGGAAACTTGGGCTAAGGGGACAGACTTGTACAAGGTCATACAGCAAAAAGCACCAGACAGGACCTGAACCTTCTCCCAGGCCCTCAATGACAGGATCCTCACCACACACCTTCATCCTTAACACCCACAAAATCCTTAATCAGCTTTTCTCTCCCCCGTCTCTGATTTCAAGAGGAGTCAGTGGAGGTCACACTTTTCTGGAGGAATTGCGATTGTTGCAAAACCTCACAAAGGGAGGATGGTGCAACTCCAGAAAGACAGGGGATTACTGCTCCAAAGAAAATCAAGATAATTCAGGCAAGGCACAGACATGAATGGCTGGAGAAACCCATTTCAAAAACTACCCTTCCTTCTTTACCAGACTGATAATCCCTCTCACCGCCCTCCCATTCCTGACACCAAGTAGTTTCCACATCCTCTGGGCTTCAGGCTCTTCACTGTAAAATGGGAATGAGGGACCAGGCAATGGTGCACCTGCTTGAGTGCACGTTACCATGTGCAAGGATCCAGTTCCAAGTCCCTGGACCTCACCTGCAGGGGAGAAGCTTCATGAGTAGTGAAGCAGTGCTGCAAGTATCTCTTTCTTTCTCCCTATCTTGCCCTCCCCTCTCAATTACTCTCTTATCAAAGAAAAGAAGATAAATGAAAAGTAGAAATGATAATTCTCATGAGGATATAAATGATGGAGGTAAGAAATGCTGGTTGGATCTCACAGTGATAATAGGAGCAATTAATATCATTACAGTAGCAATTATCATTACATGATTGAGGGTTCATTCCGTTAAGCAAGTGACTCGTGTCCCTGTCCAGCAAGTGTCTGTTGGGTATGTGAGTATGGCTGCTTCACTGGGCAAAGAAAGGATTTCCATGGTCCTCACATGCTCCACATCCTGGACCCTGACCACAGAAGTTGCAGCTCACTCCATCCATCCCGCCTTTCAGGCCCAGGGAAAATCGAGTCAGTACTAAAGTCATTCACCAGCTACTTCCCTGGGCTGCACATCTGGTGGTGGTGGTGGTGGGGGGGTGTCCTTAGTGCTTTATTGCTGATTCTTCCCAATGGTCAGCCCATCCCATCCCATTTGCTCTTTACCCTCTTGGGAGAGGTCCTCCAGACAGCTCAGATCCTCCCCTGCCACTCACTGCGCAGTCACCAGCCACTGTGCACGTGGAGCCTTATGACAGGCCATCCCCTTCCCTTAGCATGCCCTTCCCCACAGTGTCAGCCAGCTCCCACTCATCTAACATCTCCCCCTTCTGCTCCATGAGCCATGTGCATGCTCCCTCGGCACTGACCATGCTCAAGTCTATCTGTGGACCAACACCTCCTGTGATAGGGAGCAGGGCTGGTTAGAACTGACCATCCTGGGGGCCAGTAGTACAGTCAGTTAAGGGCACATGGCGAGAAGTGCAAGGACCCACATAAGGATCCTTGTTCGAGCCCCCAGTTTCCCACCTGCAAGGAGAGGTCGCTTCACAAGCAGTGAAACAGGTTTACAGATGTCTGTCTTTCTCTCCCTCTCTCTATCTTCCCTTCCTGTCTCGATTTCTCTGTCCTATCCAACAACAATAACAAGGACAACAAAAATGGGAAAAATGGCCTCCAGGAACAGTGGATTCATAGTGCAGGCAACGAGACCCAGCAATAACCCTGAAAGCAAAAAAAAAAAAAAAAAAGAAAGAAAGAAAGAATTGACTATCCTAGCATTCTAGTTCCCCAACACAGAGGGAGCAATAATCACTACAAAGATAAAGAGAGAAGAGGTAGAAGAGAGACATGGCATAATGGTTCTACAAATGACTTTGATGTCTGAGGCTCTGAGGTCCGAGGTTCAATCTCTGGCACTACCATAAACCAGAGCTAAGCAGTGCTCTGGTCTCTCTGTATCTTTCTCTTGAATTAAAAAAAAAAAAAAGTAGGGGGGAGTTGGGCAGTGGCTGACTGGATTGAGTGCACACAGTACAGTGCATAAGGACTTAAGTTCAAATCCCCAGTCTCCACCTGCAAGGGAAAAAAGCTTCGCAAGTGGTGGAACAGTGCTGTAGGTATCTCTCTCTCTCCCTCTCTATCTCCCCCTTCCTTTTCAATTTGTCTCTGTCTCTAACCAATAAATAAAGTGAATAAAATTTTTAAATGATTAAATCTTTAAGAAAAAAAAAGCACAGAATGGCAGAGGATCTAGTGAGGGTTGTATTGTTATGTGGAAAAATGAGAAATGTTATGCATGTATAAACTATTGTATTTACTGTCGACTGTAAAACATTAATCCCCCAATAAAGAAATTAAATAATAATAATAATAATAAAGCTGGCACAAAGCACAAGGACAGGCTTAAGGATACCAGTTCGATCCCCCAGCTCCCCACCTGCAAGGGAGTCACTTCACAGGCAGTAAAGCAGGTCTGTAGGTGTCTATCTTTCTCTCCTCCTCTGTCTTCCCCTCCTCTCTCCATTTCTCTCTGTCCTATCCAACAACAACATCAATAACTACAACAACAATAAAAAACAACAAGGGCAACAAAAGAGAAAAATAAATATAAAAAAATTAAATTTAAAAAAAGAATACATTTTTTTATATTTTATTTATTTTATTTTTGAAAGAAATGCAGAGAGAGACACAGAAACACCAGAGCACTGCTCAGCTCTGGCTTATGGTGGTGCGGGGGGGATTGAACCTGGGATTTAGAAGCATCAGGCATGAGAGTCTGTTTGCATAACAAACTTTATGCTATCTCCCCTGCCCTAAAAGAACACATTTTTTAAAAAAACAAATTTTTTTTAAAAAAAGCTAGCAGTCCACTGTAACCTGCAGGTTTATGATTCCTGTAGCCTGTTGGTGTCTTCCACCAATCTGTCACCAAACCAGTGACAGTCACTGCTTGACATGACTAGTGGTGCTGACAACACCAAGACAGTGCCCTAAGCTCTCTAAACATAGTACTGCCCTGCCTTTTCAACTACACAGTTCACAGGCAAGGAAACAGAGACCGAGGCACAGAGCCAAGACTCATATCCTGACTCAGAGTTGTAGTCCCCTTTTTCTAATCATTTTTTTTGTTTGTTTGTTTGTTTGTTTGTTTTGCCTCTAGGGTTATCTCTGGGGTTTGATGCCTGCACTACAAATCCACTGTTCCTGGAGGCCATTTTTTCCTATTTTGTTGCCCTTATTGTTATTACTGTTATTGTTGCCATTGCTGTTGTTGGATAGGACAGAGAGAAATTGAGAGAGATGGGGAAGACAGAGTAGGGGAGAGAAAGACACCTGCAGACCCGCTTCACTGCTTGTGAAGTGACCCCTCCCTGCAGGTGGGGAGCCGGGGGCTTGAACCGGGATCTGTATTCCAGTCTGTGTGCTTTGTGCCACGTGCGCTTAACCCACTGCACTATTGCCCGCCCCCCTTTTTTTAAAGATAGAGGTAGAGAAGCCTAAAAACAAGTTGGGGGTGGGGGCACCACACAACACTGAATCTTTCTCCAGTGTGGCGGGGGCCATACTTGTGGGTCATGCATGCACAAAGCAAAGCAACACACAATCCAAGTGATTTATTTCATTGGCCCTGTATGTAGTCCTTTAACCATCCTTCCGGTCTGCCTGCTGCTTACCTCAGAACCCAGACCCCAGGGGAGAACCTATACCTGGTGTGAGCAGATAGCATGCTGCCCTTGGCTGTCTGAAATTCTACTGTGAGCAGAGGAGGTCTTTGTCCCCATTCTGAGTGGGGTCTGAACGTCTTTCCTTCCACTTTTATTTTCCATTTCTTCTTGCCAGTAACAGAATTAACCACCACCTTCCCCCATCCCTTCTTGCTAGAGAACCCCAGATCCCCACCTACAAGGGAAAAACTTCTGTGGGTGTCTGTGGGTGTCTCTCTCTCTCCCTCTCATTTCCCCCTGACTAGGCAGGATTACTGTGCTCTAGGTCCCAGGAAGACAGAGTGACCTGCCCACCCCGAAGGCAGGGGTGCAAAGGGACTATGCTGTGCTCTGCCAAGTGCCACCAGGTAGCCACTCCTGGGGCCACTGGAACAAAGAGTAAGTGCTAGGGGAGGCTGGAGGCCTGGGTGCTAATGGGCATGTTCCCTACCCAGTAGGTGCGGCCCAGCCCTAGGAGAAAATGGTGTGAGGTCATGGGGTCACTGGGACAACACTTCTTGGGGTGGGGCCCTGGCCACACCTGCCTACTGGGCCTCTGGGGCCTTTATGTGGCAAAGGAGTTCCACCCTGGGGCTCCATGCATCCCTCTCCTTCTGAGTCCCTGGAAAAAATAGGGTGAACAGGAGTTTTCTCCTAAGGCTCTTAGGAGAATTGAATGAGCTCAACAGAGAGCTAGTGCAGATCAAGAACTCCAAGTGAAGTTTGTTCATTCATTCATTCATTCATTCATTCATTCATAAAACATGCAGCCTCCATGTGCCAGGCCTTAGACCAGGCATGGGGACACAGTGGGGACCAGAGAATTAATGACCAATACAATGGAACTGCTTTTTTTCACAGGGATTATGGAAAGTCAGTGAGCTACCTATTAATAAATAAGAAAGTACAAGAAGTGGCACACATCTTTAAAATGTTGTGCCTCAGATTCTGAGGTCCCAGGTTCAGTCCCTGACACTACCAGAAGCCAGAGCTGAGTTGTCCTCTGTTCAAAAGGGAAGAGAAGAAAAAAAAAAGGTAAGAAAAATAAGGGGGGGGGGGGCAAGGAAGAGAGGAAAGGAGGGAAATGATAGTTTTTGCAGCTGTGGAAACAGTTCCACCGGTAGAGCATTGGACTTGTATGCTTGAGGTTCCCAGTTCAATCCTCGGCACTGCATGTACCAGATTGGTGTCCTCTCCCTGCATGTACCAGATTGGTGTCCTCTCCCTGCATGTACCAGATTGGTGTCCTCTCCCTCTCCCTCTCCCTCTCCCTCTCCCTTTCCACCCTGTCTCATGTGAAATGCTCTTTCAAGTGAGCTATTTCTCCACAACTGATTCTGATTATTTGTGGTTGAGAGCCACTGAGTAGACCAGCCAACCCTGGAAGGTAGGTATCACCACTGCTCTTCCATTGGAATCTGACTAACCAGAGCATAGAGAGGTTTGTCTAAGTCCTCGGAATCACACAGCTAATAAGTGACAAAGCTAAGATTAGAACCAAAGGGTTACGTTCTAAAGTCCAAGCTCTTACAAATCACTAAGCTATGGTTTCTTAAAGTCAATCAACTGTTGCAACATACTCTTTCTACTGCCCCAGCAGGTTTGGAAATATAACAGACAAGCTATCTCATTAGGAAACCACATTAACTTTTCCCTTATTTATTTATTTATTTTACCAGAGCACTTCTCAGCTCTGGTTTGCAGGTGGTGCTAGAGATTGAACCTGTGGCTTCTGAGCCTCCAGACAAGAAAGTCTTTTGCATAACCATTAAGTGGTCTCCCCAGCCTGTCACATTAACTTTCAAAGAAACTTTACGGCTAGTCTAATTTTCAACCAGTGCAATTGAGGAAGTCTGTGTACTCACAGTGAGCACACATTATAGAGAAACTTTTTCCTGCTTTTGATAGGCTTTCTATTTTAGTGGCAATACCAAAATGTACTTCATTCTTTCTCACTTTCTCAGAGAGCACTAAAACAGAATAAAAGTTGGGCCAGAGAGAAAGCTCTCCAGGTAGGGTGTGTACCTTACTAAGCATGAAGCCAAAGTTCGAACCCCAGCACCACATGGGAAGTGCTATATAGTACAGGAGGAAGTTCCAATGCTGTTACCACTTTCTCTCCCTCTCTTATCCATCTGAATAAAAAGGCAGCCCAGAGCAGTGAGGCCCCAGTTCCACAAAGAGAGAGAGAGAGAGAGAGTGTGTGTGTGTGTGTGTGTGTGTGTGTGTGTGTCTTTCCTGAGTCCTGAGGATAATACACTGTCTCTCGACCCACCAGTCATATAATATGTTCAAGAACAAGGGGCCTCCGGTGGGGCCACAGCCCCACCTACACAGATACAAGCAGAGCTGACATGGCTTCTAAAGCCAGGAGGCCCAGGGGTGGAACAGCCAAGCTTATAAGAACTGTTTGTAAACCAAGAGCACTTGAGCCCTCCCTGGGGAAATGCAAGGAGGGCTGGGGCAATGGTGGGGGGAGGGGGGGAGGTGGCTAGGATCTCAGAGGGACATAATCCCTCCAGAGGGATTCCAAGGAAGGATCCATATGTAGTACCCTTGGGTTGGAGACTGTAGTCACTGGTCCCTGAGTGACTCCTCATTCCTTTACCTCCCCCTTTCTTCCTCCAGGGTGGAGGCCAGCATGCCTGGAACCTCTGGAATAAGCAGCTGGGCAAAAGATGCGAGCTACCTCTGCCAGCAACACCCAGCTTGCTTAAGCTCTGAGAACCCCCTTCCCCTCTTTAAGATTTACTTTATTTTGCATGTGATGGTGCTTCACAGGAGACGGAGAGAGAAACCAGAGCACCATTCCAATACATGCAGCACTGGGGCTTGAACCAGAAGCCTCAGGTAGGCAAGTCCTGTGGTCTACCAACAGATCTATTTCCCCCACTGAGGCTCTCTAGTTGGTCTGGATACTGAACACAGCTTTGAAGTCTACAAAGAGACCTGCCCACTGGATGTATGTTCTAATAGGAACTATGGGAAATTCCAAGCTGTTGTCCAAGGCTTATCTAAGAGATAAGGGCAGTGGGTTCTGGTTTATAACCCCCACCCAACAACCCACCCAAACATCTTAGTACAACTTCAAGCACAGAGAAGGATCCTCAGGGGTCAGGCAAATGGTTGGTGAATTTTCCAAAGACCAAAATCACTTGTTCAGTCATTCAAAAGTTATATTATTAGGGCTGGGAAAATAATTCTGGAGCACTAGACTTGGATACCTAAAGCTCCTATTTCAATCCCTGGTGCTGCCATGTACCATAGTGGTGCTCTGGCTATTTCCTGTGTAAAACTCCACCTCACATGAAATAAGTAAATCTTAAATATATATATGTGTGTGTGTGTGTGTGTGTGTGTGTGTGTGTGTGTGTGTGTGTGTGTGTGTGTTCAGAATATGCCAGGACAATTACAGCACTGGGTGGTCAATCAGCCTGATGAAGCTCCTTTCCTTAAGGAAAAGGAGCTCTGGTAGAGAAGGAGAACAGTGGAGCTTAAGCACAGAGGTTATCTCAGGCTGAAACCCCTGCTTGGCCTTCCCTGGAGCCTTGTTAAATGGCCTCAGTCAGTCAACCATAAAGTGGAGACAATGGTGGATACCACTGACAGCCTGGGAGGTGGTATAATGGCCATAGATATAGACTTTTAAAAAGAGAGGGGGGAATATAGCATTGTGGAGATGCAAAAGACCTGAGACTCTGAGGTCCCAGGTTCAACCCCCAGCACTACCATAAGCCACAGCTGAATAGTGCTCTGGTAAGAAAGAAAAGAAATAAATAGGATCCCCCAACTCTTCATCTGCACTATTCCAGCCCTTAGGTCCATGATTGGCCAACAATTTGTTGGGCTTTGTATGTTAACTTTCTTTTCAGCCACCAGGTTCCAGATGCTAGCATGATGCTGACCAGAATTTCATGGACAGACAACCCCACCAATGTGTCCTGGAGCTCTGCTTCCCCAGAGCCCTTCCCTACTAGGGAAAGAGAGAGACAGGCTGGGAGTATTTTTCCTTTTTATAAATAAAAAAGGCTGGGAGTATGTTTCCTTTTTATAAATAAAAAAATTAATCACAAAAAAAGAAAAGAAAGAAATAAAAGGGGGTAGATAGCATCATGGTTATGCAAAGAGACTCTGATGCCTGAGGCTCCAAAGTCCCAGGTTCAATCCCCTGCACCATCATAAGCCAGAGTTGAGCAATGTTCTGGTAGAGAAAGGAAGGAAGGAAAGAAGGAAGGAAAAAGAAAAAAAAAAGAAGAAGAAGGGATAAGTGAAGGAGAGGAGAGGACAGCACTACATTGTGGGGTTCCTGCAAGATGAAATATGATTACACATGTGAATAATTTAGCACAAAGCCTGGCAGTATGACTGAAAACACCAGATGTTACCAGGGGCTAGCAAAACAGCTCACCTGCATAGTGCCCCTGCCTGACTGTAGGAAGCTTCGTTACTGTGGTGGTATCTATCTAATCTGAAAAAGTCAGCCTGGATCAGCCAAGCCCTGGAAATGACCAAAAAAAAAAAAAAAAAAAAGTTGTCAACAGCTCTCATCATCACTGCTGCAGAAAGTGAGACCAGTCTGAGAACTGCTGCAGTGGCCATGCTGTGTGGCCTGAGTCATCGAGTGGATGTTCACGAAAGCCATGCCCAGGAGGCTGCTCTGCGGCTGTGTGAGGAGATGACAGATGAGTGGGGCAGGGTTACTGCAGACTGGGGTGGCAAGTAGAAAGGAAGTCAGGGCACCTCAGTGCCAAGGAGCTAGGGCAGGGCCTCCCCAGTGTCCTGGGTCCCAAGCTTCCCCGAGAGAAGCAGAATCCAAGGCTCCTGCAGTTGGCAGTCACGTTGCCAAGGCTGTTTGCCATGGCAACATCGGGGAGCCGCTCCTGGGCCACTGCACTGCTCAGGGCCTGGTTTCTAAGCCTCCTCACACTCCTTCTGCTAAATGACTGTGTTCTGCCTGGTAAGCACCAGGCAGAATCACCACTGCAGAGCTGGCAGGGAGCATCCATCTCAGCCCAGCAAGGCTCTCCCGGCTGCACTCCCAGACGGCGGCAGGTTCCAGCCAGGTGAGTGTCATGCTGCAGAGCCAGCTGCCACCAGTACCAAGCAAACAGCAGCCAGGAAACCCTGGCCTGGCTCTGCAGGTGATCTGAAGGCATCCTCAGGTCGGATCCCAGTCTGTTTCCTCACACCCTAGGGAAGACATTGAGCAAGATGCTCTCTTGGGCACTCCCAGCTCCCTAGAAGCTCAAGTTTACACTAGTGTGTTTACATCCTGATGGCCATTATCATGGCTACTGTTGACTGAGCACTTACTATGTTAGGCAATACTGAAAACATTGTTTAGCCTCTACACGACAGAGAGAAATTGAGATGCAGAAAGGGTGATAGAGAGGGAAAGAGAAAGAGAGACACCTGCAGCACTGATTCACCATTCATGAAGGTTCCCTCCTGCAAGTGGGAACAAGGGGCTCCAAACTGGGCCCTTTGTGCATAGTAATGCGTGCATTCAACTGGGTGCACCACTGCCTTAGTCCTTGCTTTTAAGGTTTATTTAAAAGGTTTATTTATTTATGAAAGTGAGGCAGAGAAAACCAGAGCATCACTCTGGCACACCAATGCCGGGAATTAAACTCAGGACCTCATGCCTGAGAGACCAATACTTTATCCACTGCACCATCTCCCAGGCCACCACGCCAGTATCATCTTCAATTTTATAATTAAAGAGGTTAAGATATGTCGTCAAAGGTCATCTAATCAAGTGGTAGATCTCAATTTTAACCCATGGTAACTGAGTCAGTGAAATAGCTCACTTGAATAGTGAGTTGCTTTCCCATGTGTTCAAGTGAGGCCTCCACTGAAGGAAGCTTAGATGCTGTGGTCTCTCTTTCTTTTTCTCACTGTCTCTGCCTCTACATAATAAATAAATTAATCTCCTTTTTCTCACTGCTTCTGTCTTTATATAGTAAATAAGTGAACAAATCCATGGTGATTAATCTCCAAAGTCCAGAGCTCTGAACTATTACTGATATTTCGTGGTCCGGGAGGTGGCACAGTAGATAAAGCATTGGATTCTCAAGCATGAGGTCCCGAGTTCAATCCCCGGCAGCACATGTACCAGAGTGATGTCTGGTTCTCTCTCTCTCTCCTCCTATCTTTCTCATAAATAATTAAATTCTTAGAAAAAAAAAAAAACTATTACTGATATTTCTTCTTTCTCCCCCTGCCTGGCATCTAATTAGGTTTGGTTTCCTCAATGTGAGTATTGCCAAGACTCAAGGAAATTCTTCTTCTGTTCCCCCAGAAATACAGGGGAAAGGCAAACAAAATCTTCTGAAAGAAAAATAAGGGGCCTAGAAAGTGTCAAGCATCTGGAGCTGAGTGGGAAGATCAGTTGCAATCTCTGCAGCATAGTGAGTGTTTTTCCTATCTGCAGTAGTGCCCACTGAAAATTCACAGTCCCCATTGGACCTTACCAAAACTTCAGGAAGTTTGTGCTGGTGAGCAGTCCCATTTCCTAAAGGAATAAAATCAGGCAGAAAGTAGTATTAAAAAAAAAAAAAAAAAAAAAAGGCAGTGCATCCAGTTAAGCACACATAGTACTATGTGCAAGGACTAAGGTTCAAACAAGCCCCTGCTCCCCCTACCCCACAGCAAGGATGTTTCACAAGTGGTGAAACAGGTCTGCAAGTGTCTTTCCCCTCTATCCCCCCCAACTTCCCTCTGTCCTATTGAATAAAAGAAAAAGATAGAAAGAAGAAAGAAAGAAAGAAAGAAAGAAAGAAAGAAAGAAAGAAAGAAAGAAGTGTCAAAAATAACCAGCCTGGCCCAAGCAAAGTCCAAGCCCAGTGTCAAGGCCCTCTCAGTCACCTAAATAGAAAGATTATGATAAATGTTTGTTTCCTTTTTTTTTTTTTTAAAGTATTTATTTTATTTTAATGACAGAGACAGGGGGAGAGAGACCAGATTATTGCTTAGCTTTGGCTAATGGTGGAGCTGGGGACTGAACCTGGGACCAGAGCCTCACCATTGTGCTCTTTCTGTTTTTATTCTTACCTAAAGGATTCCGCAGAACTGTGAACCTTGGGAGATAATAAATCTGTGGCTTTGCCTTCCCATTTGTAAAACTCTTCATAGTTTCCTACCCTTGACACCCCCCTCCCCAAATGCAATGTCTGCCCTCAGGAAAGAGCAGGGTGGGTAGCCCCAGAAAGATATCCATATCTAACTAAACTGAACATGTGACCTCAGACACCTGTCTCCCAGATTGGGGAGGGGGGGCCAGGGGGCACTAGGTTTTAAAGAGCTTAGGGTCTAGGCATTGACATTGGTGTTTAAGAATAATGAGGACAGAAAGAAGAAAAATGAAGGTTGTTCAGAGGTGGTGGGCTGAACCCCAGGGCCCCACAGTCATCATGAAGCCAGCCTGGGCAATAATGTCTCGCTACCTCCACCTAAATCCTAACATTGCAGTGGAGTTGAGGGGGATCTCCACAACCCTCCCCCAGCTAGGTGTCTTTTCTCTCCAAACTCTTGGATACCTTCTTCTGGAAACAGCAAGTGTAGATCTGATGATCTCCAAGGGCCCTCCTTAGTCTGGTAGGAAAGGGAGCTGATCAGAAGTCACTGTTCAAATTCCAGATTAGACTCACCAGCAGCAAGGCCCCGAGTCATTTACTTAATTTTCATGTACCTCATTTCTATCATTTATAAAGGAGAGAAACAGAACCCTCTTACAGGGTCACTGGAAGAAGCCTGTGCCACTTGTTAGAAAGCATAGTGGATAAAGTGTTTCAGCTCTTAAGCACAGGGCCCAAGTTCCATCCCCACAAATCCCACGTGCCAGAGTGAAGCTTTGGTTCTCTCTCTCCTTCTCTTTCTCAATAAATAAATCTTGAGGGGCTGGGTGATGGTGCATCCAGTTAAGTGCACATGTGCAAGGTCCTGGGTTCAAGCCCCTGGTTCCCACCTGCGGGGGGTTGGGAAGCTTTAAAAGTGTTTAGTAGGGAGTCGGGCGGTAGCGCAGCGGGTTAAGCACACACGGCACAAAGCACAATGACCCGCACAAAGCGCAAGGACCGGCATAAGGATCCCGGTTTGAGTCCCTGGCTCCCCACCTGCAGGGGAGTCGCTTCACAAGCGGTGAAGCAGGTCTGCAGCTGTCTGTCTTTCTCTCGCCCTCTCTGTCTTCCCTTCCTCTCTCCATTTCTCTCTGTCCTAACAATGATGACATCAATAATAATAATAATAATTACAACAACAATGAAAAATAACAAAAAACCTAAAAAAAAAAAAGCGTTTAAGTAATGCTACAGGTATCTCTCTCTCCTTTCTATCTCCCCCTTCCCCCTTGATTTCTCTCAGTCTCTATCCAATAAAGAGAAAGGGAAACCCAAGCCACAGCATTCAGAAGTCTGCTCACACATATACAGTGAACTAGTCCTAAGTGACAAGCTATGGTGTGTGGTTTATGAGCAAAGCTTTGGCCACAAGTATAAAATGGCTAAAGTTAGATAAGAGAACTTGCGATTCACTCAGCCACCACCCATACTCCACAGGCTCCTTCTGCAGGCTTGACATTTTCCAAAAGTAACACATGGAAAAGGCAAGGTTTCTTTCAAAGAACCTGCCATCTAAACATCTAAAATAGTCTCCTACTCAAAAATTCATTTGGTTCCTGGGCAATCGCCATGTTGGTCCAGGGTAAAAATATTATCCCTCAACCCTCCTGGAGCTGCCAACCTAGTTGTAAGAGATGAAAGCATACTGGTGCCACAGGGCAGTGACTCCACGGCACTGGTGGAGGCAGAAAAAGAATGGTTCCCTTCAAAGGCCTTACAGGCTGGGCAGGTGTGAGTGGGGTTCATCATGGCAGGGAGATCTCAAACACACAGCAATAGTGGGAGTGGAGGTGTGGGGCACAAGGTGTTCAGATCATTCCACAAGCACTTATTGGTTACGTCTCTTCCCAGGTACAGAACACAACAGAGAAGCAATGTTTTTCCTTAAGAGGTTCAGTCTGGTATATGCACCACTCATTGAGGCTTATGAATAGCTACTATGTTCCAGGCACTTGTTTGTAGTGTGTGTGTGACAAACACAAACTCTTCCTAAACAGCATCACTCAGTGTGACATAGCTAAAAAGATACTGTATCACATAGCACTTATTCTGGGTGCCTTCACTCCATTTTGCCCTTTGATTGTATTGACTCCAAGCAACAACCTTACATGAGGGAGATGGGCTTTGTTTATCTTTACACATGAGGAATGGGCTCTCAAAAGCGTTCCACATCTCCCTCTCCCCATCCTCATCCCCCACCCAGACATACTTCCCCTTTGTACATAAAGATACTACATGAGCAGGAGTTAGCACTACACTTGGTCCTAACCCTTCTAAAGTGCTTCAAAGAGAGAAGAATTTTGAGTTTAATGAGCAATGGGTTGATGCTCATTCTAGATTCATATTATTTAATTCCTAACTTGGAGGGTTAGGGCCTCTTAGTCCCATTGCAGACTGAGAAACTGAGGCTTAGAGAAGCAGCGGGACTTAAGAGATCTGTCATGGAGCAGCAAAACGGTTCACTTGGACAGTGTGTGCTGCCTTTGCACATGCCCATCCCAGGGTTCAAACCAGGCCACACTGAAGGAAGCTTTGGGGCTGTGGCTTCTTTGTGCCTACCCACTCATGTCTCTGAAAACGTCAGCCTGGAGCAGTGAAGCCTTGGAGACGACAGGGGCGGATGGGGTCTTTTATATATATATTTTATTTGTTCAAGGTGCCAGAAATATAGTGACAAATAAAAACACGAGGTGATTCCTGTCTTTTGGAGCTTGGAGTCCAGTGTTCTGGGAGCCTCAGCTGCTGCTCCTGGCTCTTCTGTTTACTCACTGGTACTGGAAGTGAGGCATCTTCAGCAGGTCAGAGGATTCTCTGACTTGTAAAAGCCTCTTCTGTAAAATGAGGAGAATAAGAGCACCTGTACACAGGGGCCAGACAGTGGCACACCCAACTGTGCACATGTGTTACCATTCCAAAGGGCCTGGGTTCAAACTGCCCCTACCCGCCCCCATCCTCACCTGCAGTGGGAAGGCCATGACTGGTGAAGCAGTACCGCAGGTGTCTCTCCTTCTCTCACCCTCTCCCCCTTCTCAATTTCTCTGTCTCTATCAAAAATAAAGGAAAAAAAAATCAAAAAATAAAATGCACCTGCACTTTGCAAAGTCCTGATGAGAAGGAGAATGCAGGCCAGCAGTGGCACACCAGGCACACCAGGTTGATACCAATGTGCAAGCCCCCACTCCCTACCTGCAAGGTGGGGGGATGCTTCATAATTGGGAAAGAAAGTCTGCAAGTGTCTATCATTCTCTGTCTCTTCCTCTTCTCTCAATTTGCTCTCTGACCTATCAAATAAAATAGGGGGAAAAAAGGGGGGCTGCTGGGTGTTGTAAATTCATAGCACAGGTACCAAATCCCAGCAATAACCCTAGTGGGGAAAAAAAAGGGGCGTAGGGGTATAGTATAATGGTTATGCAAAGAGGCTTTCATACCTGAGGCTCTCAAGTCCCAGGTTCAATCCCCCACACTGCCATAAGCCAGAGCTGAGCAGTGCTCTAGTTAAAAAAAAAAAAAAAAACACAAAAAAAACACAAAAAAACAGGCAGGCAAGAAGAAAATCAATAAAGAATATTAACAATAAAAGAAGAATTAAGTTATCTTAAAAAATGTGTTAGAATTTACTAAAAATGTTTTGTAACATTCAAATAAAAATATTCTACCAAAAAAAAAAGAAGAAGAGAGAGGAGAAATTATGCAATTGAAGACTTCCAGAGAATTCTTTGGAGAGATGGCATAATGGCTATGCAAAAAGACTTTCATGCTGGAAGCCCCAAAGTCCCAGGTTCAATCCTCCATACCACCACAAGCCAGAGCTTAGCAGTGCTCTGGAAAATAAAAATAATATATATTTTAAAAGTAAATAATAAGTAAAAGCTAAATTTAAAAAAAAAAAAAAAAAGAAAGAGAATGCTCTCTTTTTACCTCCAGTGATGACAATGAGGAGGGAAGCGACAGCTATTACCACCACCATGCCTGTATTATGGCCTTACTTTCAAGCCCAAGCTGCCATTTTCTAGGCTGCTTCTGATTCAAAGTAGTATTCTTCTACTATTCCAGAGAGAGAAAGAAAAGGGTGATTCACATTCCAGTGGTGAGGGAGCTCCTTACTGGCCTGTACCAGTTAGGGGGAAAGGTGGCTCCAAGGTGAAGGGAAAATCTGAGCCCCCAGAGACCTGCTGCTGTGGGGCCGACCATCCCCTTTCCTGGGATTCACAGGCATCCAGATCACTCGCACCAGTCAGGGGACCCTGATGAAAGCAGAGCCTGGCTTCTGTAACATGTCCCTTCTGGGCTTGGGTGAGCTTACTTCCTTCCCTGTGCCTCATGCAGGGGGAAGGGTGGGCAAGGGCACTCAGCAAAGGTTGACTGGCTAGAACTTGGGACTTGGAAAAGAAGTTGTTCCTGGGGGCCTGTGGGATAGCTCACCTGACTGGGCACCTTCCTTGCAACCCAGGTTCACATCACCTGGGAGGACTGGGGTGAAGCTTCAGTGGCTGTAGTGTTCCCAACACACACACACACACACACACACACATTGTCCCTGGCTTCAAGAATTGAAGAACTTCAAGTCATTCTCCCAAGGGCCACTCCTGAGTGTTCAGATCCATTTTTAGAACCGCAAGTGTATAGGATACCAATTGACAAATGGGCCAATTTCACAAACAGCATTTCACAGAATAAAACCCACAAAGAACCATAATCACTTGGGGGGGGGCAGGGGGGAGTGCTCAGCATCATAAGAAATCAAAGAAATACACAGTAGAACCAAAAAGGGTGAAGAATTTATTAACAGACTGGCTTTAATAATTAAAAAAAAAAAAAACATTATCTGGATCTGAAGAAGCAGAAGCCCCACAGCTGATAAGTGTGTAAATTATCACCATCTTTCTAGAAAGCAATCCAGAAATGTGCTTACCAAATACCTGCAAAATTCCTTTGACAAAGCAGTTTCCCTTCCAGGAATTTAAAGGAAAGATAGAAGACTATGTAAAGATACTCATCTCCATATGACTTACAAGACCAAATCACAAACAGCTTGAAAAAGTAACAATACAGGATATATTTTGTTTTTTCTTTAAATATGTATTAATATTTATTTTATTATTTTTATTTATTTATTTTTTTGCCAGTGCACTATTCAGCTCTGATTTATGGTGATGCAGGGGATTGAACCTGGGACTTTGGAGCCTCAGGCATAAGAGTCTGTTTGCATAATCATTATGCTACCTACCCTCCACCCCAGGATAGATTTTGTGTCAACCCTCAGTGAAATACTCTGTAACTATCTAGCTATTAAATAGAATGTTTATTGAGAAGGTCAGGTGGACACAGCATCTCAGCTGGAGGAGGGGAAAAAATGCAAGTGACAGCAATGTGATTCCAAATAAAGAATAACTTCAATTTTGTTCTGTTTTGTTTTGTTTTTGATTTAAAAAAAATGTAACCTACAGTAATTGAGAAGGGGGAAAGAGCCTGGAAAGATACGAAAATTAACAGTGGTTATCATTGTGGAAGATGAATTATTCCCTCCCCCCCCCTTTTTTTTTTTTTACCAGAGCACTGCTCAGCTCTGGCTTATGGTGGTGCTGCAGGGGATTGTACCTGGGAGCTTGGAGACTCAGAAAAGAGTCTTTTTGCATAACCATTATGATATCTGCCCCACTCTCTTTTTTTTTTTTTCCTCTCTATGTTTGCCATGATTTTCCAACAATTCTACAATTTAAAATATTAAATGATGATTGGGGGGGGGGGAGGTGGACCAGTCGATTTCTAAAGTTCTTGCCAACTCAGGCATTTTGGGCATCTATGACTACTGTCCTAGGCGGCTTCAAACAACCCATATTTAGTGTGGGCTTACTATGTTGGCACTGCCCACAGCTGCAGCCGTCTACATTCCTCTCACCCCCCCCCAACCCCAAGCTGCTCAGCTGTCTCTGTCTGTAACACATGTGACCAGCCAAGAGCTGAGTAAAGGAACTCAGCATGGTGACAGGTGTGGCTGGGGGCACAGGGCAATGAAAGGCACAGCTCTAATCATAGAATCTTACTGGGGCACAAGACTCATATGCTAAGTGCTCAGTTGTATAACATGGACTAAGGGAAGCAGAGGGGTGAGAGGAAGCAGAGAAAGCAGGCTGGGAAGGCCTGCCAGGGAAAGCCATGCGGATGGGGAGTGAGGGTACCATAGTCCAGGGAGCACAGCCCAAACAAAGGTGGGTACAGCCAACCTCAGAGTCCTCTGAGATACATGCCCCCCCACCCCCTCCAGCCTTTCCAAGAAACTTTCACAATCCCTGGTGTGCTGGATTGCTGAACTTTGGCCCAAGTAGGGAAAAGTTAAGTCTCTTGAAAAAAAAAAAAAAAAAAAAAAACAGACGGATTCCCTCTATGTGGTCCTGGATTAGCCACCAAAGACAAACAAAACAAAGCAATAGGAAACAAAAATCGCTTTCCCCAACCCCTTCCACATAGGTGAGATGAAGGAGAGGTGGGTAGGAGGGAGGGTCAGGGGGAGAGGAAGTTGTAATGGCAATCAGACATCTCACATGCAAAGAGCAGCTCACCCCCACAACCTGGCCACTGGTCCTCTGGCAGCATCACCAACCCCATTTGACAGATGGAAGAAAGGAGGCTTGGAGAGTCAAAATGGCTTGCTCGGGGGTCACCCAGTCAGCGAGTGGGGAAGGCGACTCCACTCAGGCCTTCTGACTCCAAGTCCAGTGCTATTTCGAGGTAACACACAGGACCTGGAGTCAGGAGCCCTGGGTGGCTCTGTCACCCGCTGGCTGCGTGGTCCTGTCCAAGCCTGCTCACTCCTCGCAGCCTCTTGTCCCCAAATGTAAAATGAGGAGGCAGCGGCCGCTGGCCCTCCCAGGTCCTCTTCCGGCTGGGCTGGGAGAGCCTTCTAGGGGGTGGCGACAAAGCTCCCCCTATCAGTTACATTTCCCAAGTTGGGCCGGCAGAGATCACCGGCAGAGCCCGGGCCCAGTCACGTGGTTCAATTAAAAAAAAAAAAAAAACTAGCAAACGCCCCAGATTAACTTTCGCTGCCCAGTTCTTGCTAACACCTGATTACCCAATTTGCGAGTTTCCTCGGGTGAACTGCCCTCGCAGGGTGAGCCCGCTGGGCAGTGAAATGGTTCATGATTGGTGACTCAAAGTAAAGTAACGATGGAGTTAAAAAAAAAAATCTGGGGGGGGGGGGATGGCAGGGATGTCCAGAACCCACCATTCTTGCAAAAGGGGAAGGGGAGGCAGGGGAGTCCATGAGCGGATTTCGGAAGGTTACAGGTCTCCTTCTTCCCCTCCCTGCCGCGTCTCAGTTTGGAGACACCCCTTTGACAGGTGCAGCTAGGGACAGAACTTTCACATGAGCGATTCTGCCTAGCCGGCTACCTATCCCCACCCCCCTCAGCCAGGGGTCCGGGCGGAGGAGAGAGTATGGGGGGGCGGGGTGTGTGGGATGGCCCTAGCAGGCAGACTTGGGGGGCTGCGGGAGTGTGACTGCGCGCGGTGACCGCGGCGGGAGCCTCCACTGCAGTTTCGTCAGAGGTAAAGGTGCGCGCCCGGCGCGTGCACAGGGACAGGAACAGCGCGCGCACGACCCGCTCATCTCATACACACGCGCGCACACACACATACACACACTTCCCCCGCCCTGGAGAAGCGCGATCACAAGCCACCAGCACCCCCTACCCCACCTCCCCCTTACGGCTCGGGCCCCTCCCCCACCGAACCCACCCGAGAGCCGCCGCCGCCGCCACCACGAGGCTCCCTGACGCAGGGTGGCCCGCAGCGCTGGGGCCCGGGAGCCGGCCTCCTCCCGCGCCCCGCAGGCTTCCTCTCCGCCCGCAGCGCGCTGCCCGTCTCGGCCGCCGTGTCCCCGTCCAAGGCGCGTCTCTGGCCGCGGGGACTCAGCTCGCCAGCTCTCCCCGCCCACCGGTCCCATGACAGCTGCTGCCGCCCGGAGACAGGCGGATTCTAACAAGAAGCAAAGTTTCCCTCTCTCCCCTCCCACCTCCTCCCCCCCCATGTTATGCAAAACGAGCCGACACCGCCGCTCCGGTTCCAGGTACCAAACCAGCCCGGGCGAGCCGCGCCGGGTTCCGCCCCACGGCCCCGCGCCCGGGCGAGCGCCCGCATCCGGGGTCTCCTTTTCGGCGGCGCAGCAGCAGCCCTGGCCTCCCCGGCTACCAGCAGTCAGGGAGCAAAAAAAGCCTTAACTACGGGGCAAAACTTTACGCTTTCAACAGGCATGGGGTGGGGGTAACCGGGGTGGGGGTGCGCACCCCCAGCTGCAGGCATTTTGGCGGGCCGGCAGCGAGCCCCTCCAGGCCGGTGTCCCGCGCCCCCACCCAGCCCGCGATGCACCCAGGCACCCTCTCCTGTCACGCGCGTATGGCTACGGGGCCCCCGGCGCAGCCCCAGCCCGGGACGCCGCCTCACTTTCCCTGCCCCCCCCCATACACCGCCCCCAGCGGCGGGCGCGCACTGGGGCCGCGCGCCGCAGGGGGACCTAGACGCCCCCACATGGCGCATCCGCCGCCCCCCAGGCCTGCGGGGCTCGCCCCCCGAGGAGGCTCCGCCGCAGAGCGAAACCGGGAAGGTGCCGTCCCCGCCCGCAAGTCCACGTGCCCCTCGGCCCCCTACGCCGTTAGCTGGCGGCTGGCAGGAAACTCCGCGCTGCGGGCTCCGATGGGGCGCTGCGGGGGGCCGGCGGCGGCAAGCTGGAGGGTCGGGGGGCTCCTGGGCCGGGGCTGAGGGGGACAGGCAGCGCCCGATCCGGGGCCACAAGTCCACGTGAAAGTAAGGCAGCAAGTGCCGGGCGCCTGAGGGCGCGCCTTCAGCACCCACGGCCAGCCTGAGGGTTCCCCCACACCTTGGCGTGGCTCCACCTCCCCGAGAAGGCACAGTATCACCCCCACCCGCAAATCCAGCTCTGCCTGAGGGGGGATTCCCAAAGCCCAAGGCGAAAGACCCTCCCCAGCGGTCGTGGCGCCCAGTCCTCCGGCATGTGTGGGGGGATCGCCAGCTCCCTGCCAGCCATTCACCACCACCCCCCAAAACGGAGCGCATCCTAGGGCGCAAAGAAAAAAAGGGGGAGCTCTGCAGCCTGGAACCCCCCGATCTCCCCTCCCAATGCGCCCACCGTTGCCTGCCTGTCTCCAGGGCTGCGGCGGCAGCCCCCGCAGCTCGGCACCCCCAGCCCGGGGCCCGTGGTCCCCCCGCCGGCCGTACCTGCGTGTCGGCGAGATAGTTGAGGAAGAAGGAGGATAGCTCCTCGTCCAGCAGCGCGCCGCAGTCGTTCCCCGCCATCTTCCAGCCGCGGTTGCAGCGTGCGGCGGAGTCAGCGCCGAGCCGGCCCGGGGGGAGGGAGCCAGCGAGTCTCGGAGGAAGGCGGAGGGAGCGCGGCAGGCGGGCCGGCGGAGGGCGGAGCTCGGCGCCGCTGCCGCAGGGCCGCGGGCTGCGGGGGCGGGGCCGACGAGCCTGGGGTCGCGCCCCCACTTTTGCTGCGACACGTCTGGCGCCACGGTCCTATCCTGCAGCCCCCCAACTCGGAGAAAGGCACCCGAAGCCCGGGGACGGCGCCCCAGCCTGCAGCCAGATGCCTGCGCAGTAATGCAGGCAGCACACACAGCACCCCCCTTTTCTCCTGCCGGAGCGAATCACGTTGCGTTAGCGCTGGGCGGGTCCTTGGAGACAACCTGCTTCAGCACAACTGGAGAAACTGAGGCCTAGGGAGGCCGAGGGCCCCTTTTGAAGCCACGCTTTCTTTTTTCTTTTCTTTTCTTTTCTTCTTTTTAGTATGTGTCATTTTAATGAGTGAGAAAGGCCGACAGAGACCAAAGCTTTGCTCAGCTCTGGCTTGTGGTGGTGCTGAGAACTGAACCAGGGACTTTTGGAACCTCAGGCTTGAAAGTATTTTTGCATAACCATTATGCTGTCTCCCAGCCCGCCGCAGTGCATTTCAATAGCAGGAAGAGGAAGCCAGCCGGAGTCTGATAGCGCTGAACGCTTGACTGTCTCTCCCACTGCAAGGCCAAAAATAGAGGGATTATAAATTCGTGGTGGGAAAGTCAGAGAAGACTCCTCAGAGGTGGCAGCATTTTTTTTAAGTCTTTTCATTGAAAGGTTACTAACCTAGACTGAGAGATAGCATAACCTGTTAGCACCAATTGCATGCCTGAAGTGCCAGAGGACGTAGGTTCAGTCCCCAGTAGCACCTTATGCCAGAGCTGAGCAGTGTTCTCTCTTCCTCTCTCATAATAAGTAGATACTTTTAAAAAAATAATAACTCAGGAGTAGATAGCATAATACTTATGCAAACAGACTCTCAAACCTGAGGCTTTGTCAAGTCCCAGGTTCAATTCCCGGCACCACCATAAGCCAGAGCTGAGCAGTGCTCTGGTAAAAGAAAAAAATTACTAGCCCTCTCCCTCTCATAAATAAAAAGATTCCAATGATTTCTTCCTATGGCACACCTGCCTTGAAATGGCCTTGCTTTACTCAACCCCACATGTTTTCTTTCACATGAGTAATCCCACTATGACCCCTGCACAGAGTGCTATCTCCTGCCCAGCAGCTGTATGCCTAGAAGTCACATCTTCAGGGGGTTCTTCCCCACCCCCACTACACACACACCACCAGGCTTCCTTCAGTACTGCAAGCTTTTTCTTTCAGGCACTAGTGCCAGTGGGCAGGTCGGTAGCACACTTGGTAGAGCACACAGGTTAACATGTGCAAGGGTAAGGGTTTAAGCACCGGTTCCTACCTTCCAACCGGAGGGTAGGTAGCCTTCATGAGAGGTGAAGCAGTGACGGTGTCTCTCCCTCTCCCTCTCTATCTCCCCCATCCCCTCCTGCTTCCTTGGGTTCCCTCTGTCACTATCCAAAAAATACACACATAAATAAAAGTGTTAAAAAATAATAAGCTAAATATGAAAAAACACTATTGGCAGGTGGTGAAATAGCTCACTTGGATAGTACGCTGCTTTGCTATATGTGTGACTCAAGTTCAAACTAGGCCCCGACCGCACTGAGGGAAGTCTTGGCACTATGATATCTCTCCTCATTTTCTCTCTACCTCTTTCTCTTAAAAAAAAAATTGAAAAGTAGCAGGGCTAGATAACTTCATGGTTATGCAAAGAAACCCTCATGCCTGAGACTCCGAAGTCCCAGGTTCAGTCCCCTGCACCACCATAAACCAGAGCTGAATAGTGCTCTGGTTAAAAAAAAAAAAAATTAAGTAAATAAAAGTAAAAACATTAGTGGCAGGGATACTGGAGAAATAGCACAGTGGTTATGTAAAAGACTCTCAAGCCTGAGGCTCCAAGGTACCAGGTTCAATCTCTGACACCAGCATAAGCCAGAGCTGATCAGTGCTCTGGCAAAAAAAAAAAAAAAAAAAGCAATTTTCCTCTATTTTAATGAAAATTTGCTCTTTACAGAATCTAGGATCCTTGGAAGCCATGACCAGAATCTGCTGTTGCACTTACCTCCAGTGTCTGGCATATAGTAGATGCTTAATAAATGTTTTAACTAAAAAATTAAAAAATTTAGAAAAAGACAAGGGATATTTATGCCACCCCTGCTGCCATCTCCATACATTATAGATAAGAGGACTGATCTGACAGCCCAGAGTCAAGGGTTTAAGTGAAGAACCAGAGTCAGAGCCTAGCTTCCTACTTCCAACCTTAAACCTTCATCGTTATGTCTTGCTATTCCCAGGCAGGAAACAGGGCAGGTCCTGGGCAAAGGCATGAAGGCGGGAAGATTCCAGCCTGTGCAATTGGGCAGACCTGACTTCTGCCCTCCTCCCACTCCAGCCTGGCACAGACTGCCCCACCTTGCAGTTCCAGCTCCCTCCCAGTCCCAAGAGGAAGCGGGAGAGTCCCTGGCACACCTGCTCAGATTTAAACACCCATCTGAACGCAAGCTTCCTCCTTCTTCCCTGTGAGTTTCCCAGAACCTCAGGGTGTGATTTCACTCTTTGGGCTATAGGCCAGTATGCTTTTAAGGAACAATGAATTCCAGCAGGGTGCCTCCAGAAAGCCTTGGAGCATTCTGGGAGTCAGGAGTCCTGGGTTCTGGTCCAGCTCTTCCATGTCTTATTCCTATGCTGGGCAACTTGATTGGAGAGCCTGGATTTCAACACCCACATGCCACCAAATCCCAGATCTCGGTTTCCTCATTTACATAAACAGAAATCATAACATTATTTAATTTATAGGAATGTTGCAATGAGTGAGAAGATAATGTATGCAAAGTGTCTGACTTCAGGGGAGAAATACTAAGCTCTGGATCTGTTTCCTCATCTATGAAAATGAGGATAATACATTTACATTTATCCTTTGAAGGCACTGACTAGTGTTGCTTTCCTTCCCTGCCCCCACCTCCACTCCACTTGATTTATTTATGAGAAAGAGGGAGGAGGAGAGAACCATAGCATCATTCTGGTATACACGCAGCCAGGAATTGAACTCAGGGTTTCATGCTTGAGGGTGCAACACCTTATTCATGGAGCTACCTCCTGCCTACTACTTTCCTTTTCTGTAGAGCTTACCTGTGACCCTAAATTTGAATACATCTTAGACTTAGCTGGTGCTCACTAGCTCTGTACTCTGAGTTATTTAAGTAAACTCTCTCAGCTTCAGTGGCCACCAGAAAGGGGTCTTGTGAGGACTGAACAAAGTGATTTGTATAAAGTGGATAGGGGACTGATTTAGTGGGTAGCACTTATTGGCTTTGTGTGAATGGGATTCTGAGTTTGAGATCTCTGCTCTCTTAATCATTATTTTGCTTTTTCTCATTAAATAAATATTGACTTCTCTTTTTTATTTTTCTTCTTCTTCTTTTTTTTTTTTTTGGTATTATCTTTATTTATTGGATAGAGACAGCCAGAAATCAAGAGGGAAGGGAGTGATAGAGAGGGAGAGAAAAGAGAAAGCTGCAGTCCTGCTTCACCACTTGTGAAGCTTTGTCCCTGCAGGTGGGGACAGGAAACCCAGGTCCTTGCACATTGTAACCTGTGTGTTCAGCTAGGTGTGCCACTGGCCCCCAATATTTACTTTTTTTTTTGCCTCCAGGGTTATCTCTGGGGCTCCTGGAGGCTATTTTTTCCCTTTTGTTGCCCTTGTTGATCATCATTGTTATTATTATTATCATTGTTGTTATTGCTGCTGTTGTTGTTGGATAGGACAGAGAGAAATCGAGAGAGGAGGGGAGACAAGGAGGGGGAGAGAAAGACAGAGACCTGCAAACCTGCTTCACCGCCTATGAAGAGACCCCCTCCCCCCACAGGTGGGGAGCCAGCGGCTCTTTACACCAGTCCTTGCGCTTTGTGCCATGTGCCCTTAACCCGCTGTGCTACCGACCCGGCTCCCTAATATTTACTTTTTTTTTTCAAGGGCACACAACTTTTTTTATTTCATAATCATAAACTTAACTCTGAAATCCAGCTAGACTTGGAAGAGATCGATAAGGAAAACATGGAAACCGAAGGACTGTAGCAAGAGCACAGTTACAGGGTGTTTTGAACAGAGGGGTGGAGGGGTGCTCTGCTGAGCTACAGAAGAAATGGTCTGATGGTTATAATAAAAGAACTCAAATTTATTAGATTTGTCCACAGTCAGCAATGGTGATCTTCTTGCTGGTCTTGCCATTCTTGGAGCTAAAACCCTCCATGGCCTGCACAACATTTCTCTTCTTCTAGCGTTTGCCTTTCTTCCATAGCCAGTCAACAGCATCAGGTTGAGCCTGATGTAAAGTTTTGAGACCTCCTTTGAATCTGGAGAGGTGGCAGTCGTTGACTATGTGGGTCATAGTCTGTCTGTAGCCGCAGGGGCAGTTCGGGTCGTCTCTGGCTCCCCAGCGGTGGAACATAGCGGCGCACGGGCCATGGCCTGTTCCATAGCGATTGAGGAGGGCCCAATCACAACGTGCTAGGTCAAAGCCGGGTTGACGCTTGCAGGGGTCTGTGATGAGGTGTTTTTTCTTTACCTCAGCTGACTGCCAACTCTGTTTCCAGGAGTCTGGAACAGAGAAGTTCAGTGTAGGCGTAGGGGACCAGATTGGGTGACGAGACGTCAAGCGTTGGACAGGGTGGGCGAAGATATCCGTGTATATTGGCAGGTCCGGTCGAGCGTAGACGTGGGAAATGAACTTAGACGATGCCGCATCCCAACGAATATCTGGCGGGGCGTTGTTGCTAAGAACTGGCAGCCATGGAACCGGGGTGGAACGGATGGTTCCAGAAATTATCCTCATGCACAACATTCATGCCCTCCTTCACTCTGCCGAAGACCACATGGTTGCCATCCAACCAGTCGGTGTTAGCAGTACAGATGAAGAACTGGGAACCATTTGTGTTGGGTCCAGCATTTGCCATTGACAAGATACCTGGGCCTGTATGCTTCAGGATGAAATTCTCACCCTCAAATTTCTCCCCATAGATAGACTTGCCTCCGTTGCCATTATGGCGTGTGAAGTCACCACCCTGGCACATAAACCCAGGGATAACTCTGTGAAAGCAGGAACCCTTATATCCAAACCCTTTCTTTCCAGTGCTCAGAGCACGAAAGTTTTCTGCGGTCTTCGGAACTTTGTCTGCAAACAGCTCAAAGGAGACGGGGCCCAGGGGCTCGCCATCAACGGCGATGTCGATGTCGAAGAACATGGTGGGGCTGACCATGGCTGTAGGATGCTAGCAGCAAGTAGGTGGAGGCATCTGCAAGGCCAATATTCACTTTTTAATGTATACATAAAGATATGAAGAGAAAGAGGGTCAGTGCATCACTTTGGCACACACAATGCCAGGATAAAATTGAGAGCCTCAAGTTTATAAATCCAGTGCTCTAACCACTTTGTCAGCTCTAGGCAACATAAAATTTCCTCCCTTTCTCCCTCCCCCTCCCCTTCCCCTTCCTTCTCTTCCCCCTCTCCCTCCTCCCTAAATATTTTATTTTAGTAAGAGAGAGAGCGCTATATATAGAGAAAAAGATACAGCAAGAGAGACCAGAGCACTGCACAACCCTGGCTTATGGTGGTATTGGGGAATTGAACCTGTGACCTTGGAGCCTCAAGCATGAGAGTCTTTTGTAGAACCATTACACTACCTCCTCAGCTCTTCTTTTTTTTTTTTTTTTAATGAATGTAAAATGAATTGCTTGGCTCTGCACAGGTTAGATAGGAAATGTTCCTCCTCAATCTTATACTTACCGACATCATCACCATGAACTTGAATTCTCATAGGCCTCTGTGCTGGTGCTGTTTGAAGACTCCAGAGTCAAAAGCCTGCAGGAAACTTTGCAGAAATGCCCCGGCCAGTTCCAGTGCAGACTCTGGTTGCTGCTGTTGTGCCTACAGCATAAAGTCGAGACTTGGGGAGCCCCCAAGACCAGCCATTGCTAGTTGTGGCCTTGCAGGACTATGGTTCGATCAAAAGCTTCATCAGCTCTCATCCAAGGCTTGTTTCCAAAAAGCCACAACTTGCCCAGTTACTGGACTTTCTCCCAAATTCCCATGTCCTCAGAATGGGCTTCTGTTTGTTGTCTGTTTTTCCAGAGTACAGCTTAGCTCTGGCTTATGGTGATGCTGGGGATTGAACCTGAGAACTTTGGAGCCTCAGGCATGAAAGTCTTTGCATAACCATTATGCTGGCTCCTCTGCCGCTAAAGCCTCTGGTAAGGAAGCATCTCATTCTAGCTTCCTTTTCAAAATCACCTCATCTAGTCTGGGTAGTGGTGACACACCTGGTTGAGTGCACACATTACCATGCCCAATGACCTGGGTTCAAGCCCCTGGCCCCCACCTGTAGGGGAAAAGCTTCACAAGTGATGAAGCAGTGCTGCAGGTGTCTGTCTCTCTCTTTCTCTGTCTCCCCCTTCCCTCTCAGCTTCTTTCTGTCCCTATCCCAAAATAATTTTTTAAAAGACATTTATCCTAAGAATTCCTTCATCAGAGGCCACCCACATAGTCTTACCCTATCACCCCTTCCATCTCAAGGGGGAATCTGAAGTTCCCTGAGATTCTAAGCTCTCCAGAACCCTGAAGCATCAGGTGACCCTGTGCAGCTTGTGTCCCCTCTGAAGAGGTTCCCTTCCCTGTGACGGAGCCAGGCTAAAGGAACCTGCTGAGTCCCAGCCCAGACAGGAGAATGATGGTTTCCAAGCAGCAGATAGAACTTAGAAGCTTTTCCACATTGAACCTGTGCCAGGCATTTGAGCTGATGTCATCTCAAGTCATTCTCACCAATCTGAGTTGTAGGTTATGATTGCCATTTGTGACCAATGGAACTGAAGCTTAAAGGGAATGAAAGAGCCAGCAAAATATCTCACTTGATAAAGCCTTGTTTTACCATGTGTACGATCCAGGTTCAAGCAAGGTCATTATAGCACAGAAGGAAGTTTCAGTGCTGTGGGTTTTTTCTCTCTCTCTCTCTCTCTCTCTCGCTTTGTGTTACTCTTTTTATCTGAAAAAGTCAACCTAAGGGACCGGGTGGTAGTGTATCCAGTTGATTGAACATGTCACCATGAACAAAGACCTGGGTTCATGCCCCCCAGGTCCTTACCTGCAGGGGGGAAGCTTCATGAGGTCTCTCTCCCTCCCTCTCTCTCGCTCTCTCTCTGCCCCTTCCTTCTCAATTTATCTCTCTCTACCAAAACATAAAAAAAAAAGTTAGAACAAGATATATATATCATTGACAAGACCATAGGATAAGAGGGATACACTTCCACACATTGCCCACCCCCAGAACCCCATATGCAATACCCTTACTTGATAGCTTCCCTATTCTTTATCTCTTTGGGAGTATGGACCCAGGATCATTGTGGGGTATAGAAAGTGGAAGATCTGGCTTTTGTAACTGCTTCTCTGCTGAACATGATTTTAGCTCCTATTACACATCCCCCAGTCACTCCAAAGCTAAGTGTGTCAGACAAAGTAAGAACTACAAAAGCTGAATAGGGGCAAGAGACTGGCATACTTTAACGATGACTCTTTAAGTCACAAACAGGCCACCCCATCACCCACCCGGGGCCCTAGTCAGGGAACCCTAAAGATTCCCACACAGACATGATGGGCCTAGACCTCTATCAGATCCCTTTCTCCACTGTCATTGGTCATCTCCATCAGGAGCAACATAATGGATCCCTTTGTGGACCCCTAAAGACCTTGCCCTCAATGTGGATCAATAATGGTATGGAAAGTTCCATTCTCCAAAGGGAGGTTGTACAACATACTCTTACTACCTGAGGAAGATGGATCCTGAACTTAGTGCAGCCTGGAATGTTCCTAGCCATGACCACAGAATGTGAGCCCAGACCTACAGGGATGTAGAGGTTACATAGGCTCCTGTGCTGAATATGGGCCCCAGATCAAACCAGTGGAGTTTACACTTAACAATATTTATATACTTTCCCCATATTTCGGAGCTACTCTCTTCCCTGATCCAGCTTTCTAGTAAAATACATTTTTTAAAAAGAGGAAAAAAAAATTAACCTGGAGTGGTGAAGTCCCAGAGATTACGTCTCTCTCTCTTCCCTCTTTTCCTCTCTCCCTCTCTCTCTTACACACACACACACAAACTTAATCAATTAATTAATTGAAAAAGAGGAAGAGAAAATAATTAAAATGATTAGAAGGATAGAATAAAGCATTTAAAGCCACTGCTGAGATTCAAATCCAGGATTAAACCACAGAGACAGGTACCATAGCCCATTATTTCCTGGCTTCCAAGTGAAGGGCAATGATAATGCCAAATGTGACATCATGTTGCCCCACCCATCTTTTCTTTACCTTCGAGTAGTTCACCTGGGACTAGCCAAAAAAAAAAAAAAAGCCCCATGTAACCTCAGTGTAAAACCCAGATTCCTCCAGGCTCCATGGAAGTGGCTGCACACAAAACGGATCTGTTTGATTTGAATATTATAGTCACTACTGGAAATGCAAAAAAAAAAAGTGGAAACATCAGCATTTTCTGTGTCTGACAATAGGATAATGCTTTATTCAGACACCCTAGCCACAGTTCTCAAGTCCTTGAGGGCATAATGATCACTTGGGCGCTGCCACCAGAACTACAGTTCTGTTAGAGCCTTTGGTGGGCTTATGACTGTGTATTTATTACTCACACACACACCCCACTGGTGACTCTGCAGCAAATATTTAATGAGCACCTATTATAGGCCAGCCAGCACTCTCGGGAACAGAGAGAAATCAGTGAACACAGCAGATGTCATTCCTGCCTATGTTTTATTAGACACAACTCAATACATTCTTGTTGGGGCTGAGCAGTGGTATACTTATTTGAGTGCATATGTCACAATCTTCAGGGACCCAGGTTAAAGCCCTGCCTCCCCATCTGCAGGGGGAAGCTTCATGTGCATTGAAGCAATGCTGCAGGTGTCTCTCTCCATCAATCTCCTCTTCCCTCTCAATTTCTCTTTATCTTTATCCAATAAATAGTAAATAAATAAAATATTAAAACAAATTAAAAAACATTTCTGCTGACTGAATGAGGGTGATATGAGATGTGGCTGAGGGTCCCAGCCAGCCACACATGACTCTGTGAGTCTGTGACCCAGGCCTAAGAGCTGAGTACTGACTAACCTATTTTTCCACTTCTGTCCAGGGGGGCAGGGACTTCAGCCAAGAGGAAATAAAAAAGTTCCCTGCTTTGTATTGTTCAGAGAGCTACCTCTACCTTCCACTGAAAGGCAGAACTTGAGGACTGTGATAAGGCCATGCAGACCAGGCCACCCCCTGGGCTGCACTTCTTAGCACTGGCCCTTCCATCGCAGTCACAGAGCCAGGGCTCCAGATGATGTGTATAGTGGGCATCCATTGGCCTTGTCACTGCTGAGCCTTTAGAAAAACATCACCTACTTGGTGCCATTGGACAGTCTTGGAGTGAGGAAAGGCCTCCCACTAGCAAGGCATTACTTTTCCCCCCTTTTATTTAATGAAATTAATTAATTACTTTGTCAGAGCATTGCTCATCTCTGGCTTATGGTAGTGCTGGGAACTGAACCTGGGAACTCAGAGCTCCAATCACGAGAGTCTTTTTGCACAACCATTATGCTATTTCAGCCCTCTATTTATTTTTAATTCATGTTTTACTTATTTTGGGTAGAGCTAGAAACTGAGAGAGGAGGGAGCACTAAAGAAATACCGACAGCACTGCTCCACAACTTGTGAAGCTTCCCCATACAGGTGGGGGTTAAAGACTTGAACCCATGTCCTTGCATATTATAAAATTAGCACTCTACCAGGTGCATCACACCACATCACAACTGGACTCCTTTTTTTTTTTTTGCTTATGGTGGTACAAGGCATTGAACCTAGGACTTCAGAGTTTCAGACCTGAAAGTCTTTGGCATAACCATTTGGCCATCTCTGTGGCCCCTAAGGCAGTTCTTTGTATTACCGCTGCCATCTCCTTCCTGTAGGGCTGCCTTATGGCTCACCAGTACATCCAGCTCATAGCCGAGCCTCTTGCAGATGCCATAAATGATTAAAGGGCTTCCATATGAGCAGGTGAGGGCCACTAAGCACCTGGGAGTTATTCCCACTCACCTATCCTCAGTTTGGCAAAAGCCATTTCTTCCTGCCTTCTCCAGCTTTGAAAAAGACTGCACACAAAGCCAGAGAATGATGAGAGAGCAAAGGACCTGAGGCCTTCCTGTGCCCATTTGACAGATGGAGAGAGACAAAGCTTCAGAGGCAAGGTTTATTTGTCTTTTTGTTATTTGTTTATTTATTTATCTAGTTATTTATTTATTATTGGGTAGAGACAGGGAGAAATTGAGAGGGGAGGGGGAAGTAAAGAGGGAGAGAGACAGAGAGACACCTGCAGCACTGCTTCACTATGCGTGAAGCTTTCCCCCTGCAGATGGGGACCAGGGGCTTGAACCCGGGTCCCTTCACACTGTAATGTGAGGGCTTAACCAGGAGTGCCATCACCAAACAGAAAAAAACAAACAAACAAAAAAGCAAACATAGATTAGGGAGATAGCACAGTAGACTTTCTATTTATTTATTTATTTATTTAAAAAAGGAGACATTAACAATACCGTTGGATAGGAGGGGTACAAATCCACACAATTCCCGCCACCAGAGCTCCGTATCCCATTCCCTCCCCTGATAGCTTTCCCATTCTTTATCCCTTTGGGAGTATGGACCCAAGGTCATTGTGGGATGCAGAAGGTGGAAGGTCTGGCTTCTGTAATTGCTTCCCCGCTGAACATGGGCGTTGACTATCAATCGGTCCATACTCCAAGTCTGCCTCTCTCTTTCCCTAGTAGGGTGGGGCTCTGGAGAAGTGGGGCTCCAAGACACATTGATGAGGTCGTCTGTCCAAGGAAGTCTGGTCAGCATCATGCTAGCAACTGGAACCTGGTGGCTGAAAAGAGAGTTAACATATAAAGCCAAACAAATTGTTGAACAATTATGGACCTAAAGACTGGAATAGTGCAGATGAAGTGTTAGGGGGTACTCACTGTAGACTATTGTGTACTTTTGCTTTCAGTTATATATTTTGCCCTAGGTTATGGATATGTGTGAACATATGCTCTGTCTCAGGGGATCTGGTTTATATCTAGGTTTTGGGACTTTGTTAGGAAGTGAACCATCTGGAATGGAATTAGAGAATACTATGAAAGGAAAGGTCTCACCCGAGTAATGAAGCTGGAGGGTTGTCATTCCACACCTGAAGTCTCTGGACACAGTCTGAACTGAAGCATGCTGAGGTGGCACTCGTTGAGTTGATTGGGTTGTGATCTGTGGATGCAATATTATTTGATATGAATTGAGAAAAGCATGCAGGAAAGTGCTCCCCACCCTAAGGTTCCAGGACTGGGGGAAATATAAGCTCTATAGTGGAAATGTGAGGTTCCTGCTGTCTCAGGGTTCAAAAAGACAATGGATAGTTATTGTTATCATCACATTATTTGGTAATTGGGTTAACTTTCAAAAGTCCCTTTGTTAGGATTTGCTGTAAAATACCCAACATCTTCTATATAGCTGCACCACCAGTTGCTTCTGTTCTCCCTGGTCTAGGCTTTTGCGAGAGTAAGCAAATCATCAAAGACTCAGCCTGTATATTAAAAAGACTCAGTCTGTGCTTTAAAAAGTTGGAGACATACAATCAATTTTCCCCTCTCATATTAATTAGTGATTTATATGACTACAATTCAACAGGAGTGTACATTAACACCATTCCCACCACCAAAAGACTGTATCCCATCCAACCCACGCACCCCACCCCCCACCGCCCTAAGAAGCTGAATGTCCACCCTCCCCCTCACCACAGGGTTTTACTTTGGTGCTCTACTCTAGATTTAGTGAAATCCTACTTTTAGTTTCCCTTTCTGTTCTTCTTTCTCAACTTCTGTTGATGAGTGGGATCATCCCATACTCATCTTTATCTTTCTGACTTAGCTCACTTAACATAATTCCTTCTAGCTCCATCTGAGATGGGTCAGAGAAGGTGGGTTCATTGTTCTTAATAGCTGTGTAGTATTCCATTGTGTATATATACCACAGATCTCTCAGCCACTCATCTGTTGTTGGGCACCTGGGTTGCTTCCAGGTTTTAGCTATTATGAATTTTGTTGCTATGAACATAGGTATACACATATCTTTTTGGTTGGACATTATGGAATCCTTGGGGTATATCCCCAGGAGAGGAATTACCGGGTCATATGGAAGGTCCATGTCTAGCCTTGTGAGAGTTCTCTGCTCTCCAGAGAGACTGGACCAATTTACATTCCCACCAGCAGTGCAGAAGGGTTCCTCTGTCCCCACAGCCTCTCCAGCATTTGTGCTGCTGTCTTTTTTGATGTATGCCATTCTCACAGGGGTGAGGTGGTATCTCAATGTTGTCTTTATTTGCATTTCTCTGACAATCAGCGACCTGGAGCAGTTTTTCATATGTTTGTTAGCCTTTTGGATCTCCTCTGAAGTGAATGTTTTGTTCATATCCTCTGCCCATTTTTGGATGGGGTCATTTGCTTTTATGGTGCTAGGTTTGCTGAGCTCTTTGTATATTTTGGCGATTAGTCTCTTGTCTGATGTGTGGCATGTGAAGATCTTCTCCCATTCTGTGAGGGGTCTCTTTGTTTGCGTGATAGTTTCCTTGGCTGTGCAGAAGCTTTTCAATTTGATGTAGTCCCATTGGTTTGTTTCTGCTTTAGTCTTCCTTACAATTGGGTTTGTTTTATCAAAGATGTCCTTGAAGTTTAGGTGGGAAAGTGTTCCACCAATGTTTTCCTCTAAGTATTTGATAGTTTCTGGTCTAACATCCAGGTTCTTGGTCCATTTGGAGTTGATTTTTGTTTCTGGTGAGATAAGGTGGTTCAGTTTCATTCTTCTGCATGTTTCAACCCAGTCTTCCCAGCACCATTTATTGAAGAGAGCCTCCTTCGTCCACTTAATACTTTGGGCCCCCTTATCAAAGATTAGATGTCCATAGGTGTGGGGGTTTAGTTCTGAGCTTTCAATTCTGTTCCACTGGTCTGTGTGCCTATTTTTGTTCCTGTTTTGATGATGATGGCCTTATAATATAGTTTGAGATCTGGAAGTGTGATGCCTCCATTTCTGTTTCTTTTCCTCAAGATGGTTTTGGCAATTCTAGGTGTTTTCTGGTTCCAGATAAAAGATTGTAGATTTTGTTCTATTCTCTTAAAGAAGCTTGGTGGAACTTTGATGAGTATTGCATTAAATTTGTATATGGCTCTGGGTAAAATATTCATTTTGATGGTATTTATTCTTCCAATCCATGAGCATGGGATGTCTTTCCATTTCTTGGTATCATTTTTTATTTCCTTGAATAATGACTCATAGTTTTTAGTATACAAGTCTTTTACTTCTTTGGTCAGCTTTATTCCTAGGTATTTTATTGATTGCTACAATAGTGAATGGGAGTGATTTCTGGATGTCTTCTTCTTCAGATTTAGTGTTTGCATAAAGAAACGCCACTGAGTTTTGTACACTGATTTTGTAGCCTGACACTTTGTTATATTGCCTAATAACTTCCAGTAGTTTTCTGCTGGATTCTTTAGGTTTTTCTATGTATACTATCATATCATCTGCAAATAGTGAGAGCTTGACTTCTTCCCTTCCCATTTGTATTCCTTTGATTCCTTTCTCTTGCCTTATTGCTATGGCAAACACTTCCAATACTATGTTGAATAGTAATGGTGATAGTGGACAGCCCTGTTTGGTCCCTGATCTGAGAGGGAATGCTTTCTTTCAGCTTCTGTCCATTGAGTATGATGTTGGCTATAGGTTTGCTATATATGGATTCCACTATCTTGAGGAATTTCCCATCTATCCCCATTTTTTTGTAGTGTTTTGAGCATGAATGGGTGTTGGATTTTGTCAAACACTTTCTCTGCATCTATTGAGATAATCATGTGGTTTTTTGCTTTGTTTTTATTGATATGGTTATTGACATTGATTGACTTACATATGTTGAATCAGCCTTGCATTCCTGGGATAAATCCTACTTGGTCATAAGGAACAATCTTTTTGATATACTACTGTATCCTGTTGGCCAAGATCTTGTTTAATATTTTGGCATCTATGTTCATCAGAGATATTGGTCTGTAGTTTTCCTTTTTTGCTGTGTCCCTATTTGCTTTTGGTATCAGGGTGATGTTGACTTCATAGAAGGTGGAAGGGAGTGTTCCTGTTTCTTCTATCTTGTGGAAAAGCATTAGAAGTATGGGTATTAACTGTTTCCTGAAGGTTTTATAGAATTCGTTTGTGAAGGCATCTGGTCCAGGACTTTTGTTTTTGGGAGAGTCTTAATAACTGTTTCAATTTCTTTGTCTGTGATTGGTGTATTTAGGTTTTGTAGTTCTTCTTGGTTCAGTTTTGGAAGGGCATATGTTTCTAGGAATTCTTCCATTTCTTCCAGATTTTCTAGCTTGGTGGCATATAGTTCTTCATAGAAGTTTTGCATGATTTTCTGGATTTCTGTGGTGTCAGTTGTGATATCTCCTCTATCGTTTACGATTCTGTTAATTTGAGTGTTCTCTCTCTTTTTTTTCTTTAGTGAGTCTGGCTAGGGGTTTGTCAATCTTGTTTAATTTTTCAAAGAACCAACATTTGGCTTCATTGATCTTTTGTATGGTTCTCTTATTTTCGATGTTGTTTATGTCTGCTCTAATTTTAGTGATTTCTGTCCTTCTGGTTGCTTTAGGGTTCCTTTGTTCCTCTTCCTCTAAGTCCTTAAGGTTTGCAGTAAGGTTGTTTATTTGAGTTTTTTCTTGTTTTTTAATATGTGATTGTATGGCTATGAGTTTCCCTCTCAATACTGCTTTAGCTGTGTCCCAAATATTTTGATAGCTTGTGTCTTCATTTTCATTTGTTTCCAGGAACATTTGAATTTCTTGCTTGAGTGACTCTCTGACCCAGTGGTTCTTAAACAGTATGTTGTTTAGTTTCCATTCTATGTCTTTTAGTAACTTTCTGTTTGTAGTTAAATGTTAGCTTTACTCCACTGTGGTCTGAGAAGATACTTGGGTTGACTTCAGTGCTCTTGAATTTGTTGATGCTGTCTTTGTGGCCTAACATGTGGTCTATCCTTGAGGATGTGTTTTGTGGATTTGAAAAGAATGTATATTCTAGTTTTTTTTGGTGAATAACTCTGAAAATGTCCAGGAGGTATATTCTGTCCATCTCTTAATTTAATTCTCTTGTTTCTTTGTTGATTCTCTATTTCGTTTATCTGTCTAAGTGTGAGAGTGGGGTGTTAAAGTGTTCCACTATTATTGTATTACTATTGATGTGCTTTTGTAGTACTTTCAGTAGGTGTTTGATGTATTTAGATGGTCCCTCATTGGGTGCATAGATGTTAATAACTGTTAAGTCTTCTTGGATGATTGATCCTCTAATTATAATGTAGGGGACTTGCCTATCTTTTATTACTTTATTTAATTTAAAGTCTATTGTGTCAGAGATGAGAATGGCTGTTCCTGCCTTTTTTTTGTGGTCCATTAGCCTGTATGATAGTTTTCCATCCTTTCACTTTAAGTCTGTGTTTATCTTGTTAGGTCAGATGGGATTCTTGCAAGCAGCATATGGTTGGGTTATGTTTACTGATCCGTCCTCCTACTCTGTGCCTTTTGATGGGTGAGTTTAAGCCATTGACATTTATTGATATTATGGATTTAATGTATTGTAGTGCCATTATTGGCAAACGCTAGAAGAAGAAGTGCCATTATTCAACAATTTTTTATTTACCCTGATATATTGCAAGTAATATAGTGATGTTCTTGTTTATAAGAGGTCTTTTAGGATGATGGTCTTTTGGTGATGGTTGCCTCCTTTAACTGTTGTCTGTATAAGAAGGTTTTGATTCCTCCATCTAGTTTGAATGAAAGTCTAGCATGATTTATTATCCTTGGTTGAAACCCTTTTTCATTGAGGGATTGATAGATATCTTGCCATTCTCTTCTGGCTTTTAGAGTTTGAGTGGAGAAGTCTGCTGATAGTTTTATGGGTTTTCCCCTGTATGTGACTTTTTGTTTTTTCTCTTGCAGGCTTTAGGATCCTTTCTTTATCTTTACTTCTTTTCATTGTAACTACGATGTGTCTTGGTTGATTCTGTTTGGGACTCTCTGGACCTCTTAAATCTTAATGTCCTTTCTTTTGTTCAAGTCTGGGAAGTTTTTTTCTATAATTTCCTCTAGAATGTTTACTTCCCCTTCCTCTCTTCCTCTGGCAGGCCAATTATACAAATGTTGCTTCTTTTGAGATCATCCCATATGTCTCTATTGTTGTTTTCAGTGTCTCTTAATCTCTTTTTGAGCTCTTTTACCTCTTTCTTAGTTTTCTCTAGCTCATCCTCTGTCTGGCTAATTCTGTTTTCTGCTTCTGTTAGTCTGCTTTCCCTTCCCTCAGCTTCTTTCTTCAATTCAGCTATTTCAGCTTTCAGTTCTCTAATTACCTCAAGGTAGCTAGTATTTTCCTTGAGGGTCTCATCCATTGTTTCCCTAATTCCTCTATCCCTTTCCTACATAGTTGTCTTCATTTCTGTGATTATTAATTTTACTATTGCTTGCATACTTTTCTTATATATGGTTACTTCTGAGTGATTTGTAGTTTCTTCTGGGCTCTTGTCTTCATTCATTGTAGTACCAGTTTTATTTGCTCTTGGTTTAACCAATTTTTTTTATTGATGTGTTTTTATTTTTATGTTCTGTTATTCTTTAGTTGTTGTGTTTTGAGTACAAGCCACGCTATAGTAAATACCTTTATAACAAATGCATCCACCAACCTTGGAAATTACAATAGTAACTGAAGCAAGGATTGAAGCAGTTTAACCAATACCAGTTAGCCAAGCAATGCCTCCATTCCAAGAAAAAATAGCAAATGAAATGAAAATCCAAATGAAAAAGAGACAGGAAGAAAGGGATAGAAAGAATAAACAATTATGCAAATCTACTGTGCACTGTAAATTCTAGGGGTAACAAGAGGAGATAGGGAAGTAGAGAAGAGACATACACAAAGAGAGTCCACTCTGAGT
This sequence comes from Erinaceus europaeus, assembly GCF_950295315.1. Taxonomy (NCBI): domain Eukaryota; kingdom Metazoa; phylum Chordata; class Mammalia; order Eulipotyphla; family Erinaceidae; genus Erinaceus; species Erinaceus europaeus. The sequence goes on along the minus strand of NC_080163.1, from coordinate 56,506,982 downwards.
CATATTTCTTCCCCAAATTAATTCACAAAAGAGTATCAGTGAATTCAGAAAGCAGAAGAAGGAGGAAGGAAAAAAAAGACAATAATGAGAAAAAAATGAAAGAAAAGAAAAAAAGAGCAGTGAAAGGAAAGAGTTTTTTTTTTTTTAATTAGCTAGGAGGAGGGAGAAGGGGAAGAGTGGATAGAGGAGGTAGGTAGAGTGAAACAAGTTCCTCTCACAATGGATAGGACAGCCAGTCACCTAGCAATGGAAAATACACTAAAAGTTAATTTTGCTCAACCTGAAAGGGGGGACACACATATATATAATACTACTAATAAAATAGAACAGAGTAAAAAACCCTACTAGGTTTGAAGCTTGGATGGCTCCAGATTGGCTCAGGCAGCCTGAGCAAAGACATCCAATTGTTAAAAAAAAAACAAAAAAAAACCATATCCCTGGTGAGCCAGGAATCTTGGTAAAGAAAAGAGGTCAGCAGGGAGCCTGCTAGTAGCAGCTCTCCAGCCCCCAGGGTCTGGTTATAGGGTGGGGGAGAGGGTTGCGCTTCAGAAATAATAAAAAATTTTCCTTCCTTTTTTCTCTGTTTTCGAACCCAAATTGAGCTATAGTCACCTCCTTGGTGTCACACTTAGGACCCCTTATTCACTGTCCTGCTGATGGCCAGGTATCCTGCTCTTTCCAGCAGTTGTCGGAGCTCATGCCAGCAGCTGCCTCCAAGTTGTCATCTTGGCTCCGTCCCCCCTACAGTAGACTTTCATATCTAAAACTGGGAGGTCCCAGGTTCAGCCCCAAGTTCAGTCCCAGGCACCATGATAAGCCAAAGCTAAGCAGTGCTCTAATTAAACACACACACACACACACACACACACACACACACACTATGTAAATCACTACAATATGCCAAAAGCTGATACTGTATGAATAGTTATTCATACATGTAAATATTCTTAGTGTCAATTTAAACATGCTATATCAAAATTGTAACTTCCATAAATGTATAACAAATATTGAAAACACGTTATAGATTTTATTACCGCTATAAAATTAATATATACACTTATCAAAAAAGATAGGTAAAAAACAAATGATATTTGGGTGACCTTTGATACTCTGTAGTAATAGTTTCTTTGCTACAATAGCAAAGGCAAATCTGTGAAGGAAAAATAATAAAGAACATCAGAAAAGGAGCATTCAACTAGGTAGTTGCCTGTTACTAAAGGGAAGCATCCATCATTAGAATTCCTAGCAGGGAGTCAGGCTGTAGCACAGCAGGTTAAGCGCAGGTGGCGCAAAGCACAGAGACCAGCATAAGGATCCTGGTTCGAACCCTGGCTCCCCACCTGCAGGGGAGTTGCTTCACAAGCAGTGAAGCAGGTCTGCAGGTGTCTCTCTTTCTCTCCTGCCCTCTGTCTTCCCCACCTCTCTCCATTTCTCTCTGACCTATCCAACAACTACTACAACAATAAAATAACAAGGGCAACAAAAGGGAATAAATAAATAAAATAAAATTAAAATTAAAAAATTTAAAAAAGAATTCCTAGCAAGGGCTGGGGAGATACCATAATGGTTATGCAAAAAGTCTTTCATGCCTGAGGCACTGAAGGTCCCAGGTTCAATTCCCAGCACTACTATAAACCAGAGTTGAGCAGTTCCCTGGTAAAAAATAACCCCCTAACAAATGAGACAAGCAGATGAGGGTCAGCAAGCTAGCTCACTTGGACAGTGCACTGCTTTGTCATATACATGACCCAGGTTCAAGCCCAGCCCCCATTGTACTGAAGCAAGTGTTACTACTGTGGAATCTTTCCCTCTCTCCATCTATCTTTCTGCCTCTTTCTCTCTCTCTCTCTTTTCTTTCTTCTCCTTCCTTATTTACTTCTGTTATAAAGTTTATTAGAATAAACAATTAAGAGGGGGTAAGCAGTAAATAGAATCATCTGCTTCAAAAGTGAAACTGAAGGCAAGTCAGTATGTGGAAATCTTTCTTTTTTTCTTTCTTCTCCTTTTTTTTTTTTCATTACTTATTTATTCCCTTTTGTTGCCCTTGTTGTTTTATTGTTGTAGTTATTGATGTTGTCATTGTTGGATAGGACAGAGAGAAATGAAGAGAGGAGGGGAAGACAGAGAAGGGGGAGAGAAAGATAGACACCTGCAGAACTGCTTTACCACCTATGAAGCAACTCCCCTGCAGGTGGGGAGCCGGGGACTTGAAGCAATATCCTTACTCCAGTCCTTGAAATTTGCACCTCTCTTTCGCTTTCTATCTGAAAAAGTCAGTACAGAGTGGTGGACAAAAAAAGAAAGAAAGAGCAAAAGAATGAGAGCATGAGGGCTGGGGAGACAGCATAATGATTATGCAAATGACTTTCACATCTGAGACTCTGAGGTCCCAGCTTCATTCCCCAGCACCACTATAAGCCACAGCTGAGCAGTGCTCTAGTAAAATAACAACAACAATAAGATAATCGAGGAAAGAAGGAAGGAGAAGAGAAAATATTGGGTAGATATCTCGGTTTGTTAGAGCACCAACTTGCGTGTATGAGGCCCCCTAAGCCCCAGTTCAATCCCCAGCATCATCTTCCTCCAGAGATGAGTAATGTTCTGATCCTAACTCTTCTCACTCTTTCTCTCTCATGATAATTCATCCATCTAGCCCTCCATTTACCTACAAACAAGCCTTTCTTAAAAAAGGAAAGAAAAGAATGACAATGAATGAGTCTATTCATTCAATTCACAAAAAGCCTATGTATTACTTACTTTGAGTATGTATTACTTACTTTGAGTATCTTCTTCACACAGTTGAGCCATATTTGTGTGTACACGTTTAGTAAATAATATTAATCACATTGCTGCGTTACCTAAGATTCATTTACCATCTCTTCATGAGCAAACTTCTTTGCACCAAGCACTCTGCTAAGCATTGAGTGGTGTGTTAGTTGCAACTACTTTGGTTTGCAGTGAGCAAAAAACCCTGAAATTAGTCAGTGAAATAGCTCACTTGGCTATTGTATTGCTTTGCCAAGTACACAATCCAGGTTTGAGCCTACCCCTCACTGCATTGAAGCTAGACAATTATTTATTTGTTTGTTTATTTGTTTGTTTACTTATTTATACCAGAGCACTGCTCAACTCTGGTTTATGATGATGCAGGGGGGATTGAACTGGAGGCCTCAGAGTCTCAGGCATGATAGTGTTTTTGCAGAAATATTATGCTATCTTCCGTGCCCTTAGAGGAAGCTTTCAGTCACATTCACTCTACCCCCCAATAAATGAATAAACAAACCCTCCTCATATTGGCTTTAGCAGACCAAGCATTAGCTTCCACAGTTCAAACCTGCAAAGGAAAATGTGAATGTTTGTGGCTCAGTTTTGCTTTCTTCTGGGTTAGTTTCATTTTGAGGCAAGTTCTTGCCTGGTGATTGAAAGGGAGGCAAGCTCCAGGCTCAAATGCAATCTCCTCAACAAGTCTAGGAGGAGTCTGGGCTTCACACTGACTGTATCAGGGTGGTGGAATGCCTCTCCCTAAACCCTTCCCTGTTCGGATTGACCAATACTGGATCACGTGACCACTGAGCCCAGAAGTCAGGCTGCTTCACAGAAATACCCCCAATCATGATTTCTTAACAAGGGGCCAATTATTTGAATGAGGAAGCAGTATGTATCTCTATTCTCTAGCTTTCAACTAAAAAAAAAAAATTTAGACAGAGGGAGAGAAAAAGAAAGAGAGAGAGAGAGAGAGAGAGAGACTACAGTACTGAAACTCCTCTCAGTGTGATGAGGGTCAGATTCAAACCTGGACTGTGCACATAGAAAAATAGCACACTACCCAAATGAGCTATTTCACCAGCCTCTAACTAGTTTAGCATCTCCTTCTGTTATGAGGATAGCAAACTAATCACAGCAGTATTAAACACATTATGTCTTTGTCCTCAGTAGAAATTACAGACATTCAGTTCATATCACAATGTTATTGTCACAATACCTCGAACTATCATTTGTGTCTACCACTATTTTGAAGTTATGGCAGATAGGATGAGCAGAGATACACCTGGCAGAATGCACACATTATAGTACACAAGGAACTGGGTTCAAGTTCCTGGTCCCCAGCTGCGGGGGGGGGGGGGGGGGGAGGGGGGAGGGGTTTAGTTTCGTGAACAATGAAGCAGTGCTGCAGGTCTCTCTCTCAACTTTTCTCTGTCTTTATAAAAAGTAAATAGAAATACATGGCACAAAGCTCAAGGACCGGTGGAGGGATCCCGGTTCCAGCCCTCGGTTCCCCACCTACATGGGAGTCGCTTCACAGGCAGTGAAGCAGGTCTGCAGGTGTCTTTCTTTCTCTCCCCCTCTCTGTCCTTCCCTCCTCTCTCCATTTCCCTCTGTCTTATCCAACAACGATGACATCAATAACAACAACAATAATAACTACAATAATAAAACAATAAGGGCAACAAAAGGAAATAAATAAATATTTTTTTAAATAAAAATAAATAGAAATTATAGCAGGTGTCAGATCAAAAACATGTTATTTTATCTGGAAAAAGTTTGGGGTTTTTTTGTTTTGTTTTGTTTCTTTTTTGCTTTTATTTTGCCATACGTGCTCAGTGCACCACCAGCCTGGCCCCAACAAAATATATATATTTTAATTTCTTTGTTGGGGGATTAATGGCTTACAGTTGACAGTAAAATACATAGTTTGTACATGCATAACATTTCTCAGTTTTCCACATAACAATTCAACTCTCAAGAATAATTTTGAAAACAAAGAAAAAGTCCATACCCAAATAACTTCACTGATTAGACCACACATTTATAAAGAATTTCTATAAAGAATTTCCTTACAAATCATCCAGAAAATAGAAAGGAACCCTTCTCAACTCAGTCCCATTAGATCTGTCTTACTCTGATACCCAAACAGACAAAACATTACGTGAAAACTACAGACCAATATATCTTCTGAATTTAGACACAAAAGCAGTACACATGAGAACTTAAGCACCAAATTAAATATCATAATGGAGAGAGATATATAAAGATGTCTTGAGCTCCCAAAGGATTTCAATTATTAGAGGCAATACAAGATACTGGTGATACATGAAATTGACTTTCCTTAGTGTAATGTTACCATTTTGGGAAAATATACAGACAATGCATAAGAATCTTTTGTTCCATAGGCAGAATTAATACCTCTGCCTTTCCCCCTCAACCTTTTTATTTTTCTTTCTTTTTTCTTTCTCTCTCTCTCTCTTTCTTTCTTTTTTTTTTTTTAAATTATTCTGAGGATCATTGAAAACATAGGATCTGGGGGCAGAAAACTAGCTCACCAGGTAGGGTATATGCCTTGCCATATGAGTGGAACAGGCTTGAGTCCCAGCACCACATAGGAGATGCCAAGGCATCTGAAAAAGGCCCAGTATTATGGTGAGTGGTCTCCATTTCTCTCTGTACCTATTGTACTTGTTTTCCCCCTTTGACTTAGCTCCTTTTATGTTTCTCTTTCATTCTTCATGCCTTCGTCCAAATCCTACCTTCTCAGCAAGCCTCACTGACTATCTGAAATTAAATCTCAGAAACTGGCTGGCTTGTCTACTTGTAACATAAGCATGGTGCAAGAGCAAGAACATTGTTTTGTCACTCACAAGCTCCCCACCCCCCAAGTCTAGCATAGGTCCTGCCATTTAACTGGAGGCTATAAAACAAAAGGTGACCCCCCTATCTTAGTGGAACTGGTAACAAGGCTTCTTACACAGACGAGGAAGCTGAGACATAGGAAGGAAAAATGACTTTCCCAAGTTTCTGTGACTGATAGAGTGAGTAAGTATGTAACTTACTATCCTGGAGTCTCTCTCTCTTTTTTTCTTTCTTTCTGTATCTTTCTCTCTATACTTTTCTCATTAAAATAAATAAGAAATATATAAAAATAACTTACTGTCCTATAGGAATTTGACTCTTTCATCTGAGTTATCTAATTTATTTGATATACAGCTATTTTTGTTGTTGTTTGTTTTTTAATTTTTATTTATAAAAAGGAAACACTGACAAAAAACCATAGGTTAAGAGGGGTAAAACTCCACACAATTCCTACCACCAGATGTTCATTTGTTTTTATACAAAGACAGAAAGGAAGAGAGAGAGAAATGAAAGTACCAAAGCATCCTTCAATGTGGTGGTGGGGTTGGGTTTGAACCTATAATGTGTTGTGCACAAGACAAAGTAGGTCTCTCTCTCTCTCTTTCTTTCTCTCTCTCTTCTTCAGGTACATTTATCAGGCTTATGGTGGTGCTGGGGATTGAACTTGGAACCTTTGGTGCCTTGGGCATGAAAATCGTTTGGCATATCCACCATTCTATCTTGCCAGCCAGCAGGGAACTATCCAAGCAAGCTATTGTGCCATCTCAACACACAGTTGTTCTAATATACCTCTGCCATTCCTTTTACTTCTGAAAGTGATCTCAGGGAGCTTGTCACTAAGCATACTTCCTAACTACCCCTCCTCCGACCCCTCACCCTTCTCAAAGGAGAGATGGGTTCCATATTGTTCCATATTCTACTACTGCACCCACTTTGACAAAGGAAATCTTGGCTTCTTCTATAGAGCACTTACTAGGGACTCTAGGTGACAATAAAGTCTGGCACATGCAAAGCTAGGGTCAAACTCAAGATCTCATGCTTGAAGGTCCAACATGTACTTACTATGCCACCTCCCTGACCACGTAATAACAATTAACTACCTAAAAAGAAAAGAACAGGTCCAGATGGCTTCACTGATTAATTCTACCAGACATATAGAGAATAATCCAAGTGGATGGGAGGTAGCTTACCTGGTAGAAGACACACTTTACCATATACAAAGAGCCTAGGTTTGAGCCCCCAACACCACATGGAAGTATCATTCCAAGTAAGGAGCTTCACAGTCAGTGGAGTGATGTCTTTTTGTCTCTCTTCTTTGAGTCTTTTTGCCTCTCACTCTATCTGAGGGAGGGGGAAAGAGTCCCCCAGGAGCAATGAAATCATGCAGGCACAAGCCCCAATGAAGCCCTAGTGGTAAAAATAAATATCTAGGAACCCATACTAATTTCTCACCAAAATCTTCCCCAGAATAGGAGAGAGCTCTTCTCAATTCATTCTCTCCAGATGCTAACTTGTCTTAGAATAGAACCCAAAAATATGGCTGCCCCTGACCAGGTCTCTTTGTTTTGGAAATTCATAAAAATGTGTTAAGAGGAGATAAGGCTATTCAAGCAAAAACAGTAATTGAGTTGAAATGGTACTGGGGACACTGAGTTTGGTTGGTTTGGTCCAGGCTGGGGAGATAGCATAGTGGTCATGCAAGACTCTCATGCAAGAGGCACCAAAGGTCCTAGGTTCAGTCCTGAGCAGCACCATAAGCCAGAGTTGAGCAGTGCTCTGATTTACTTAATCAGTTGGTTAAATAGAATGGGTCCAAGGAAGTTGGTGGTTTCAGAGAGACCAGTGAGGAGACTGCTGGAATTTTCCAGGTGAGGACCAATGGCAGCTTGAACCGAGGAGATGGCAATGAAGATGAGTGGGTGGTCACCCCAGCTCCATCACCCCTTATAGATCTTTTTCTTTGGCACTTACAGTCAGGATCACCCAATTTAATATCTAGCAGGAACCTAGTATTGGCTAGGATTCTTCTTTTAAAGTTAATTGTCCAGATAGTTGGTTCAAGTCTACTAGAGCTCAACATTGTTGAAGAGTGTCAGGCACATGGTAGGCATTTGTAAATGATGACTGAATTAATTAATGGTTCTTGACTCCTGGGTCATCATTCTTTCCACTATACATTTGGCAATACCGACCTTAAGCCTGATTTCCATAATCTTAAATACCCTAAAGACCATCTAATCTGGGCTCGCACCCAACTCTAGGATTCCTTTTACACATACGTGACAGATATTCACTTGGCCTGTCTGTGGTGTTCTCTAGGGATAAGATATTACCTTGAAAAGATCCATATTAAAAGAAAAAAAAAGAATTAATAACTGTATTTTAAAAATCAATTTTATTGATGTGTAATTTACATACAATAAAATGCACTAATTTAAGTATGCAATTCTTTGTGTTTGACAAACTTACACTTATGTAACCACCATCTTGATATTGTTTAGATGCTGTCATAATGGAGAAAAATGTATGTCCTTTATAATCAATCTACTCTCTCTATCCCTTCCTTTCTCTTTCTTCCTTCCTTCCTTTCTTCCTTCCTTTCTTTCTTTCTTTCTTTCTTTCTTTCTTTCTTTCTTTCTTTCTTTCTTTCTTTCTTCCATTTTTGCCTCCACAGTTATCACTGGGGCTCGGTGCCTGCATAATTAATCCACTGCTCCTGGAGGGTTTTTTTTTCCATTGTTGTTGCTGTTATTATTCTTGCTGCTGTTGTTGTCGTTGGATAGGACAGAGAGAAATTGAGAGAGGAGGAGAAGACAGAGAGGGGAGAGAGAGAGAGATAGCTACAGACCTGCTTCACTGCCTGTGAAGTGACCCTCGGGATCCTTGTGCAGGTCCTTGCATTTCATACTATGTGCGCTTAGCTCGGTGTGCCTAAAATTTTTTGTGGTTGTCTTTTTTTTTTTTTTTTTTTACCAAAGGGGTGAATGTCTGGTTTCTGTCAAGACTGGGTTTTAACCTGAAACTCTGCTGCCACTGGCTTGAAGGCCTAGAGCCATTACACTAGGTTGGCACTCTTTTCTTTTTTCTTTTCTACCAGAACCCTGCTCAACTCTGGCTTATGGTACTGGGAATTGAATGAATCTGGGACGTCAGAGCCTCGGGCATGAGAGTCTTTTTGCATAGCCACTAGGGTATCTCCACCACCCTTTTCACCCTTTTCTTTCTGTTAAAGATTTTTAAAAAGTTATATTTATTTACTAGAGAGACAGAGAAGAAGAGGAAGAAAGAATTAGAGTATCACCTTGGTATATGTGATGCCAGGGATTGAATTTGGGGCCTCATGCTTAAGAGTGCAATGCTTTATCTACTTCATCATTACCCAGCTCATTCTATTTCCCGTCATTATGACATTACTATTTTACTTTTTTAAACTTTCATTTAGGGGGTTAGGTGATGGTACACCTGGTTGAGTGCACATTTACCATGTGCAAGGACCTGGGTTCGAGCTCCTGCTCCCTACCTGCAGGGGGGCAGAAGCTTCCTGAGCAGTGAAGCAGTGCTGTAGGTATCTGTCTTTCTCTCTCCCTTTCTCCCCCTCCCTTCTCAATTTCTCTGTCCTATCCAATAAGGCAATAAAATAGAAAAATTAAAAAAGAGAGAGAAAAGAAAAGGAAAAAAATACAAGTGGTGGATTTATAGTGCCACCACTGAGCCCTAGCGATAGCTGTGGTAGCAATATGCCAGGCTAGCTTGAGGGTGTTTCTTCCCGGGAACATGCTCTCTGGGTTGGAGAGAACTCAATTGGAGCCAACCTGGGCTGTTGCTTACTGAATGACACAGGAGAGAGACCAGGAACTTGTGGTAGAGCGGGAATGCAATGCAATGCTCTTTATTGATCAGAGACAACACCTTTATATATATCTTTAGCCAGAAGTGGCAAGTGGGAAAAGGAAATGGTTAGGAGAGGGGGTGGAGAAAAGAGCTTGAAGGTAGAAAGCTTCCATAGCAGCTGTTGTGAAGGTTCTAACCAGTGTGATTAACCAATACCCTGGAGGCAGGGCGGGTCTCAGGCAAAACAGTGGTCATGTAAATATACCACAGTATCAAGCAATGCAGAGGAGTTGGTGTAATGCCCAACAGCAATAAAAATATTAAAATTAAAAAAACTTTATTTAAGGGGCAGGGTAGATAACATAATGGTTATGGATAGAAACTTTCATGCCTGAAGCTCCAAAGTTCCAGGTTCAATCCCTCACAGCTAAAGTTGAACAGTGCTCTAGTAAGACAAAAAATTGCAGAAGAAAAATGTATTTAGGGGCTGGGTGGTGGCACAGCAAGCAAGTTAAGCACACATGGTGTGAAGCACAAGGACTGGCATAAGGATCCCAGTTCGAGCCCCCAGCTCGCCACCTGCAGGGGGATTACTTAACAAGCAGTGAAGCAGGTCTGCAGGTGTCTACTTTTCTCTCCCCCTCTCTGTCTTCCCCTCCTTTCTTGATTTCTCTTTGTCCTATCCAAAAAACAATGACAGCATTAACAACAAGAATAATAACAACAATAATGATAAACAACAAGGGCAACAAAAGAAAAAGAACAGAAAAGAGAAGAAAAGAAAAATGTATTTAAGGGTCAGCAAAATAGCTTATTTGGATAGTGCCTTGTTTGCTATTTATGTGACCCAGGTTTCAGCCTGGCCCCCACAGCATTCAGTATTGTGGTCTCTTTCACTTGATCTCTGGCTTTCTGGCTCAAAAATGTTTTTTTTTTAATGAAGTTATACATTGTTTGTTTTTTGAGTCTGTTGTAATTCATTTAAGTTTCACCTATGTTGTTGGATGTGTCCAAAGTGTCTTTTTTTTTTTTTTTGCTGTTAAATAGAAACTCATTTAACAGATATTCCCACATTTGTTTATATATTCAACTTGTTTATTCAATCCACCCGTTGAGTTGCTTCTAGTTTTGCTATTGTTGGGAAACTTGCTTTGATGATTCACAAATGCATTCTTCTGTGTGGACATTTAATATTTTTTCCTCTTGACTTTTGATGCAAATAGAGACGGAGTCTACTAATGTCTTGACTTTTTATGCAAAGAGACAGAGACAGAGTCTACTAATGTCAGAGAGATAGAGACTGAAAGGAGGGACATCACAGCACTGGAGCTTTCCCAGTTGCCTCACCGCTTCCATTGGTGCCATGTTTGAACTTAGGCCACATTCACAAGGCAGGAATCCTACCTGGTCAACTATCTCTCTGGCCCCATTTCTTTCAGTATGGTCTGGAGTTTCAGTTGTTTCACATTTCCACTGACGCTTGACATTGTCAGCTTTTCAAATTTTCAAGTCACCACAGGGAAGGTGTAATGAAGTCCCACTGTGATTATCATTTGTGTCTCCCTAATGACTAATGATATAGAACATTTTTCCATATCTATTCCATATACATATATATATGATTTCTTTTATTTATTAACACAAGATCAAGTTCAGATGAGAGAAAGAGAAAGAGAGAACAAAGCATCATTCTGGCACATGGGGTGCCAGAAATTGAACTGGGGGCCTTTATAATTCCAAGTTCAGTGCCTTAATTATGATGCCACCTCCCAGGACCCCAGATGGATATATTTTATTAAATATTTTCTGCTTTTTAAAATCTCCAAACTCTGTGGATTCAACTAAGTGTAAAATTTTTTATAATCTAGCCAGAAATTGAGAGAGGAGGGAGGGATGGAGAGAGAGAGAAAGAGAGAGAAAGAGAGAGAGAGAGAGACCTGCAGCACTGCTTCACCATTCACAAAGCTTTCCCTCTGCAGGTGGGGGCTGGGGGGTTGAAACTGGATCTGGATCCTTGTGCATTGTGACATGTGTATTCAACTAGGTGCACCATCATGTGACCCCAAGTGTAAATTTTTTTACAGACTTATTCTCTGTCATTTACTACTCTGACCTTAATTTGTTCATACACTCTCTCTCTTTCTCTTTCAGATATTATTTATTTATTAACAAAAGAGAATGAGAGAGAGGATAGAAAACTAAAGCATCACTCCAGTACATTTGATGCCAGTGAACTTGGGACCTCAGGCTTGAGAGTCTAGTGCTCTAGCCACTGGGCCACCTCCCAGTCTATTACTAACTTTAATGTTTTATTATTTATTTGTTTGTTAATCTCTTTGGAGGGAATTAATGGTTTACAAAATACAGTTGAAAACAGTGAAATCACCATTTTTACTCAGAAATTGTTCAATAGTTCCAGTTTATCTTCACTTAGTTCCTTCATTTCTGTATTGATTTTCTGCCTGGATGATCTGCCAAGTTGAGTGGGCTGTTTTAAGTCCTCTACTATTACTGTGTTGCTGTTAATATATTGCTGTAGCTTTTTCAGTAGATTTCTGATGTATTTAGATGGCCTCTCCTTGGATGCATAGATGTTGATAATCATTACCCCTTAACTGATTGATCCTCTGAGCACTAATTAATGTCCATCCCTATCTTTTTAAATTTTGTTTATTTTAAGGTCCATCATTTCAGGTATGAGCATAGCTGTTCCTTCCCTTTTTTGTGGATAAAAGCTTGTATGACATCTTTCCATTTTTTCACTTTGAGTCTGTGTTTGTCTTGTTGAGTTAGGTGGGATTCCTGCAGAGACTATATGGTTGGGTTGTGTTTTCTGATCCATCTTCCTACTCTGTGCCTTTTAATAGGTGAATTAAGGCCACTGACATTTATTAATATGATAACTGAAGGTATTTTAATGCCATTATTGTAGATTTTTAGAGTGTTCTGATATATGGCATGTTTATGGTGATCTGATTATTTATAGAAGACCTTTCAGAACTTTATTCAGGGCAGGCTTGGTGATAGTTTATTCCTTCAACTGTTGCTTGTCAGAGAAGGTTTTTATGCCTACATCTAGTCTGAATGACAGTATAGCAGGATAAAGTAGTCTTGGTTGAAAGCCTTTCTCATTGAGCACACGATAAATATCTTGCCAGTCTCTTCTGGACTGTAGTGTTTGTGTGGAGAAATCTGCTGCTAATATTATGGGTTTTCCTTTGTAGGTGACTCTAAGTTTTTCTCTTGCAGCCTTCAGGATCCTTTCTTTATCCTTATTCCTTTCCATTCTAGATATGATGTGTCTTGGTCTCTTTAAGTCTGGGTTAATTGTGTTTGGGACCCTCTGGGCTTCTTGAACCTTTGTGTGTTTGATGTTGCCTAGACTAGAGAAGTTCTCATCTATTATGTCCTGTAGAATGTTTTCTTCCCCTCCCTCTCTTTCTCCCTCTGGTATGCTTATAATGAGTATATTATTTCTTTGAAGTCATCTCATATATCTCTGTTGTTGTTTTCAGTATTTCTTAATCTCTTTTTCAGATCTCTTACTTCTTTCGTAGTTTTCTCTAATTTGTCCTCAATCTGGCTAATTCTGTTTTCTATCTCATTTATTCTATTCTCTCTTCCCTTTGTTGTTTTCTGTAGTTCAGCTATTTTGTTACGCTGTTCTGATACTGTTTTAGCTTGTTCAGCTAGTTGTGCTTGTAGTTCAGCTATTTCAGCTTTCAGCTCTCTAATTACCTCACAATAGTGTTCTTTCAGAGATTCATTTGTTGTTTCTGCATTTCTGATGATGATTCTTTCAGACTCTTTCCTCACTCCTGTGACTAATTCCTTGGCTAGCATTTGGATGTTGATCTCATTGTCCTGTGTTTCTACCTTTGGGGGCTTTTAGTTGGACTTTTGTCCTGGTTCATTTCTCCAATGTTTCTCCTTGGCTTAACCATTATTACAGTGTGTTATCAGCACTTTTCAGTCCACTGATCACTCTTGCCTGGGTTGACTTGTGTCTAAGGTACTTAAAGAGTTCACAGTTGTGGAAATAACAGTTGTTTAATGTTATCTCAATCCCTGAGTTGAAGGACAGTGGATGTTAAAGCCTTTTTTTGTTCTTTTTCTTCCCTGAAGGATATGGTAGTCTGAGAGTTTTTTACCTATAAGTAGGTTTTTTAGGTTAATCACTCACTCCTGTCCAAGAGATAAAGCAGGGTGGGGGAGAGATAGCACAGTGGTTAAGCAAAGAGTCTCCCACACCCCAAGGATCCAAAGCTCTGGGCTCAGTTCAGCTTCTCTGCCAAGCCAGGCAGCACTGCTGGGCCCTGTGAGTTTCTGAACAAGTCCAGTTTATAATCTGCAGGTTCTGAGGCAATTATTCACCATGTTCTCATCAGGAGAACAATGTGGAAAGGCTCCCACTGCTAGACCACTGCGGTGTAAATCTCCTCTTGAGTTTCTCAGCCAGTTCTCTGCCCCTGATGTCATCACAGAGCCTCCTCCCTGATGCTCCAGCCTCTGAGGGCAGTATCAAATGAAGACTCACAGTTGCATTTGCTGAGTCTTAGGGGAGTCCTCTCCTCCCTTCAGCAATATTTTTCTTGGTAAAACAGATTGGAGGTGGCTCCTCCACTGGTAAACTGCCAGACTGTTACCAGCTGCTCAGGAGTAGATACATGCTTTACCCCCTGGAATCTCTCCTTATGCTTCTCTTTTTCCACGAGCCACACATGTTTTCACTCACCTGTGACTTGGTGGGTTCCCAAAGTAGTCCCAGTCTCATCTTGTTGTAGTCTCAGGTGATCTTTGATATTCCTTGTTCTTTAGAGAAGTTCCTCAACTGAGTAGAGATGGAGTTCTGGGTAGAGTTGTGGTCTCTGGATGCTCTGGTAATTTGGTGGATTTTCAAAGTAGTTCTAGTCCTGTCTTGTTGCGGTCCCAGGTGGTCTCCTTTGATATTCCTAGTTGACCAAGGAGAGGAGAGAATCACAACTCACGAATATTGTTTTCAATAGTATCTGAGAACCACTGGCATATTTTTAGTATAGTTTTAGGACTAACAAACTAGCTATGATATTTTAAATTTAATTTCCAAGGAGTTCTGTTTTGGGTTTGTCCCCCCAAGCATTCATAGCAGTGTGCAAAGGAGTGAGAAGAGACACTTAATAAACCCAAGTTCAAATCTCAGCTCTGCCCAGTCACCCAACGTTTCAGTGGACCAGTTTCTCCATCTGTGTGATAGTGATACCAACAACATTATTTCAGAGTTAATGGGGTGGGGAGGGTGGCATCCAACAGCAAAACGCACGGAAAGTCCGCCCCTTCTGCTCTGAAATTTGCTATTTTTCTTCTTTTTTCTTTTTTTGATAAATGAATGGTGAGGCTGAGCAGTGGCGAATCTGTTTGAGCTTACAAGTTATTATGTGCAAAGATCTAGGTTCAAGTCCCCAGTCCCTACCCAAAAAGAGAAAGCTTTGTAAGTAGTGAAGTAATTATGCAGATGTCTTTCTTTCTTTCTCATTCTCTATCTTCCTCCTTCCTCAGTGTCTCTCTGTCTCTATCCAATAAGCAAATAGAATATTTGAAACAAGAACAAACAAAAGGAATGCAAGCACTTAAATCCCTGCTAGGTTTATAACAGCACTGAATAAATAACACAGTGGCCAGTTTTTCTATTTAATACCCACAACTAAAATTGGATTTTATGAAGATGGAATTAAAGGAAATTTTAAGGGATAACACTCACAAAATGCCAACTAAAATGTGCCTCTTGCTCGGCATTCTCTCCCCCCACAAACAAACAAAAAACTTCTATCTTCACGTAAAAATTGTATTGAATTGATTTCCTAATTAAGAATCGTGAGGGCTGAGGAGATAGCATAATGATATTGCAAAGTCTTTCATGCCTGAGGCACTATAGGTCCCAGGTTCAATATCCAGCACCACCACCACCATAAACTGGAGCTTAGAAGTTGTCTGGCAATACATACATACATACATACATGCATGCATGCATATATTAGGACACCAAAAAAGGCCTGAAGCACTTTTTTCTTCTTTGTATTTTATTATTATTATTATTTTTATTTAAGAAAGGAGACATTAACAAAATCATAGGATAGGGGGGTATAACTCCACACAATTCCCGCCACCCAATTTCTATATCCCGTCCCCTCCCCACTAGCTTTCCAATTCTCTCTCCCTCTGGGAGCATGGACCCAGGGTCGTTGTGGGTTGCAGAAGGTTGAAGGTCTGGCTTCTGTAGTTGCTTCCCCGCTGAACATGGATGTTGACTGGTCGATCCATACTCCCAGTCTGCCTCTCTCTTTCCCTAATAGGGTGGGGCTCTGGGGAAGCGGAGCTCCACGACACATTGGTGGGGTCTTCAGTCCAGGGAAGCCTGGCCGGCATCCTGATGGTATCTGGAACCTGGGGACTGAAAAGAGAGTTAACATACAAAGCCAAACGAATTGTTGAAGAATCATGGACCCAAAGGATGGAATAGTGGAGATAAAGTGTTGGGGGGTACTCACTGCAAACTCTAGTGTACTGCTTTCAGGTATATATTTGCCCTGGTTTATGGATACCTGTGGACATATGCTCTATCTCCTGGAACCTGGTCTATATCTTGGTTTTGGGACTTTGTTAGGAAGTGTAACACCTGGGATGGAGTTAGAGAATACTATGAAAGGAAAGGTCTCAACCGAGTGATGAAGCTGAAGGGTTGTCATTCCACACCTGAAGTCTCTGGACACAGTCTGAAGTGAAGCATGCTGGGGTGGCACTCATTGTGTTGATTAGGTTGCAAACAGCGGATGCAATATTATTTGATAAGAATTGGGGGAAGTATACAGGAAAGTGGGCCCTACCCTAGGGTCCCAGGACTGGGGGAAATATAGGCTCTATAGTGGAAATGTGAGGTTCCTGCTGTCTTACAGTTCAAGGAGACAATGGATAGTTATTGTTAACATTACATTATTTGGTAATTGGGTTAACTTTGAAAAGTCCCTTTGTTAGACATACAATTTTTCCCCCTCTCACATTAATTAAATAGTGATTTATATGACTACAATTTAATAGGTGTGTACATAAACACCATTCTCACCACCAAAAGATTATGTCTCATCCCACCCACCCACCCCCACCCCCACCACCCTGCTGGCCCAGGAAGCCGCATGGCCATCCTCCCCCTCACCACAGGGTTTTTATTTTGCTGCCCTATTTTCTCTTCTTTGTATTTTAAAAAATATTTTAGACTTAGGGAGATAATATAATTGTTATGCAAAAGACTCTCATGCCTGAGACTCCAAGGTCCCAGGTTCAATCCCCAGCACCACCATTAACCAGAGCTGAATAGTACTCTGGTATATCTCTCTGTATGTATTTCTCTCTCTTTATCATTAAAATAAATAAATAAAATATTTTACTTATTTTATTTTTTATATTGATTTATTTTCCCTTTTGTTGCCCTTGTTTTTTATTGTTGTTGTAGTTATTGTTGTTATCGATGTCGTCGTTGTTAGATAGGACAGAGAAATGGAGAGAGAAGGGGAAGACAGAGAAGGGGAGACAAAGATAGACACCTGCAGACCTGCTTCACCACCTGTGAAGCAACTCTCATGCAGGTGGGGAGCCAGGGGCTTGAACCAGAATCCATACTCAGGTCCTTGCGCTTCGTGCCACGTGCGCTTAACCCGCTGAGCTACTGCTGACTCCCAATATTTTACTTATTTAAGTAAGAAGGAGAGGTGGGAGTGTGGGGGTATAGAAGACCCTGAGATCAGAGCACTGCTTAGCTCTGGCATATCTATTCATTCCACCATCCAAATAGACTGTTTTCACTTCTTCACATCATTGCCCAACATTTTCTCAGAAATGAGTGCTTCATTTGAATCAGAATGACTCTCTTTGTCTCACTACTTTAAGAATGTTAATCTGTATTGCACCAAAGTGAAAGACTCTGGGGTGGGGGAGAAGGCTCAGGTGCTGGAACATGATGGCAGAGGAGGACCTAGTGGGGGTAGAATTGTTACATGGAAAACAGAAATGTTATGCATATACAAACTATTGTATGTTACCGTAGACTGTAAACCATCAATTCCCCAATAAAGAAATAATAATAAAAAGAATGTTAATCTGTGGCGCAAGAGAAATAGCATAGTGGTTATACAAAGTCTTTCTTTCTTGAGGCTCCCAGGTCCAAGGTTCAATCCCCAGCACCACCATAAACCAGAGTTTTGTAGTGCTCTGGAGCAGAAAAAGAAGAAGAAGGAGGAGGAGGAGGAGGAGGAGGATGAGGAGAAGGAGAAGGAGAAGGAGAAGGAGAAGGAGAAGGAGAAGGAGAAGGAGAAGGAGAAGGAGAAGGAGAAGGAGAAGAAGAAGAAGAAGAAGAAGAAGAAGAAGAAGAAGAAGAAGAAGAAGCTGGTTAAATAGCACACTTGAATAGTGTGCTGATTTGCCATGTATAAGAAACAAATTTGAATTTGGCCCCCTTCAAAATGAAGGAAACTTCAATACTGTGGTCTCTTTCTCTCTACCTTTCTGTCTTTATCTGAAAAAAAAATTAAGTTAATTTTTACTTCACATTGACTAATGAAATTAGTTTGGGAGTCGAGCTATAGCGCAGCAGGTTACGCGCAGGTGGTACAAAGCACAAGGACTGGCATAAGAATCCCGGTTTGAGCCCCCACTCCCCACCTGCAGGGGAGTCACTTCACAAGTGGTGAAGCAGGTCTGCAAGTGTTATCTTTCTCTCCCTTTCTCTGTCTTCCCCCTCCTCTCTCCATTTCTTTCTGTCCTATTCAACAACAATGACAACAATAATAACTACAACAATAAAACAACAAGGGAAACAAAAGGGAATAATTAAATAAAATAAATATTAAAAAAAAAGAAAGTCAAGTTTGTGAGTTATGATGGTGTCTTAGTACAGATGAACCTAGTACAGTTCATCTAATAACTTACAGAAACTCAACATCATCATATTAAAATGTCATCTTATATTTCCTGCAAAATCACTCACTATTGTTATATAGCATTTGAATGTCACCACCCTCATAAAGTACTAAAATAATTTCATTTTAGCTGAGGCCATAATCGGAGAGTCCTGAGATTCTCAAAGAGACTTGATGGGCCTAAGCCTCAAATAAATCCCTCTCTCCATTGTTACTGGTCATCTCTATCAGGAACAACACAACAGACCCCTTTGTGGGCCCCCATAGGACCTTGTCCTCAACTTGGATCAACAATGGTAGAGAATGTTCCATCCTCCCAAGGGAGGATGGACAACATATTTTATGCTACACCTGAGGAAGATGGGTTGATACTGGAGCAGCATGGAATGTTCCTACTCATGACCACAGAATGTGAGCTCAGATCTAGAGGGATGCAGAAGTCACACAGGCTCCTAAGCTAATTATGGGCCCCAGATCACATCAGATTGATGGGGTTTACAGTCAATAATATTTAGACCCCTTTCCCATATTAGGGAGCTACTCTCTTCCCTGATCCAGCTTTTTTTTTTTTTTCGGTCCTTTTTTCAGTCATGACATCATCTCCCCAGACAATAATTAGGATCCACTTGCATATCAGACTCAGATTTCAGGCTCAGGCAAAAACAAAAACAAACTAGTATAGCTACAAATCCTTTGAAATATAACTAAAATATGCCTACTAGCTATCTTCAAAATGGAGGACCCCCCAACATTTCATCTGCACTATTCCTTTAGGTCCATGATTGGTCAACAGTTTGTTTGGCTTTGTATGTTAACTCTCTTTTCAGCCACCATGTTCCAGATGCTAACATGATGCCGACCAGAGTTCCCTGGACAGACAACCCCACCAATGTGCCTTGGAGCTCTGCTTCCCCAGAGCCCTTCCCCACTAGGGAAAGAGAGAGACAGGCTGGGAGTATGGATCGACCAGTCAACACCCATGTTCAGCAGGGAAGCAATTACAGAAGCCAGACCTTCATTCAACCTTCTGCATCCCACAATGATCTTGGGTCCATACTCCCAGAGGGTTAAAGAATAGGAAAGCTATCAGGGGAGGGGATGGGATATGGAGGTCTGGTGGTGGGAATTGTGCGAAGTTGTACCCCTCTTATCCTATGGTTTAGTCAATATATTCTTTTTAAAAAAAAAATTATTTATTCTCTTTTGTTGCCCTTGTTTTATTGTTGTAGTCATCGTTGGATAGAACAGAGAGAAATGGAGAGAGGAGGGGAAGACACAGAGGGGTTGACAAAGATAGACACCTGCAGACCTGCTTCACCGCCTGTGAAGCAACTCCTCTGCAGGTGGGGACAATATTTTCTTTTTATAAATAAAAAATTTTTAAAAATAATTCCATTCTACAGATGACAAGAAAACTGAGGATTAGATTATTTAAACAATTTGCCAAGGTTCATACATCAAGTGCTTTAGTTATCTATCCCTGTGTAACAAGCTGGCCCTCAAATTCTGCAATTTGGTCTGGTAAGATTGACACAGCTCTGCTCCACATGATATTGACCAAGGGTTGGAGGATCCATGATGGGTTTGCTCAGATGCCTGGTGCTTCAGCAGGGAGGCTGGAGTGGCTGTGTGTTTGCTGACTTCTCTCTTTGTGGTTTCTCACCTTTCAGGTCCTCTTACTTTCCTTGTTATCCATCTAACAGATTAGCTGGATCTCTTTCTTCAGTGTTGACTCCCTGTAGTATGCAAATAGAAGCTCCCAGAAGTCCTCAGGTCTAGGCCCAGAAGTGGTAAAGCATCCTCTCTGCACCATCGTCTTGGTCAAGGAAAGTCACAATATTATCCCAGAAACAAGGAGAAGAAAGTAGACACTACCTTCACCACAAGGCTCAGCTACATGGGGAAAGGCAGAACTGTTGACCAACATCTTGACAGTGACGGAGTGGGGCTTTCAATACAAATCAACCAGCCACCAACCCTGAAATTAAGATCTGACCCCACCAATCTGCAGACTGAGAATTTGTCCAAGTTTTTCAACATGTCATGACACTTTGTAGAAGGAAGAACAGAATTAGGGAAAAGTTGTAGCATCCATGTGGACGAGTGAGGAGGGGTTGTTTATAAAGGATAGCATGGACAGATAGCATGGACAGAACTGGCCCTGGCAGTTCTGTTGGCCATGCAGCACAACTTTCAGTTTCCCAGATCACCCAGTAAGAAAAGAAGTGATTTTGAAGAACTCTTTTGGTTCCAGGCTTATAAATTACAATTTAAAATGCTTCCTGGCTGCCCCTCTGTCTATGTCTCCCTGTGTGTCCCTCTCAACAGACACCTTTATAGAAAATTGTTATCTGTGGTTATGAGTCACAGACTATAGCTGGCTCAGTCTGCAGGAGGCTTCACAGCCCTTCTTGCTGACAGAATTCTATGTCCAGAGGACCTTAAGGGTCATATTACTGACCTGAAGTGCAAAAGAAAACCTGGTGAGTGTCCTTTGAAATGGGAGAAGAAGGAATGCACTTACAGCAGAGGACACACTCCAGGACAATGATTGTTCTCTGGAATCTACCAAAAGGGAATGAGTGGGAGAGGGAATGGCTCAGTCCTTTAGATCTTTCAGATGCTGTGTGTCCAAAACATTAAAAAAAAAAAAAAAAAAAAAACTGCCGGGGAGTTGTTTCCTTCCAGTGAAACGGAAAGGTCACTGAACTGGCCGTGAATCAGTGGGCCACTCACTCCTGACCTTGACAATGTCACTCCACCTCTCACTCAATTACCAACCAGTCCAACACAATAACAGCTAGAGTTCACTGGACACTTCACATAATTCTGTTTAATTTCACCAACACCCTCAGTAAAGGAATATGTAAAGCACGAACAACCAAAAAAGTAATTTTTTTTTCTTAATCTCAACATCCCAAAGCACACAGATGTTTTTCTATTTTAACAAAAATGGGATTGCAAATGAGTGTTCTTTTTTGCACCTGATTATTTTCTTTAACAATATATTGTGAATGCCTTTCTGCATCATTAAATTTTTCTTCCAAGTACTGGTACTCAGATGTGGTTGGATAAACATGGGTACTCTCCAGTTGTGCCCAATCTCCTATTTCATTTCACCTTTCAAAACTGCATCTAGAAGCCCCAGAGTTGGTGCAGTGGCTAGAGTGTTGTATTTTAAAAGGTGGTGTCCTTTGCTCTCAATGTAGAACAACAATGGTAGAAACTGCCCCACTTTCTGAAGGGAGGCTGGGACAACATAATCTGCCACTTGAGGAAGACTGGTCTTGAAATGAGTACAGATTAGAATGTTCCTAGCTGTGACCATGGAATGAGAGCTCAGACTAACAGGGATGCAGAGGTTATACCAGCTCTGTGATAAATATGAGTAGACATGGGCCCTAGGTCAGATGATGGGGTTTATAGTTAATAGTACTTATATACTTTTTCCATATTTGGGAGCTTCTCTGTGTCCTGGTCCTGCTTTATAGTCCTATATCCAACTATGACACCATCTTCACAAACTATACTTCCAGACCACCTGCAAGTTAGTTGTTGGTTTCAGGCAAAAATTAGTAAAGTCATAGGCTCTATAGAATATATCTAAAATAGACTTCCTAAAATCATCCAACATGAAGACCCCAAATCTCATCTGCTATATTTTTTATCTTTAGTTTCCTGAATATTCTGCTTTATATCTTAATGCTTTTTAGCCATCAAGTTGCAGATGCTACCATGATGCTAACTTGACTTCCCTGAACAGATGACTTCACCAATGTGTCCTGGAACCCTGCTGGGATAGCCTGAGGGTACTTCTTCCTGAGCTAGTGCTCTCTGGGTTGGAGAGAACTCAACTGGAGCCGATCTAGGCTGCTGCGTGGGAGAGGGATCAGGAACTCATGCCGCACTAACTTCGCAGGAGATACACTCTGGAACTCTCGGAGCCGGAAAGCAATTTCCAAGTGTCTTTAATCAGAAAAGCAGCTGTTTTTATACTCTCCAAGTAGGGTGGAAACAGGATGTGATATAGAGAGGGTGGAGCGAAAAGTGACTGGTGGAAGATCAGGGTGTGACAAGGAGAGGGGGTGGAGCAGGTGAGAATTCTACCACTAAACCACCAATGCCCTGGAGGGAGTGTGGTGCTTTATGTAAATGTAAAAGTGATTTATGTAAATATACCAAAGCTTTGAATGGGATTAAATCTATCCCTATATAGGCATATGGTTAAGCAGAAGCCAGGGGGAGCTGGCATACTATCCAACATCCCCCCCTTTCTTTTTAACTATTTGCCATAGTATCAGGAGTGTGGGGCACTTTGTGAGGCAGGGAGACTGATAAGAGGCACACCTTTTTGGGGTTCTACTGTCCCTCCTTGCTCAACCTCTCCATGGAGAGAGAGACTAACAGGATTGACACACCCCTCAGGCTCAAGCCCTTCCAAGCTCAACCATATCCTCACAATTCCCCAACATCTCCCTCTTACTTAATGGCCATATATAACTGGGTCAATGTCTGTAAAAGGCTTCATCTCTGTCAGGGGAATAGCAGTGTAGGGGTGAACAGAAACCTGTTGGGAAGAAAGCAGAATGATAGAATGTAAGTGTCTTCAAAAAGAATTAGCACAAGACAGGGAGGGATAAGTAAGAGTAGCAAGAGACAGAGTGAGCCTGATGGGTGGAGGAGTGGGGGCCTGATAAGCCGAGGGGCTAGAGGGGTGATCTGGCATTGCAAAATCCTGAGTCAGCTGGCGGAAAGTTCTATGAACTGCTACAGTCATTCTTCAAGAAGTCCAGCAGTATAAAGGGAGTGTCCAGCAAGTTATAGAAGCATCAGTCCAATGTCAATGGCCAGGAAATAAATGCCACACGTCTATCTTGATGGAGGAGGACAGCCACTGGAACTTTTCTTCTCT
The DNA here is from genome assembly GCF_950295315.1 of Erinaceus europaeus. Classification (NCBI taxonomy): domain Eukaryota; kingdom Metazoa; phylum Chordata; class Mammalia; order Eulipotyphla; family Erinaceidae; genus Erinaceus; species Erinaceus europaeus. The sequence goes on along the minus strand of NC_080163.1, from coordinate 56,483,666 downwards.
GTAGAGAGTGACCTGGAACCACCAAAACATGATGGGTGAAACAGAAGCAGGAAGAGCAGACACTGATGGTTGAGAGAAAGGCAGTAGGAAAGTTTTGTCCTTTGGAGTCTGTGAATCAGGTTCTCCAGATCATGTCAGGTCACATCACGGGTTTCGGGGGATGGCTGTTCTTCTTCTAGCGTTTGCCCTTCTTCCATAGCCAGTCAACAGCATCAGGTTGAAAGCTGTCAGGAGCTGCTTGTTGCTGGCTTTGAAAGTGACTGGGATCCATGTGGATTCAGTCGGCTAGGAAGGATCCTCAGTTTCCCCAATGAATGGGTACTCACTGGATGCACCATGAGAAGGTCGATCCAATGCATCCCAGGGGGATGGCTGTAATTGTGGGTGATGTCAGAGGTCAGGGGTCCAAGATGGATTTCTGGGGATTCTATATGAGCAGATGCTTCTTTATGCGAAGGCTTGTCATAGCTGTAGTCAATTACTTATGAAAAACTTTGTAACAAATTAGAAGTTTACTACAATTGATAACTCAATGATTATAATTGGTTTAGGTATCTTTATAATTTCATGTAAAGGTCATCTCATGTGACCTCAAGTAGCAGTCTCTATATAGCAAAATTTTCATACCGAATTTAAGTCACATATATATTGATTCTTAACTATTTTTACATTGGGTTTTTAAGCAAACTCAGGTTACTAGAGTTAACACATTTTAGTGACAGTTTTTTTGGGCACATTTACAATGTCAGATTGATGCCAAATTTGTTGTGGATTAAATTCCACAAGATAGCTTACAGGACATTTTTGGGGGCCCTCCAAAAATGTCCTGTATAGAGAATTTGTATTTTAACTTAGGAGATGATGAATTGTCACATTGAATATTTAGAGTTTTACCTTAAACACTCAGTTACTTTAATGAATTGATTTTACCTCTCCTGGTAAGAATGTAGCTTCAAAGTTACACTTTCACCATTAAGTTAATGTTAACCAAACTTGAAACACGCATATTAAACATATAGTTTATAACACACAGGAGGAGAAAAATTTGTAACTAAGACATATCATTTCAAATGCGAATTTAGATCTACTGTCATAGTTGAACCATCTTTACTCACACAGTTTAAGACTAAACATTTCATATTTATATCAAGACTTAAAAAAGAAATCAAAAAGAGGAATGAACAATTTTTGGACTGTTTCTGGACGTCTCCAGAAACCATGGCTGCGTTTAGCCATTTTATATAAAGTCAGTTAACTTTCAGAGTGCTCTGAGCACAAGGGGTCGTACAAAAATTTTGGTCACTCAACTCACTCAATTTTTTTTTCACTCACTCACAAAACACAACTGGCCAGTCATAGCATAAGACATTCGGGGGGGGGGCAGAGTTCTGTGAATCAGATTTTTTTTGATTCTGCCATGCTGTATTATGGATCCTGGGGTGCATCCTGCAGCCAGTCCTCTTGCTGGAGCCAGTCTTCTTGCAGTGTTTCTTGTTCTTCAGGGATATCAGCGCCATCATGTGGGTATTGCCGGACATGGCGGGCAGTAACCCAAACAGGCTTGGAGTAATTTTGTGGAAAAATGCATGCAAAACCCCTCCCCATAGTCAACAGGGGGTCAGGTCCTTTCCAGATTTTATCAAGTGGGTCTTTCCATTTGACTTTAATCGCTGTGAGGGTGGGTGGTGTTTGCCAATGAAGAATAATAGGAGGTTGGTCTGAGTTTTTGTAAATATTAAAGAGATTTAATGTAGTTAAGGCTTTTGCCAGCTGGATATTGGGGGGGGTACATTTCCCCTTTTTCTTTATTTAATTGAGCCTTAAGAGTTTGATGGGCCCTCTCAACAATGCCTTGTCCCTGTGGATTATACGGAATGCCTGTAGTATGAGTAATGTTCCAGAGGGAACAAAAATCTTTAAATTGTTTGCTGGTAAAAGCTTGTCCATTATCCGTTTTAAGTTGAAGAGGTAAGCCCATTACAACAAAACAGGAGAGCATATGGCTTATAAGCTTTTTTGAGTTTTCTCCAGTCTGAGCTGTAGCCCACATAAACTTAGAGAAGGTATCAATTGAGATGAACACATATTTTTGTTTGCCAAAGTTGGGTATGTGGGTAACATCAATTTGCCAAAGAGCATTGGCTTTTAAATCTCGAGGATTAACCCCTAGAGTTTGAATAGCAGGTGTTTTGATTATACCTGCACAGGAGGAACATGTAGCAAGAATACGTTTTAACTGTGCCAGAGGAATATCAGGAAATCGAGCTCGAAGACCTTTAAGATTAACATGGGTTAGGGAATGAAAGTCAGCAGGATTAGAGACAGAGGCTAGGAGAATTCCTGTGGAGGCAAGGTGGTCGGCTGCAGCATTCCCTTAGGACAGGGGACCAGGAAGAGGGCTGTGAGAACGTAGGTGCTGAACATACAGTGGTTGGGTTCGAGAACAGAGCATAGAGGCAATTTGAATTAAAAGAGGAGAAAGTGGATTGTCATCAATTCTTACATAAGATCGAGCAAGCCATGGAAGTAAGTTAACAGTATACACACTGTCAGAAAAAAGGTTGAAGGATTCTGGTACAGAATCCTTTTAATGCAAGGAAAACAGCATAAAGTTCTTTGTACTGAGGGGAATTATCAGGAAGTTCAGTAAAGAGAGGTTTGGGGTATTGCTGGTCTGGATAATATATAAGGGCAGCAGCTCCCTTTTTTCCACCATCAGTGAACACTGCAGGAGCAGAGGGGATGGGATCTCAAGAGAAAAGTTTAGGTACTAGTAGAGGCAACAGAGGTAAAGAAGCTATCAAATTATTAGAGGGAAAATGATTATCTAATTGTACTGGAAAACCCATTAAACTTATGGCAAAATGAGAATGGTGGTGTATGAGCCATTCTGTATCTGTGAGAGAAAAGGGAAGAATGATTGAATCTGGTTCCCTTCCTAAGACCTGAACCGATCTGTTTCTTCCTTGGCGAACCATAAATGCTAAGGCATCAATCTCAGTAAGGAGTCTTGGAGCTCCGCCTACTGGCGTATGAAGCCATTCGAGAATGCCATGTTTCTGCCACAATGCCCCCACTACCGTGGGGGTGGAGTTAAATATTAGAAGATTTACTAGAGAGGAGGGGGAGAACTGAACGAGGTGCATGTCCTGGAGAGCCTGATTAACTTTTTCCAGTGCCAAGGAGGCTTCAGGGGTTAACATACGCTTTGAGGAAGGCTGTTTGTTTCCTTTTAACAGATTGAACAATGGTTGCAGGCAGCTCATAGGCAGATAAAGATACTGCCTAAGCCAATTCAAATTTCCAAGAAAACTTTGTAAAGAAGCAAGAGTGAGATTAGAAGGAAAAGTAACACAAGGTTTTAAAGGACGAATCTGCGTTAGGGAAATCTCTGAGCCTAAGAAAGATATTGGAGGAATTAGCTGTATTTTCTCAGGAGCTACATTAAGTCCACTTCTCTTTAAGGCAGGGATTAGAAAATCATGTAGGGCGGAGAGATCTGTATCTAATTCTCCCCATATTAACACATCATCCATATAATGAAAAACCTTAAGGCCCTTATGAATATATGGAAAAAGGGCAGATTTAACAGCCTCTTGACAAATAGTAGGACTATTAGCCATGCCCTGGGGCAGTACCACCCATTCAAGTCTATCGGCAGGGCTGGCATTATTAATAGAAGGAACAGAGAAAGCAACACGTTTACAATCTTGTGGATGTAAGGGAATAGAGAAAAAACAATCCTGTATATCAATAGCTATGATTGGAATTCCTGTGGGAATTGCGGAAGCAAGAGGCAAACCCCTTTGGGGGGAGCCCCAAACCTGCATGGTTTTATTAACTGCACGAAGATCTTGGAGGAGGCGCCATTTTCCTGAGCACTTTTTAATCACAAAGACTGGAGTATTCCATGGACTCCGAGAATGACGAATGTGTCCCAAAGATAACTGCTCTTGGACGAGTTATTTTAAAATTTCTAGCTTCTCCCTAGGCTGTTCCACCCAGACAGGCTCATTAGAAAGCCAATATAAGCGGGGAGTTCTGTTATGAACAGTGGCAGTTAGTATTGGGGGTGCTGGTTGGGTCTAGCAGTCTCACAGGGGTGAGTGTGGTGTCCTGCAGAGGTGTCTGAGGATATCACTACATCTAAAGATTCCAGCAAGTCTCTTCCCAATAAATTGGTGCTTATATCAGCTATTAAAGGCTGAAAGTGTCCGGTAGTCCCTTCTGGATCTTCCCACACAAGGGAATCTCGTGTGCGGAATGCCTGAGTCAATCCTCCAACACCATGTAAGCGTGGTCCTGGGAGGAGTTCCCAAGTCTGGGGAACCTCTGCTTGTCTTAAGATTGTCTTATCTGCTCCCGTGTCAATCAAACACTTAAAAGGAATATTACCAATCTTTACTGTCATAGTTGGGTGACCCCTTTCTAAAACAGGGGTGGTCCATAAAATCTCAGGCTCCGAATTCAAGCTGTTCTCTTGCTCCAGCCAGTTATTTCTATGCTGGAAGTTCCCACATACCGCGGGTTCCTCCTTCTGCTCACCCTCTGTTATTGTTACTTGGCGTGGTGGGTGTAGCGACGAATTGGGTCCCAAGCTGGGCTTCTGTTTGTGGAAGAAGGGCACAGCACCAAGCAGGCGACCTGCTTCCTTCCCTCTTGGGGGTGGGGCTAAGGGAAGCCCCACACCTAGTTTAAATCCCTGTTTACATTTGGCAGAGGCATGCTGTTCCTATGGAACCTTGACCAACAATCTCTCCTCCAGTGAAATCCTTTTTGGCATCTGGGACAAGGCATTCGTGGTCTCTGATTCCCTGTCTGGAGGCGGGGTTGCCCTGACTGGAGGCGGGGTCACTGCCTATTTTCTGGACATTGGTTACGCCAATGCTCTTGGCAACCGCACTGAAAGCAAGCCCCTTTTTGCTTATGTAAGGTAGCTGCATAGGCCTGTAACATAGGTCCTTGAAAAGAGCTTGATCTGAGATCCTGTGTAGCTATAATCCAAGTATCTGGGTGTTCATTTTTAAGAGTGATACAGGCCTGTCGAAAATGAGGAAGCATTCCATCCCAGACTATGGATCGCAGGAGGAGAAAACGAGTGTCAGGATTATAAATCTTCCTTTCCAAACTCGACTGGACCCTGGCGATGAATTTAGCGAGGGATTCATCAGGTTCTTGTTGAAGGGAGAGAATGGGGCTGAGGCCACTCCCATAGGTGGTGTTAATCGCTCCCATGCTTTTAATGCACACAGGCGTACCTGATCAAAATATCCTGGTGGAAACTTGGCTTCCACCTGTTGAATCCCTGTTTCTAATTGGCCTGTTCCAAACAATGCATCAAAATTCCCCTCTGGCTGATTTTGAATATTTTTCCACGATTGTTGTAAACATTCATTGTGAAAGAATGCCTCCCATTGCAGGAAGAGGGAGCCTGGGAGTGTAGCGCGAGTTACATCCCTCCAATCTTGGGGGGTATTAAGGTTCTGAAGCAGGCCTTGTAAAATGGACCTGGTCCATGGGGCATGAAAACTGTCATCCTTGATAGCCTGGCGTAGTTCCTTCAGGTCTGTGGCGGAATACGGATACCAGGCCTGAGGTTTTTGTCTATTGGGGGCAACATTGACCAGAAATGTGTGGACTTGCTCTGATAAGTGTGTAGCGGTAGGAGGAGTCACTGAAGTGGAAGCTTCTGGACAAGCAGCTGAAGAAGTGGTTTTGGAGGCTACAGGAGAATTCGGACATGTGTCTGTCAAAACAGGGGTGGGCGAAGAAGCAGCCGTGGAGGCAGCAGGAGGTTCCGGACACGTGTCTGCCAAAATGGGGGTGGCCGAAGAAGTGGCTGTGGAGTCCAAAGGAGAATTCGGACACATGTCTGCCAAAATAGGGGCCTCAGGGCAAGATGCAGAGGAATTAGGGTGGGTCAGGATCATGACAGGCCTTTGCTTCTTCTTGTTTTTAAGGTGCTGGTTAAGTTCTATGATCACTTCCTTTATCCCTTGGACCTAAGCCTCTAGGTCCTTAAGCCTTTTGAGAGGTTGCCCTATATATCCCTTAAAAGCTGCTGTGATGATCAACAGGATATAAGGTGCAGCCCCGAGAAAAATGTCCCAGATATATAAAAATTGTATACTAGAAAAAGAATGCAGAATTTGGAAAAGATTTTCCATGGTGGAGAGATCTCAGGAAAACAATAAGAAAGAAAAAAAATCACAGTGCCTTAACACAATATTGTAGATACCCAAAAGGTGTGTACTTATCTAGGATGTCTTCTTGTAAATCTGCTGCTTATGTGTCCCTGTTCCGGGCACCAGAACCCCACTTTCCCAGAGCCCTACTCCACTGGTGAAAGACAGAAACAGGCTGGGGTTATGGGTCAACCTTTCAATGCCCATGTCCAGTGGAGAATCAATTTCAGAAGTCAGACCTCCTACCTTCTGCACCCCATAAAGATCTTTGGTTCATACTCTCAGAGAGATAAAGACTAGGAAACTTCCAATGGAGGGATGGGATATGGAACTCTTATGGTGGGAATTGTACTCCTCTTATCCCACAATTTTGTTGATCATTATTAAATCACTAGTAAAAAATGAGGGGTTCTGAGTTCAATTCTCAACATTGCATGTGGCAGAGCGATGCTTTGGTGTCTCTGCCCCCAACCCACTCCCTCTCCATCCCCATTCTATCTCAATTACATTAATGAATCTGAAAAGAAATTCATCTGGAGCTGGGCAGTGGCATACTTGTTTGAGCGCACATGCTGTTGGCAAGGACTCAGGTTCAAGCCCCTCATCCCCACCTAGTGGGAGAAAGCTTTCAGAGTGGTGAAGCCGTGCTGCAGGTGTCTCTTTGACTCTCTATCTTCCCCACTCTTATTGATTTCTCTCTGTCCCTATCCAATAAATAAATAAAACATTAAAAAGAGATAGAAATAAAAGGAGAAAGAGAGATAGAAAGGAAGGAAGGAAGAAAGGGAGGGAGGGAGAGAGGGAGGGAGGAAGGCAAGAAGAAAGGAGTTGGATGGTGTCACATTAGGTAGAGCACACATGTCACCGAGTACAAAGACAAAGACCCAGTTTCAAGGCTCAAATCCCCACCTGCATGGGGGAAGCTTCATGAGTGGTGAAGCAGAGCTACAGTTCCTATCATACTAAATTCATTAGTTAATCTTAAAAAGCAACAGTACAATGACACTCCTCAAAGAAGCCCCCTGTATTTATTTTTCCATTCCTTTAATAAATACCAAGTACAAATTATATGATGAGCATTGTTTTGGGCTCTCAGGGTTTCATTACCCAACTAGAAGAAAAAAAATTTTTTTTTTTTTTTACAGGATTTGTATTCCTCATTGATCACAGACTTATTGAAGGATTCCTGTAATTTATTTCACCTGTCAGTGTTTATTTATTTATTGGTCACCTATGCTGCATTTTTGTGACTTAGGCCTGCATTTCATAGTTTTCAAAGATCTTACCTTTGACAGATCTTGCCTTGGTCTTGGCAATCTTAAGGATTTTTTTTTTTTTAACTGAAGAGCTAGTTAAGGACCACAAAAAAACAAATGGTTTCTCCAGATTTACATATTTGTCTATGGAGTGGTGGATTTTTAAAAAGACACCTTTTCATGAGAAATGCATGAATTTACAGCAGTCTGGGCCCGATGACCTTTGAGTTCATTCCCCTCAAGCAGCATTAGCTGACTTACACTCCCTGCACATACATTCCCCTGAGCCTTCTTCTATTGATACTCTCATCTCTCTTCCACTGATGGGCACATGGCATGGACAGCAAGTGACAATCAAGGCTTACACTCAAGTGCATCTGATACCAGAGCCTGCACTCTGAAGTATTCCGTGGCCTGACCTCATTGCTCCATGAGTGTTTGATTCAAATCTTAGCAAACTCATCTCAGGATCTTAAAAAAAACTGCTTCAGCATTTGGAGATTTACTTTTTTTATAAACCAAATCATTGCTCATCTTTGGCTGATGGCGGTACAGGGAATTGAACTTGAGACCTCTGAGCTTCAGTTATGAATTTTTTTTTCTTTCTTTGTTTCTTTCTTTGTTTTTTTCCATATGTCCTTTCTTCCTTCTTTCCTTCCTTCCTTCCTTCCTTCCTTCCTCTTTCTTCCTTTCTTTCTTTCCTTCGTTCTTTCTCTTTCTTTCTTTCTTTCTTTCTTTCTCTCTCTCTTTCTCTCTCTCTTTCTTTCTTTCTGTTTTTCTACCATGGTTATCTCTAGGGCTTGGTGCCTGCACTCTGAATCCACCACTCCAAATAGCCACCTTTTCCTTTTCCTTTTCCTTTTCTTTTTATTTGATAGGACAGATAGAAATTGAGAGGGAGAGGGAAATAGAGAAAAAGAGAGAGCACCTGTAGTACTTGCTTCACCTTTCTCTTGAAGCTTCCCCCCCCCACACACACACACACCTTCACTGGGTGTGTGTGTGTGATCCTACCACTGTCCTTTCACATGGTAATGTATGTGTTTAGCCAATCACCATACCACCTTTAAGCCAGAGCTGAGCAATGCTTTGGTAACAAAACAAAACAACCCTCTGACATTCTTACATTTTTACAAATAGCATTCCATGCTGCTATCTTTAAAAACACTTTTTAAAGTTTTGCTTATTTATCTATTAGTGAAGAGAGAGAGGAGGAAGAAGAGAGAGAGAAGCAGAGCATCACTCTGGCACATATGATGCCAGGGTCAAACTCAGAATCTCAGTGCTTGAGACTTCAACGCTTTGCCCACTGTGCCACCTCTGAAGCCATGCTACTGTCTTTTTTGATCCTCAGCAACAAATGCTCACCCTTCAAATGTCAGTTGACTTCAGAAACTGTCTCCAGTGGAGAAGTAGTCTTTCCTCAGTCTCTTGGGGCACCATGTTGCAGTTCTCTCAGGATGTTGTGTTCTGACTTTCCCCAGGGGTAGTGACCACTTTTTCCACCTCTAAGGCCAGGCCCTATGCCCAGTTTATCTCCACCCTCCACCCCCATGACACTGGGTAAACACTATTGCTTCAAATAGTTTCCCATAATGGAAATAAGTTTCTGAGTTCAATCACAAGCATTGTTACTGGGATTTCCTCCCACACTTTTATTTTTATTATTATGGTTTTTGTTTGTTTGTTTTCCCTAGAGCACTACTTAGCTCTGGCATATGGTAATGCTGGAGATTGAACCTGGGACATCAGAGTCTCAGATATGACAGTCTTTTGCAGAACCATTGTGGTATCTCTTCAGTCCTTTCCTTCACTCTTGATTTGAGCCTAGTCATTTCAGGTAGTTGGAGCCCTTCTGGTGCTAAAGATGTTTAAAGTGAACTGAGGAGTCTGAGAGGAGGTTCAGCAGATAAAGCACATGCCTTCCACATGTGAGGCCGTGTTCAATCCCTGGTATCACATGAGAACAACATGGAGATAGGTGGGTGATGAAGTGATTTTCACATTTCTTCCACTCTTCCTCTCTTCTCATGAAAATCTGTAATATAAAATTTGGACTGGGGTGATTCAGCAGTGAAATATATCCACAAGGCTCTGGATTCATTTCTCAATACTACAATTAAAAAAGGGAATGAATGAGTGGCTAGAGGGGAAGGAGAAGACAGAGTGGAAAGAAATAAAAGAAGACTGATAAGAGAAGGGAGAAGGCAAGAAAAAATAAGCCAATAGATGAAAGTTGAAGAGGATGCATGAATTAATGGATGAAAAGTAGGATCACCTTGACTTAGGCAGACAAAATACTGGAAAAAATACAGACACTTTCATGATAAAAACACAGGGCTGATGAAATAGTTCACTTGGATAGTACACCGTGTTGCCATGTACACTCTCCAGGTTCAAGCCCCATCCTCACCATAATGAAGAAAGCTTTGGTGCTGTAGTCTCTCTCTCTCTCTCTCTCTCTCTCTCTCTCTCTCTCTCCCTCTAACAACAAAACACTTGACAAACCAAGAATAAAAGGAATATTTCTTAACTTGATAATGTGCATCTATCTACAAAAACTCATAGATAAGTGATACATCACAATGAATGACTGAATCATTTGCCCCAAATCAGAAATAACATGAGTATGTGCTTTCTAGTTATTTTTATTTATTTCCTCTTTTTCCCTTTGTTTCTTTCCTTTTCCTTCCTTTCTTCCTCCCTTCCTTCCATCCTTCCTTCTCTCCTCCCTCCATTTCTGTCATTACAGGGGCTTCACCACTTCAGGTTGATTTTTGTAGATGGAAAGACAGAGGTAGAGGGAGAGACAGAAAGACACCACAGCATCAAAGCTTCCTTCAATGCAATGGGGGCTGGGTTTGAGCCTGGGTCATACCTCTGACAAAGCCAGTACACTATCCAATCAAGCTTTATTCAGTGTCACGCTTGAAGCTGTTGTCAGGACAATTAGACAAGAAAATGAAATAAGAAGCACACATATTAGAAAGAAAGAAGTAAGTCAATCTCTACTTAATCCATTTTTTCCACTGGTATCTTTTTGGCATGGTGAGCCATAATTACTTCACTTTAGTCATGCTTACAAATTTCTTTAAGAGGCATGAGGTCCCTCTGAGGGCTCTAGGGACACAGATGAACAGATGCCAGGATTGTCCTTACAGAGTTCTGGATCATTAAGAGAGACAAGGTCAGTAAATACCTCTAAAATGAGGTGAAAAGTGACCAGAATAATCTGAGACCCATTTGAGGGGTGCCTGTGTATGGGAACTCAGGAGGACGGGAGCCATTTCTAGCCAAGGCTGCAGCAATAGATGCCCCAGAAGTCACACCATTGGAGAGAGTCCTGAAACATCCAAAAAGAGTCCACTAAACTTAACAGACTAACAAGAACAGTGTAACCAGCTTGAAGGCCCACAGCTAGCATTTCATGCCCTCAGCAGCAACTACCCAGAAGGGGCCCAGTGAGGAAAGGGGTGTGAGATGGGCCTGGGCAGAAGAACTGAAGTCTGTCATGCTACACTCCAGAGCTGAAGCCCTACTATAGAATGTAAGGTTATTTATTTATTTATTTATTTATTTATTTATTTATTTATTGTCACCAGGGTTATTACTGGGGCTCTGTACCCACATGATGACTCCATGGTTGCTGGCAGCCATTATTATCCTTCCTTCCTCCCTCCTTTCCTTCTTTCCTCCCTCCCTACTTTCATTCCATCTTTCCTTTATTTCTTTCTGTATAATAAAGACAGAACTAAAGAGGAGGAGAAAAAGAGAGACACCTGCAATCATGGCTCATGAAGCTTTCCCACTTGCTAGTGAGGACAACCTAAGACTGGTGCACTATACCAGGCATGTCACCATCTGGGTCCAGAATGTACGAGTATTGAAAGTTGTTGTTTACCAGTTTGGATCTTACATATACATAATAGTTTCTGGGCTAATTCTTCATTCAGATAGATAGATAGATGATAAATAGATGACAGATAGATAAATGATAGATTATAGATAGATAGATAGATAGATGACAGATAGATAAATGATAGAGAGATGATAGATAGATAGATAGATAGATAGATAGATAGATAGATAGATAGATGCTGGGAAATTGTGCAGATGCAGTCACATCTGCCATGTTGTCCCCTATTGCTAGTTCCCGCGAGAGTTGGGACATTCTCGGAGCGCCTGTTCCACCATGTTGTGCCCTCAGGGCATTGTCTATTCCCCCGCAATGGTTGTGGTGCTCTGGTTGCTCCTCCCCCTTCCCATTCTCATGAGAGTTGTTATCCTACCCTGGAGTGCTGTGGTTACTCCTCCCCCTTCCCATTCTCACGAGAGCTACTCCCATAAAAACCCTTCTTCTTCCGCACCTCGTTCTCTTGCCAGCTCTTCACTTCGGTGTTTAGACGCAGGAAAGGCTACAGCATGAGGCAGCCATTTTTGCTACCTGCTTATCTCTCATCCAACTCTGAGGTGCCAGCGCAAATAAAGATTTGTGTTTCCTCTTTGCTCCAGATCTCCTCTCTCTCTTCTCCGCAGAGCAGCCTGACAGATAGATAGATAGATGATAGAGGCATCAGTGTACCAGAGCTTCCCCTGGTGCTATGACATTCCCATATGGTATAAGGGCCCCAACCTGGGTTGTGCACAAGTTAAGCAGGCAGTCTACCTGGTATGCTATCTTTCAGCCCTTTTGAAGGGCTTTGACCAAAGAGTGATCTGGTAATAGCCAGTAGCTAGCTCCTTGTGTTTTCTCCCTAATCCTGAAGGTAATAAAAATCCTCTGGTGAGTGTGATAAAACGCTAATCCTTAGAACCAGGTATAAGGCATATTGACCCAACCATTCTGGGAAGTGTGGATAGATGGCTAGGTGGCCACAAGGGAAGGACAAGTATGTCTTTGCTCAACCCCTTCTGTCAGAACTGAGCTGTAATTTATTCAGAGTCCTTTGCACTGTGTCAAAGACTGCATCTTTCTGTTATCTGGGGCGGGGAGAAGTTGGTGGGTTCCTATGGAATGATGTGTGGAAGGATCCAAAAGGACATGTCTCCTGCTCTGATGACCCCTCATCCCTAGGAAACCTGGCTCAGCATCCATGGGTCTGTTGGCTTCCCCTCTCCCTCTTCTCCAGCCTTGTGGGTGTCAGAAAAAGCAGCCTGGCCAACTGGCATGAACTTTGGCCAAGTGTTATCACTTTTCTGAGAAACTCAAAAGTGGTCAAGCAATTCAAAGTTCTTTTATGACCTAGAGGACAAAAGTCAGCTCCAGCTATTAGCCACTGATTACCCCTTACCACACCTTGGGCAAGTTCCTTGTTCTGATTTCTCTACTGAGAGTAAAACTCAGGAGTTAGTCTCATAGGTGCCTGGGTGATGCCAGGATGGCTAATCAGACTAAGTAGGAAGGCTCCTTGGGGAGAAGTCTTAAATTCACAGCCATGAGTGTTAGCTATGTGTGCTGGGCTCAGGGTGGGTACGAATGCTTTGCTTTGCAGAAGACAGACTTAAGAGACTTAAAGCCAAGATTCCTCATAACAACAATCCAATAGCTGTTATGTGAATTAATTAATTAATTAATTAATTAATAATCATCAGAGCATTGTTCATCTCATGGTGGTACAAAGAACTAAACCTGGGACTTTGGAGTCTCAGGCACGAGAGTCTTTTTGCATAACCACGATGCTAGCTCTCCAATCTTTTTATTTATCTGTTTTAAGATATAAGCAGAGAGAGAGGGAGAGAGAGGATTGAGAGAGATCACAGCACCAAAGCATCGTCCTTCAATGCAGTGGGGGTTTGGGTCTGTGCACATGGCAAAGCATTGCACTAAGCGAGCTGTTTCACTGGTTTGAACTAAGGGGCTGATTAACTCACTTTCTAGTGGTAAACTTCAAGGCATCATGCTGTATATCTTTAGTTTAGACAATGTTAGATACCAAGCGTATGTCAATAAAGATGGAAATGAACAAACTTAGAATTTTCCCTCTCCTGGCAAGAGAGTCAATAGGAATATGACCAAGCACTTATTTATTTATTTATCCCAGAGCACTTCTCAGTTCTGGTTTATGGTGTTGCAGGGAATTGAATCTAGGACCTCAGAGTCTCAGGCATGAGATGCTTTTTATTTTTTATTTATTTCTTCTTTTGTTGCTCTTTTTTTTTATTGTTGTAGTTATTACTGTTGTTGTTATTGATGTTGTCGTCGTTGGATAGGACAGAGAGAAATGGAGAGAGGAGGGGAAGACAGAGAGGGGGAGAGAAAGATTGACACCTACAGACCTGCTTCACCGCCTGTGAAGGTACTCCCCTGCAGGTGAGGAGCCGGGGGCTCGAACCACGATTCTTATGGTCCCTGTGCTTTGCTCCACCCGCGTTTAACCCCTGGCTGCACTACCTCCCGATTCCTCCATGAAAGTCTTTTGAATAACCCTTATACTGTCTCCGTACCCCTGGATCAAGCACATTAGAAATTTCTCAATTCTTGGGGGTTGAGTGGTGGTGCTCCTGGTTGAGTGCACATGATATAATGTACAAGGACCCAGGTTCCACCCCTGGTCCCCACCTGCAGAGGGAAAGCTTCACAAATTGTGAAGCAGTGCTGCAGGTGTCTCTTTGTCTCTCTCCCTCTCTATCACCCCCTTCCCTTTCAATTTCAGGCTGTCTCAATTCAATAAATAAGCATTAAAAAAAAAAAGACTACATGGCAAGAAAACTTTCAAAACTTTAGTCCAGTAATCCCATTTCTAGAATCACTTTTAAAGGATTAGTCCTCAGTGCCAGGCAGTGGAACACCTTATTAAGCGCACACACTATAGTACCTGAGGTCCTGGGTCCGAGCCTCCAGTCCCCACCTGCAGGGGTTAAGCTTCATGAGTAGTGGAGTAGGTTTGAATATTTCTCTCTCATATATATCCCTCCCTTCTCAATTACTGTATTTAATAATATACTTTTAAAAATTAAAAAATAATTAATCCTCAATGTGGACAAATGAGGCTATGGACACAAGTGTGTTCACAGCAACAGTATTGACTTGAGATGAAAAGTAAAGTCAACCATGTCTGCACTAGCCATAGACCAATAGCTAACATTTGTTGCATTAGTCTGCTGGCGAAACAATTTTAGCTGCATTGTCTCAGAATTTTTGCAGGTGGCTGCTAAGCAAAACACTGGCATCATCTCTTATTAGCAGGTAAGGAAATAGGGCAACAGGGGTTAACACACATGCTCAAGATTACACTGTTAGTAACACAGCAGAGCCAGAGGTTTACAGGAACATGGAAACATGCTTTTGTTGAAATGCATTTTTGTCAAAGGGGATCACATTGATATATAGAAAGCTCAAAACTTTATAAAACAAAGAACAGTGATAAAAGCAGCTCAGGTTTATTTTTACTAAAGGGGTTCTTTGTTTTAATGACACAGAGAGAAAACCAGAACCCAGGGCCTGTGCTCTACCTGTTGAACCACCCCCTTGGCAGCTTAGACTATTTATTTGTTCATTTGTTTAATTAATTAATTAATCAATAAAATAATTAATTAAATAAGGGTGCTGGTACACAGCATACACATGATTCCATGACTCTCTGACCAAATTTTCTAATCTTTTTAAAATTTACGTTAAGAGAAAGAGGAAAAGGGAGTCGGGGTGTAGCGCAGCGGGTTAAGTACAGGTGGCGCAAAGCGCAAGGACTGGCCTAAGGATCCCAGTTTGAGCCCTGGCTCCCCACCTGCAGGGGAGTCACTTTACAAGCGGTGAAGCAGGTCTGCAGGTGTCTATCTTTCTCTCCCCCTTTCAGTCTTCCCCTTCCTCTCTCCTCTCTCATTTCTCTCTGTTCTATCCAACCATGATGACAACAATAACTACAACAATAAAACAAGGGCAACAAAAGGGAATGAATAAATAAATAAAATAAGTAAAAATTTAAAAAAAGAGGAAGAGGGAAAGAGACGGATAGAAAAACAGAGAGAGAGAGAGAGAGAGAGATTGGAAGGGAGAGGTCATGGCATGACTCCACCATCTAGGGAACTTCCCCTAGTGCTGTGATACTCCCATGTAGTGCTAGGACCAGCACCCAGGGCCTTGTACATAGTTAAACAGACTGTTCTACCCCAGGCTTGCCTCGCACCCCACCGCCTCTCCTGCTCCCCCAAAAAAGTTTGCTTGTTTTTCCCAGAGTACTTCTCAGCTCTGGCTTATGGTGGTGCTGGAGACTGAACCTGGGACTTCAGAGCCTTTTGGCATCACCACTATGCTATCTCTCTGGTCTTTCCCAGGGTTACTTTTAAAGATGTAAAAGAAAGATCTTTACAGTGTTTCTCTTCAGGTACTGTTGTGTGTGTGTGTGTTTGACTCAGAGGTGGTGATGGGGTTTGTATTTTATAGTCATAACTCTTTTAAATTCCTCTTTTATGATTCTCTCTCCCTTTACCTTAAAAAAAAAAAGGAAAGATTTATTCACTATTTGCAAAATAGAGAAGCGAAGTGTCACTCTGGCACATGTGATGCTGGGGCTTGAGCTCAGACTTCGAGCTTGAGAGTCTAACATGTTATCCACTGCACCACCTCCTAAATCATAATACTTCATTTAAAAATATAGTTTATTTATTTATTGGATAGAGACAGGGAGAAATCTTGAGGAAAGGGGGATGTAGGGTGAGAGAGAGAAAGAGACAGACAGAGACACCTACAGCACAAGACTTCATGCTGTTTTTTTGGTTTTTGTTTTTTTTTTGCCTCTGGGGTTATTGTTGGGGCTTGGTACCTGCACTATGAATCCACTGCTACTGGAGGCCATTTCCCCCTCCATTTTTGTTGCCTTTGTTGTTGTATTTATTGTTATTGTTGTCATTGCTGTTGTTGGATAGGACATAGGATAGAGAGAAATCGAGAGAGGAGGGGAAGACAGAAAGGGAGAGAGAAAGATAGACACCTGCAGACCTGTTTCACCGCTTGTGAAGCGAGTCCCCTGCAGGTGGGGAGCCGGGGTTTGAACTAGGATCCTTATGCCGGTCCTTGCACTTTGCTCCATGTGCACTTAACCCGCTGCTCTACCACCTGCCACCCCACCATACTTTTAAATTCAATGTTCTAGTCACTATGCCACCTTCGGAGCCACACAGATGTTTTTTTTAATGAGTCCTGGATTAGAATGAACTACTTCCTTGTTTTCAAGTAGGCATTTAGTGTGTAGGGCAGATAGCATGATGGGTATGCAAAAGACTCTCATTCCTGAGGCTCTGAGGTTTCAGGTTCAATCCCCTGTAACACCATAAACAAGAGTAGATCAGTGTTCTGGTCTTTCTCTCTGTACCTTTTTCTCTTATTAAAAATTAATTAATAAAATAGAGTAACAAAATAGTAAATAAAAATAGTAATAAAATAGAGTTAATGTTTACTCAACTTAACTTTAATCCCACATTCTGGAAGGTGTTTATTCTTTGTTTTGTCTGCTTGTTTTTGCTTATAATGTATCAACTACTAAAGGAAAAGCATTGTGCTTGCTGGACAAATATAGCTTCCAATATTCCTCACTAATGGGGGTTTGGGGCTGCCTGGCCCTAGATTCACCAGAGGTGAAAAGGCCAAGGAGGTTTAAGGTAGGGACTGGTAAATGGCTGGCCAGGC
This sequence comes from Erinaceus europaeus, assembly GCF_950295315.1. Lineage (NCBI taxonomy): Eukaryota > Metazoa > Chordata > Mammalia > Eulipotyphla > Erinaceidae > Erinaceus > Erinaceus europaeus. The sequence goes on along the minus strand of NC_080163.1, from coordinate 56,466,603 downwards.
TGGGCAGGCCATTTGAGGGCAGCAAGAAAGGCAAGACCCAGGGTCTGGGCCAAGGAGGCGGCAGACAGCAGATCAGGGGGAAGGGCCCAGGGTTGCTTGCAGTTCAAGGTCAGGTCTCTACTGCTTCACCAGCTGCCTAGAACTGGAGGCTCTATGTTGAAAGGCCTCCAAAAAGGCCTAATTAATTGCAGACTTCTCTTGACACTGATGAATAGATTTCATCATAGAAAATGTAGAAAAATTGTAGTAGTTCTGCTACTTTTATTTTTCTTTCTTTTTGATAGATAAAGAGAAAAAGTTAGAGGCGATGGGAAGATAGAGAGAAATATCTGCAGTGCTGTTTCACCACTTATGAAGCTACCCTCCTGCAGGTGGGGATTGAGGGCTTGAACCTGGGTTCTTGCTCATGGTAATGTGTATGCTAATGAGTATGCCACCACCCAGGCCCTTCAAAGTACATGCTATAAATAAATTTTCTCTTTGAAGGTAAGCCAGGAGGTACCAGAGAGATAGCGTAGGGTTGATGCAAAAGACTATTCAGGCTCAGAGGTTTGAAATTCAATCCCTGGCACCACTATAAGCCAGAACTGAACAGTGTTCTGGTATTATCATCATCCAGAAGTGTTTTATGTTCACTTGAAACACTTAAAATATTTCTGTGTTGTTTGAATGCTTTAAAGGAATACCCACTTTATTTATGTTGAGTCATGTCTGTTGCTCACCAGGTAAATACAAATAGGGTACAAAACAAAAAGTGTTACATTTGCCAAAATGATCTTTTTCTTTTAGGTTGCAGTTGTCTTGTGACAGAGAATAAGAACTCAGGAGAAAGATGAAGATCTCTGAAGAGTCTGTCACCAGATTCTACAGTTACAGAGTTGGGTGTAAAAAGTGAGGTCAGAGCCTCCTTCCCTCCTGCTCAGGTTCCCCAACTACCCAGGTTCCCTCCCTGGGGAAAGCCATTTCTGCCAGGATATCTTTGTGTCTGCAAATGTGTGTGTGGAGAGTCCTTAGCCATTGTGTGTGTGCTTACACTCACTGCAGTACTACATTCAGAGCCTCACTGTTTTACACATAAACCTTAGGATTCTTTCCAAGGGAAACACAAAGAGCCCTCCCTTCCTTTCCCTTTCCCTTCCTTCCCTCCTTCTCCTTTCTTTCTTTCTTTTTTTAAAATTATTTTCATCCTCCTTTCAGTTCATTTATTTATTTAAAACACTTTAGCCATTGATAACCTTTTAAAAATTCTTCTTAAGACATCTTTATTTATTTATTGGATAGAGTTAGCCAGAAATCAAGAGGGAAAGCAGTGATCGGGAAAGAGACAAAGACCCCTGTAACACTCGCAAAGCGAGTGCAAAGCTTTCTCCCTTCTTCTTCTAGCATTTGCCCTTCTTCCGTAGCCAGTCAACAGCGTCAGGTTGAGCCTGATGTAAAGTTTCGAGACCTCCTTTGAATCTGGAGAGGTGGCAGTCGTTGACTATGTGGGTCATAGTCTGTCTGTAGCCGCAGGGGCAGTTCGGGTTGTCTCTGGCTCCCCAGCGATGGAACATAGCGGTGCACCAGCCATGGCCTGTTCGATAGCTTTCCCCCTGCAGGAACCCTAGTCCTTGCACATGGTAACACGTGCACAACATGGTGCACCACCATCCAGCCCCTATTTATTTATACCAGAACACTGCTCAGGTCTGGCTTATGTCGGTGTGGGTTATTGAACTTGGGACCTCAGAACCTCAGGCATGAAAATCTTTTGTATAATGGCTAATTATTCCATTTCCCCCACATACCATTTCAACATTTTAAAGAGTCTGATCCAACAGCATTTAATATATAATGTTGTATAATCTGCCAGAAAAAAAATCACTTTATTATGGAGGGTTAATGGTTTACAGTACAGTTGTTGACACCCAGATAAATTTTATCACTGAAATGGATGCTTAATACCTATTAAAGGATCCCACCTACCCCCACCCTCTTATATTTAGATCTTTTATACATATTAAGTCAAAATTTTTTATAAAGGATAAGCTATTCATTTATTTATTTATTGAATAGAGATGGAGAAATCGAGAGGGAAGTGGGAGATAGAGAGGAAAAGATAGAGAGACACCTGCAGCCTTGCTTCACCACTCATGAACATTTCCTTCCTGGCAGGTTGGGGCCAGGGGCTTGAAGATGGGTCCTTGCACCTTGTGATATGTGCGCTTAACCTGGTGTACCACCGCCTAGCCTCCTTAAGTCAGATTTTTTCACTTTTATTTTTTAAAAATATTTATTTATTTTCCCTTTTGTTGTCCTTGTTTTATTGTTGTAGTTATTGATGTCATTGTAGTTGGATAGGACAGAGAGAAATGGAGAGAGGAGGGGAAGACAGAGGGGGAGAGAAAGACAGACACCTGCAGACCTGCTTCACCACTTGTGAAGCAACTCCCCTACAGGTGGGGAGCCGGGGCTCAAACCGGGATCCTTAAGCTGGTCCTTGTGCTTTGCGCCACTTGAGCTTAACCTGCTGCGCTACTGCCCAACTCCCCTTAAATCAGGTTTTGTACATGGTGTAAGGTTAGGGTCCAGTAGTATTTCTGATCTTTCCCAACACCATTTGTTGAAGAGACTCTTCTTTTCTCCCCATTCAAGGCTCTTAGCATCTGAATGAAAACCAGCTGGTCAAAGATGTACAGACTTGGGCTGGGGAGACAGCATAATGATGATACAAAAGACTTTCATGCTTGACACTCCAAGGTCTCAGGTTCAGCCCCAGGCAGAGCTGAGTAATGCTTTAATTAAAAGAATAAAATAAAGGCCAGAGGAAATAGCTCACCTGCATTATGTGCTGATTTGCTATGTATGCAACTCAGGTTGAAATATTTTATTTATTTATTTTATTTTTTATTTTTTTTTGGTTAAGAAACATTTATTTCAATACAGTCTGACATAAATAAATCCAGAGAGGTTCCACTCTGCCACAGACGAATCTGTGAAGTAAGAGCCCTGTGCCATCCAACTGGCGAATGTCTGAACGAGGTTCCATCTCTTATCCCAGCCAGAGAGCACACCTTCCATGTTGTTCTTGTTCACTGACTGCTTCCAAATCCAGATGATCAAATAGTCCTTTATCCCCAAAGCAAGCTTAAAACACTTAGTTCAGGCATTCCAGGATCTGCACCTCTCTTAAACCCCAAGTAAATCACGAGAGGAATAAAGCCCCAGCGGATGGCAAACTGGCCGCCCTTGAAGAGCTGCTGCAGCCTCTGCTTGGCCTCTTTGCTCAGCTTCGCCATGGTTGTGGCAACGGTGGCGCGGGGGAAAGCAGCTACTGCGGTGGTCGCATCGGAAATCCCGGCCTATTTATTTTATTTTTGAGAGAGATGCAGAGAAAGACACAGAGAGAAATACCAGAGCACTGCTCAGCTCTGGCTTATGGTGGTGTGGGGGATTAAACTTTTTTAAAAAATATTTATTTATTTATTCCCTTCTGTTGCCCTTGTTGTTTTATTGTTGTAGTTATTATTGTTGTAGTTATTGATGTTGTCGTTGTTGGATAGGACAGAGAGAAATGGAGAGTGGAGGGGAAGATAGAGAGGGGGAGAGAAAGACAGACACCTACAGACCTGCTTTACCACTTGTGAAGTGACTCCCCTATAGGTGGGAAGCTGGAGGCTTGAACCAGGATCCTTCAGCTGGTCCTTGTGCTTTGCACCACATGTGCTTAACCCACTGTGCTACCGCCTGACTCCCACAACTCAGGTTTAAACTCAGTTGCCACTACATTGAAGGAAGTTTTGATGCTTGGATCTGTTTCATGCTCTCTTTTTCTGCCTCTCTGCTTCTCTATTCCATTGATATATATGTGATACCAGTTCCACACTTTCTTGACTACTATTGTCTTGTAGCGAGTTACTATTATTAGCATTATAATAATAATTACAACTGTAATTACTATTATTACCACTAAAGCACTGCTCTGGCTTAAGCTAATGCTGGGGATTGAACATAGAACCTGAGAGTTTAAGCCATGAGTGTCTTTGCATAACCAACACTCTTAACATTGCCTATCTCAGTTATTTCATGTTTTAAGTGATCACAAATAAGGATGCAAATGAGTCTCATTGTAAAATGTGTAAAGATGTGCATTTATCCAGTTATTTCCTTTGGATCAATTCCCAGATGCAGATTTACTAGGCCAAAAGAGAGGCGTATTTTTAAAGTTCTGATGAATATTGAATATTGCCAAGTTGTCCTCCAAAAATGTCAGACCAACTCCCAGGGTGAACAAGGATGTAAGAAGTGCCTGGCTTCTCACACAGGAGCTATAGGGCTTGTCCCCAAATTCTCTTCCAGAAGGAGAGAACAGGGGACATGCTTGCTCCTTTGCTGGGTGGAAACCCTAAGCAAGATATCAATAGTACCACTCACCAGAGAATGGGAGGGCCTTTATCATATTCTTTCTGGAATTTCAATTGTAAGGATAATTCAGGACCAGAGAAAGAGCATAGCAAGGTTCTTTCATGCCTATGACTCTGAGGATATAGATTCAATCCTCAGAACCACCATAAACCAGAGCTGAGCAGTGCTCTGGTTAGAAAATAATTGGGGGCCTAAGGGATGGTGTACCCGGTAGAACACATATGTAATATTGCACAAGGACCTGGGCTCAAGTCCCTGGTTCCCACCTGATGGAGGGAAAGCTTCACAAACGGTGAAGCAGTGTTGCAGGTGGCTCTCTTTCTTTCTCCCTCTCTCTCAATTTCTCTGTCTCTATCTAAGATTAATTAATTAATTAATTAATTAATTAAATGCTACAAAAAATTATGGGAACCTGGAGACAGCTCATCCAGTAGAGTGTAAACCTCACCGTGAAAAAGGCTTAGGTTCAAGTCACCGCACTACATGGGAGCTCCATGGATGGTGGAGCTGTGCTGTAGTGCCTGTTTTCTCTCTTTGTCTCTGTCTAAAATAAAGAATGAAAAAGGGTGGTTGGGCGGTAGTGCAGTGGGTTAAGCGCACGTGGCACAAAGCGCAAGGACCTGCGGAAGGATCCCAGTTCGAGCCCCAGACTCCCCACCTGCAGGGGAATCGCTTCACAGGTGGTGAGGCAGGTCTGCAGGTGTCCATCTTTCTCTCTCCCTCTTTGTCTTCCCTTCCTCTCTCCATTTCTCTCTGCCTTATCCAACAATGATGACATAAATAAAAATGATAATAATGACCAAAACAATGGTAAAACAACAAGGGTAACAAAAAAAAAAGGAAAAAAATGGCCTCCAGGGGCAGTGGATTTGTGGTGCAAGCACCGAGCCCTGACAATAACCCTAGAGGCAAAAAAAAAAAAAAAAAAAAGAATGAAAAAAAAATCTTAGGAGGCTATTCAGCTTTGATAACACTCATGTTCAAGGGTCTGACACCATATAAAAATGAAAGGGCAAAAAAATTTGGAGTGCCTTATTTGATTTTGTTTTTCTCTCTGGACCATGAGCCTCACACAATCAGGGACTGTGTCTGGCTTGTCTTTATGATATCAGTGTCTTAGTAAGTTCCAAGTGCAGGGGAGTTCTCAGAAAGTATTAGTTATGATTGGATGGAGAATATAACAGTTTACCACAAGCTGAAACTCCATGAGAGTAGGCACTGGTGTCTGTCACTACCTTTCTGAGTCTCCAGGGCAGCCAAAGTCTGGCACATCGTAGCTGCTCCATGGGAGTTTGTCATATGAATAACCAGAGTACTCAGCTCTAGAGTGCCAGTTGTGGTCTCAGGTCAGAAGTTTCCAAGTCCAATTGTCTTTATGCCTATGCACTTTTCTTAATTTTAAAGATTTATTTTTATGTGTTATAAATGAGAGTTTCATATCAAATGAGATAGAGAGATTCTCTCTGGAGAGAGAAATCAGAGCACCACACCGGTACATGCCTCAGGCCTACTTTACCAGCTGAGCTATTTTTCCTACTACCTGCCTATGTACTATTTATTTACTTACTTAACTCACCAGTCTCAGGCATGAGAATCTTTTTTGCATTAGTTATTCTGTCTCTCCCCTCTCCCTCTCAATCCACCTCTTAAAAACAGATTTATTTTCTTTATTTCACATGTGACAGAGAGGTTCACGAGAGAGAGGGAGAGAGAGAGAGAGAGAGAGATGCCAGACTGGAAGCCCCTTGTGGGCAGGGTCAGGCCCTTTATCACACTGTCCTTTACACTCTAGGTGGCACTGAAGTTATAGATGCCCATCTGTGGATGCCCATCTGAGGATCAGGAAGGGCATTCCCTCTGCCCACCTAATTCTGGCTTGCTTATGCCCCCTCTGCCTGGATGCTGCTTTGTGGGCTGAAGTCAGCATGAAAGCTATTTTTGACTAAGTGGCTACCTAATCTTATATAACCCATGGTGATTCAGGCCAAGGTTATCTGGCTCAGTGCATCAAAGGCACTTCAGAATTAATGACCCCCTTGCCCCGAACCCTTCCACAGACCAGAAGCAAGTGGCAGGCCAGGACTTGCTGGACACAGCTTGCCTGGGGGAATTCCCTGATACCTGTTGCCCTGGATGTTGGAGACCGTACACACATACACATAGCCTCTCCCTGCCACAACCCGGCACCTGACAAAGTAATCTGAAGATGCTCCAGAGAATCCATGATAGGAAAGATCTTTGCCTCTTCTTTTTTTTTTATTAAAAATTATTTATTTATTTATTTATTCCCCTTTTGTTGCCCTTGTTGTTTTTTATTGTTGTAGTTATTATTGTTGTAGTTACTGATGTCATCGTTGTTGGATAGGACAGAGACAAATGGAGAGAGGAGGGGAAGACAGAGAGGGGGAGAGAAAGATAGACACCTGCAGACCTGCTTCACCACCTGTGAAGCGACTTCCCTGCAGGTGGGGAGCTGGGGGCTCGAACCAGGATCCTTACGCCAGTCCTTGCACTTTGTGCCCCATGAGCTTAACCTGCTGTGCTACAGCCAGACTCTTCTCTTTGCCTCTTCCAAGGAGAAGAGATAAGCTTTTCCTTGTTTCCTTTGTTCCTTCCTCCCTTCCTTATTTCTCATCTTCTTCCTCTTCTTCTTCTGTCTTATTTTTAACTGGAGCACTGCTCAGTTCTGGCTTATGGTGGTTGTGAGGATTGAACCTGGAACCTTAGAGCCTCAGACATGAAAGTCTTTTTGCACAATCTTTATGATATTTTCTCAGTCTTGTGAGCCCATATTTCCATTTCAACTTATTTTATTGGAAAGGAAAGAGAAAGACACTTAGAACCCTCTGGTGTCTAACCCATATGCTGTGTTTTAGGCTCTGGTTTATGATGATGCTGGGGATCAAACCTGGGATCTTTGATGTCTCAGCAATGAGGGAATTTTTGCATAACCACTATGCTATCTCCCCAGTCCCTGCAAATGCCTTTCCTATGTCCTCAGCAAACTCTCGGCCAAAAGCCTGACACTAGAGCTGAAGAAATAGCACAATAATTATGCAAAAAGACTTTCATGCCCACTAGGGAAAGATAGAAACCATGTGGGGTAGTGGATCAATTAGAAGCAATTTCAGAAGCTTCCACCTTCTGCACCTCATAAATAATTTTGGTTCACATTCTCAGAGGGGTAAATGTTAGGGGAAGAACACCAGAGGGTTCTGAACTCCAATTCCATCCACCTCAAGCCAGAAAGAGAAGAGGAAAACAAATGGGGTCACGGGGCACTCAGAAATATTAGATGTGACTTAGAAAGGAAGAGAAAAGGGAGTTGGGCAGTAGCGCCATGGGTTAAGTGCATGTGGCGTCAAGCACAAAGACCAGCATAAGGATCCCAGTTCAAGCCCCTGGCTTCCCACTTTCAGGGGAGTCGCTTCACAGGCGGTGAAGCAGGTCTGCAGGTGTCTAACTTTCTCTTTCCCTATCTGTCTTCCTCTGTTCTCCTCTCTCCATTTCTCTCTGTCATATCCAACAATGATGACATCAATAACAACAACAATAATAACTACAACAATAAAAGAACAAGGGCAACAAAAGGGAATAAATAAATAAATATTTAAAAAAAGAAAGGAAGAGAAAGTAGGAATATAGAAAAAATGGGCAAATACATATAGATATTGATAAATAGTTATAGAAATAATAGTCAACCCATATCTATGACATTGGGAGAATTACTGCAGTTTCTAGTGGAGGAAATGGGGACACAGAACTCTGGTTGTGGGAACAGTGTGGAATTATACCCCTGTTACCTTGTAATTTTGTAAATCAATTTTAAATCACTTAAAAAAAAAGTTTATCCCTGAGGCTCTTAAGTCCCAGGTTCAAGCCCCAGCACCATACACACACACACACACACACACACACACACACACACAGAGGCCTCAACATCTCCTTTCAATACTCCCCTAAGGGGCCAAAAGACAGGTCACCCTGGGTCTGAGCTCTACTTACTAAGTGGTGGATTGGTGCTGTGAGAGCTCTCCTTCCTGTGAAATTAAGAGGAAAAAAGAATTCTGCTGAGAGCAGTGGAGATGGAGCAGACAAGAGGTCCCCTTAGGGGTTAGAGGTGGGGGACTGACCCCTACACAGAACACATCTGTTTATCACAGTTTGGTCTGTGTTCCCCCACAGTGCTGTCCACACTTCTATTTTGAGCTCCTTCTAACATAGCTAATGAATCAACACATGACTGTCTCATCTGCCAAAGTGGGAACCCCTCATGGGAAGGGTCTGGTCTTTAATCACACCATTCTCCACATTCTTCCTGGCACCATGGTTGTAGATGCCCATCTGTGGTACAGATCAATGACCAGAAACTCTAATGGAGCACACATAGTCCACAGAAACACTGTGGTTCAAAAATGGTGGGGAGGGCAGGGCTCATTGGAATAGCTCACTTGGAGAGTGTGTTGCTTTGCCATGTGTGTGACGCAGGTTCAAGCCCAGCTCTCTTCACACTGAAAGAAGTTTTGGTGCTATGGTCTCTCTATCTCTTGCCTCTTATCATTTTTTTTTCTATTTTTATTTGACAGGACAGAGAACAATTGAGAGAAGGTGTTGTTTTCGCTGGGCTGGCTTCACGGGTGGGTAACAGACGACCAGGGACTCAGGGTTGAGCTGTAGGCAGTATCTCTTTATTCATGCAGGACGCAGCACAATCTATACCAAGCTAAGCTAAACTAAAGGTACCCTAAAACTCACAATGCTGTCTTTATATATACTTGCCAAGTAGGGTGGAAACAGGATGTGACATAGAGAGGGTGGAGAGAAAAGTGACTGGTGAAAATCATAGTGTGACAAGGAGGGGGCAGAGCAGGCGAGAATCCTATCACTGAACCACCAATGCCCTGGAGGGAGGGTGGTGCTTGTTAACAGTGGTTATGTAAATAGAACGCAGTGGTTATGTAAATAGAATAGTGTTAAGCAGGGGGGATTTAAACCAAATGAAACAGAAGGGGTCTCATGCATACCAACAAGAAGGGAAGTAGAGAAGGAGAGAGAAAAGAGAGACACCTGCTGACCTGCTTTACCACTTGTGAAGTGTCCCCCTGCAGATGGGGAGTGGAGGCTCAAAACTGGATCCTTGTGCATGGTGATATGTGTGCTTAGCCAGGTATGCCACTGCTTGGCCCCTTTCTAAAATAAATAAATAAATAAATAGAAATAAAAAGATATTCCTATTTGCAAGAGTGTATAACTCTGTATTGACTGCCTTTATGCTGTGTGACGGTGGCCTTCTCAATGGTCACCATTCTTCCTGCTATTGAATGTCTTTGCAAGCTCAGGTTATTTCAGGCTATGATGGCCTCAGCGACTTTGACCTTCATGAGTCCTCTGAGGAGTGGGGGGCAGTCCAGATCTGGGCTTGACTCTGCTTATAAACCATGTCCAAGTATTCTGTGGAAAAAGTTAATTGTGGGGTCAGTTATGGTCACAAAGCCTTTTGGTGGATTTTGTAAATGCAAGGACAAGTCCCCAGGTGCACAGAATATTATGTCCCACTGGGACTGGAGACATGGGCAAAGGGAAGTTCAACTTCAAGGTCATTGACTTGATCCCTAAGGTTTATCTCAGGAGGTTAGGGGAGAAATGACTGTGAAGACACTCTTGGCAATCAGAACTGGGTTAAAGGGCACAGTGCTCAGGCTAGGAGGTCAAGGGGTAGCTCCGTTAAACATCCTGGTGCGGAGCGCTGGGCTCTGAGCACAGTTCCTAAGGACAAGGTGGAAGCAACCCGTCACTCCTTGGATGATAGTCTGGTAGCAAAAGTGAGCAATGAGTGAGTCCTGCCTCCAGAGTGCAAGGGTTGCTCTGGAAGCCCTGTGAACCCTGAGTGGGGAGCCCATTCAGAGGGGAGACGCCTGTCTGGAAAGCATGCTAGAGGCTGAGTGCCAGAAGGGGTAAGGTGGGAAGTCCAGTGAGTTGTGAGCAAGCACCCCAGACAGGAAACAGATGCCCCAAAGGTCTGAAAATGAAAAGAGCATAGGACATCAACAGACAGGAAGTCCTGAGGGACTGGACATGGAGGTTTAGGCTACAGAGGTGTAAGACCTGCTCAAGGCCAGGCCCAGGGGCCTGTGCTCAGAACTTTCCAATCATTTCTTCTCTCCTTCTTCCTCTCCCTCTCCCTCTCCCTCTCCCTCTCCCTCTCCCTCTCCCTCTCCCTCTCCCTCTCTCTCTCCTTCCCTTCCCCCCTTCCTATTCTCTCTTCTTGCTTTATTTTAGATACAGAATAGTAGAGAGAGAGAGTGAAAGAGACTACAGCTACTTCTTTCAATGTGGTAGAGCCCGGACTTGAACCTAGGTCATGCACATGGCAAAGGAGTGCACTATCCAAGTGAGCTATTTCACTATTTTCCCCCTACCTCCCTCCTTTTTTTCCTTCTTTCCTTCCTTCCTTTGCTTTTTTGGGATTTGGGCCTCACACATGCATAAGTTTACCTCTCCAGGCTACTTAAAAAATTTTTTTATTTATAAAAAAGAAACAATGACAAAAACCATAGGATAAGAGGGGGTACAACTCCACACAGTTCCCACCACCAGAACTCTGTATCCCATCCTCTCCCCTGATAACTTTCCTATGCTTTAAAAAAATTTTTTTATATTTATTTATTTATTTTTCCCTTTTGTTGCCCTTGTTGTTTTGTTGTTGTACTTCTTATTGTTGTTACTGATGTTGTCATTGTTAGGACAGAGAGAAATGGAGAGAGGAGGGGAAAACAGAGAGGGGGAGATAAAGATAGACAGACACTTGCAGACCTGCTTCACCACTTGTGAAGCAACTCCCCTGAAGATGGTGAGCCAGGGGCTTGAACCAGGATCTTTACTCTGGTCCTTGTGCTTTGCAACACCTGCACTTAACCTGCTGTGCTACCGCCTGACTTCCTAGCATTCCTATTCTTTATCCCTCTGGGAGTATGGACCCAGGGTCATTATGGGGTACAGAAGGTGGAAGGTCTGAACATGGGGAACTCACTAAAGTTTTTGAGTTGTGATCTCTTTTACTCTCTCTTTGCCTCTTTGTCTCTATCTATAAAGGAAAGAGAGATGCCATCTAGGGCCATAATAATTTCCATGTGTACCAGAGTTTGAACCTGGGTTGCACACATGACAAGACAGGCACCCTATCAGAGGAAAACAGTATCTCTCTCTCTCCCTCTCTCTGTTGTATGCTTTACATTGGGTAGTTCTCCCCCGCCAAGAGAATTGGATCAGTCCAGTTAGTTTCATGGGCCTGCTTGGCCCCACCCCTAGGAACCCTGCCAGGGTTCCTGAGTTCGAGAGTAAGAGTTCCAAAGTTCCAGAGTTGGAGAGTTCCGGAGTTGGGGAGGGTTCCGGAGTTCCAGAGTAAGAGAGAGTACTTGCGCCGCCGCAAAGAGACAGCAGAGTTCTGTTTGGTGATTAGTTTGTCTTAGTTTATGAATCGTTGTTCCTAAATAAAGAAATACAGCTTCCCTGCCCAGCCGTTGTCTCCCCGTCTCTGTTACCCGCCCGTGAAGCTAGCCCGGCTGGAGCCTACGAATTTTAAACAACAAATGGCGCCCACGTGGATCTGACCTGCACATCTCTCAGATAAGTAAAGACAATTTGGCTACCTATGCACTATGGCCTTCTCTTCTGCTTGTGAAGAGATCTCCAAAGGCCTCTGCTCTTTCTTCATGAGACTGTTTTGCTGTTTCTGGAACATTTATCTCTGGACCACTCTGTGGTTTCCACTCGCTCGGGCGAACTCAGAACAGCCAGCGGGAAGAGCCAGCGGGCGGGAGGCGAGGCGCGGAGCTGCCGTTTCCACCTGGTTAAACAGCCAACCAGCTGGCTGCGCCCAGACAACCCCGCGCACCGTGCCCGCAGCCCCGCAGCCCCGCAGCCCGCAGGAGGCCGACACCAGCACACAAGAGCCCCAAGAGCCCGACACCAGCACGCAGGAGGCTGACGCCAGCACACAGGAGCCCGACGCCAGCACGCAGGAGCCTGATGCCAACATGCTGGAGTCCGATGCCAACACACTGGAGCCCAATGCCAACACACTGGAGCCCAATGCCAACACGCAGGAGCCCGATGCCACCATGCAAGAGCCCAATGCCAGCACGCAGGCCAGCCCACAGGAGCCGGCTCTCCACCGCGTGGCGCAGGGCACTGGACGCATGATCCCTCCACGCTGCTCAGCCACTGCGAGCAGGGCAGCAGACATGGCAGGGCCATGGGGGAGGGCCGCGGCAGCCTATCATGGCCGCCACCCCTGGGCACCTAGGCCCACGCCTTCTACAAAGCTGGCAGACCTGCCCTCTTGCTATGAATTCTGGGACGATCCCGGACCTCCCGGACCCCCGGGCTCCCTGCCGAAACTGGGCACACGAGATCTCCAGCTGCCGGTCTGGTCTGAAGGCAGACAAGCTGGAGTACGCAGAGATTCGTACAGAGATCGCAACCTGCAATTCCTAGAAGTGAAGCTGTGCGGGAAGCCACCTCCGGATGGTGAACCCCCCCCAACAACTAAGACAGTACAGATTTAAATTTGTGTTTAAAATGACATGTCTTTGTAACAAAGGTTTCTCTCCTTGTGTATTAATGACCATGTTTATGTGTATGTTTAAAGTTTGGTAAACAGTAACTTTAAGGCTAAATTCTTACTAGACAAAGTTAAATAAAAAAAGTTTTCAATGTAATTCTCATCAAGATAAAATTAACTTACATTTAAAGTCTGAGGTAAAAATTAGTTAACAATCAATATATTTTAACTAAGTTGGTCTAAACAAAAGGTTAAATAGACTTGTTGATATGTAAAACTCTCCATTACCTTCTCTATTAGAAATGGTAGATCGCACAATGGCTATGCTAATTATTCTCATGCCTGAGGTTTCCTTTCCTGAGTACAACGTGACTCCATCTTGAATAGGTGTAACAAAAGGTTAAAAAGACGTTGTTGCTATGTAAAAGTCTCAAATTCCTTCTCTATTAAAACATTAGATTGTGCTGTGGATATGCTAATAACAAGTTTTGTTTCATAGTAAGTAAATTGCAGCCAGCTGCCTTTGGGACTCTAGGCCATTCCCCGCCCCCATGCAAATGTCCGTCGAGAAAGTACGCCCCCCCAGAGGCAAGAAATGTTTTTTTTTAAGCTAATAAAGTTTTGCCCACAGAGGCAAAAAATGGCCGGCCCCCTCAGGCCTTCCCTTGGCAGCACACTGGTTCTTATTACTTGCTTACATGTTTCTCCATGTTTGTGCCAGTTTCTTTTTAAAAAAATGCCTGTACGATATAGGTTTCTGTTCACCGCACACCCTTGATACTATGGTCATTTAGTTAAAAAAGAAAAGGGGGAATTGTTGTATGCTTTACATTGGGTAGTTCTCCCCCGCCAAGAGAATTGGATCAGTCCTGTTAATTTTGTGGGCCCACTTGGTCCCGCCCCTAGGGACCCTGCCAGAGTTCCAGAGTTCTAGAGTTGGAGAGTTCCAGAGTAAGAGAGAGTGCTTGCGCCGCTGCAAAGAGACAGAAGAGTTCTGTTTGGTGATTAGTTTGTCTTAGTTTATGAATCGTTGTTCCTGAATAAAGAAATACAGCTTCCCTGCCCAGCCGTATGTCTCTGGTCGTCTCTGTTACCCGCCCGTGAAGCAAGCCCGGCCAGCAAGAGCTGCCGAATTTAAACAACATCTCTCCCTTCCTCCTTTTCTCTCTCTCCCCTACTCAGAACTTTTCTGAGGGAAGTGAGGAGCTTTGGAGGTAACAGCAGGAAAAAAAGAGGTGTGAGCCATGCTCTTCTGGGACGCAGGGACAGGTTGAAGCAAAAGGTGACTGGTAAGGTCTGTTTCTGGCCCTCCTGGGGATCAGGACTGTGCAGAACCTATTCTGTGCCTTACATGTGAGGCTTAGACCTCTGTTCTCTCCCCTTTTTCAGGGAGACAAATTCAAAGCCTCACCCAGCTTTCTCATCACAGAAGATGCCCCCCTGCTTTTGAGTCTGTATTATTATTATGATAATGATGATGATGATGTGTTTATTTAGTGAAAGAAAGAGACTAGAGCATCACTCTGACATATATGGTATTGGGAATGGAGTCTGGGATGTCATGCTTGCAAATCCTATGTTCCACCAACTTCCGTAACTTCTTTCTTTTTCTTCCTTCCTTCCTTCCTTCCTTCCTTCCTTCCTTCCTTCCTCCCCCTTCCTCTTTCTTTCTTTCTTTTTCTCTCTTTCTTCATTCATGATTCCACTGATCCTAGGGCAACATTATTTTATTTTTTATTTTAGATAGATACAAAGCAAAGGAGAAGGAGAAATACCATGGCATCACTCTGATGTCTGTGGATTTCCCCGTGGTGCCATTCATGGTCTTCCCACAGGGTGCCAGGGTTCAAACTAGGTCTTGGTAAGGTGTATGCCCTACCAGGTGAGCTAACTCCTGGATGCTGGGACATGGTCTTTGTACAGTATGCTCAGAAAGCCTACAGTTGCACTTATCTCTGATTTATGCATCCTTTTACCTCATGCCCACTTTGCCTTCCATACAGACATGAGTCCTTGTCATGAAATGAAATGAAATGAAACGAAATGAAATGAGGTAATGAAAAGGAAGGTGCTCTGTGAATGCTTTCAGTTTTTGTTTTCTCTTAAGCCTCTTAAGTCTCAGAACAAAATGAAAGCTAAGGGATTGGGCAAAGGTGCACCAAGTAGAGCACTGAGGACACTACCATGTCAGAAGATCTGGGTTCAAGTCCCCCAGTCCCAACCTGCAGCAGGGAAGCTTCATAACTGGCGGAGCTATGCTGCAGGTGTTTCTTCCTCTCTATCTCTCCCCCATCCTTTATCACCCTCTATCAAAAGAAAAATGAGGGGAAAAAAAGCTGTCTTGGAGTGATGAAGTTGTTGTGCAGGCAATCAAGCCAGAGCTATAACACTGGTGGTAAAGTAAATAAATGGAGTGGGTGTGGATAGCATAATGGTTATGCAAAGAAACTGTCATGCCTGAGGCTCCAAAATCTCAGGTTCAATCTCCCACACCACCACAATCCAGAGCTGATCAGTGCTCTAATATAAAATAAAATAAATAGGGAGTCGGGCAGTAGTGCAGCAGGTTAAGCATAGGTGACGCAGCGCAAGGACCTGCATAAGGACACCAGTTCGAGCCCCCGGCTCCCCACCTGCAGGGGGGTGGCTTCACAAGTGGTGAAGCTAGTCTACAGGTGTCTATCTTTCTCTCCCCCTATTCTGTCTTCCCCTCCTCTCTCCATTTCTCTCTGTCCTATCCAACAACAACAACAATAATAACTACAACAATAAAACAACAAGGGCAACAAAAGGGAATAAATAAATATTTAAAAATAAATATAAATAAATAAATAAATAAAATGGGGGTTACTTAAACTCTTGCAGTACAAGTGTATATCCACCTGCTCCTAGAGTGTCATGATTGGGAAACACCATCTCAAGTTTTGCATTTCCAAACCTAAGGCCTTGGATTCTGTCACCTTCACATTCACTCATCTTCACTGTAGTTCTGATGCCTCTGCCACACAGCTAGTGCTAGAAGCTGGCATGGTAGGCCTGATTCTCTCTATATATATATCTCTCTGTCTGTCTCTCTTATAGAACATCACTGTTCTTGTCCACCGCCCATTCCTAAGTCTCCATCTCGGCCACTTCTACTCTTTCTATGGTAACTTGCCTAAGTTCTGCCACAGCCTCTGCCCCACCATCCTGAGAGCATCTCAAAAGAGAATAACTGAGACCATGAAGCCAAATCCTTTTAGTGCCCTTTCTACTTTGGTGCTCGCACAGCAATCAGACTGACAGATGTCAGAAGTGCCTTTGGGAGGTGGGAAGGTGGGAATGCAGAACTTTGGTGGTGGATATGATGTGGAAATATACACTGTAACCTTACAATCTTGTAAGCTACTATTACAAGTAACAAAATTAAAAAGTAATAAAAGGGGGGGGGTCAGGCGGTAGAGCAGCAGGTTAAGTGCATGTGGCACAAAGTGCAAGGACCAGCGTAAGTGTTGGTATGCTTCTAAATTCTGCTTATAAGACCTTCTGTTTTGATCATCACATTAGGTTCACTTGTATTACTTACGATGTGGTCTGTTTACATAATCACTGTTTTACCTGGGTCCCGCCCTGCCTGTAGGGTATTGGTTTAATCCCCACTGGTTAGATGGAAGCTTTCTATGTTCTGTTTGCCCTCTTTTTTTGCTCCACCCCTTCTCCTAGTCATTTCCTTTCCCTTGCCACTTCCAGTAAAGAGATGCATAAAAGGCGATGTATCTGATTAATAAACGAGATAATGCATCCCAGCTCAGCCATGAGTCCCTGGTCGTCTCTCTACCACCCGCAAAGCTAGACTGGCACATAAGGACCCCGGTTTGAGCTCCCGGCTCCCCACCTACAGGGGAGTCGATTCACAGGTGGTGAAGCAGGTCTGCAGGTGTCTCTTTCCTCCTCTCTGTCTTCCCCTCCTCTATCCATTTCTCTCTGTCCTATCCAACAACGAACGACATAAGGGCAACAAAAGGGGGGAGAAAATGGTCTCCAGGAGCAGTGGATTCATGGTACAGGCACTAAGCCTCAGCAATAACCCTGGAGGCAAATAATAATAATAATAGAAATACCCAATATACCTGTGTGAGAAGCTCAGGATCAAGATCAATGTAACCCCCAGACCAGGAAGGAGAAGATCAAGGATATTCCTGATGCCTCTGTGTATACACCCTTCCACCACCACCAGACCCCTTACTCCACCCCAGCCCAGGATAACCACTGTCCCGACTTCTGACATTTTAGGTGACTTTTGCCTGTTTTTTGAACTTAATATACATACATATTACTATGTGTTCCATTTTATGTTTACCTTAGTCATCACAGTGTTTGTGAGATCCATCTATAGTTATATCTAATGTGTACTGATGTGTGTAGTTATAGTTTATTTTAATTGCTGTATAGTATCTCATTTTTCTGAGTATTGTCCTTCTGTTGAACACTCAGAAGCATCTAAGTAGTTTATAGTGTGGAACTATGATGAAGTACAGTTGCTGGTATTTGTCTAAGTGTACATTTGATTGGGGTATCTACCTGGCAGTAGAATTGCCTCATCAATGAGTTGTTTTATTTTTAATTTTTAAATTAAAGAAATTATATTTATTTATTTGTTGGATAGAGATAGTCAGAAATCAAGAGGGGAGGGAGAGGTAGAGAGGGAGAGAGACAGAGACACCTGAAGCACTGCTTCACCTCTAGCAAAGCTTTCCCCCGGCAGGTAGGGACTGGGGGCTCAAACCTGGGTTCTTGCACATTGTAAGATGTGTGCTCAACCAGGTGTGCCACCACCTGTCCCCTCCCCCCATTATTAAGTTTGTATATTAACGCAGTGATATTTGTATTTTCAAATGTTTATTCATCTATTGAGTACAGATGAAAAGACACAGATATGGAAGATGGTGATAGAGAGGGAGAGAGCAACATGCCTGCAGCACTGATTCAACACTTGTGAGTCTTCCTCCTTGCAGCTGGGAACCAGGGGCTTGAACCCGGGTCCTTGTACATGGTAACATATGCACTTAACTGAACGTGCCACCACCCAGCCCCATAAGAGTGATCTTTATAAAGTGCACTCAGAAAGGAACATTCCCTTCCACGTTCCCATTTTCTGTGTTCTCACAGTACTTAGAATAAAGTCTCTAGTCGATCCCCACCCATCTGGACTTTGCATGCTTTGGCAGCTCCTAGACTCTTCCTCCCTACCTCACTCCCCCACCTCCCCACCCTTGCCCCCAGCTGCCCTATTGGCCTTCTTGTCCACTCTGAGAGCTTGCCAGGAAGCCTACCTACTGAACATAGCACACTTCTCAACTGGCAGGCTTCTACTCATTCTTCATGTTTCAGGTCAAGGAGAATTTTCTCATTCCAACCTCTCTTGATGCTCTGATCTGAAATAGCAATTGCCACAATCTCCTCTCATTGCACGGTGCACAGTTGCATTTAACGGCAGGCAATCTGAGATTATCTGATAGTTAAAATCAGTTTTTGTCATTAATGGGCAGTGAGCAATAAGGCAGAGCTTTGTCATATCTGTTGCCATGTCCCCATCACTGAGCAAGAACACAGCAGGTGCTCAACAGATGTCAATGTTGGATCAATCCTGAATTGGAGAAGAACCAAACCTTTTTTTTTTTTACCAGAGCACTGCTCAATTCTGGCTTATGGTGATGCTGGAGATTGAACCTGGGTCCTTTGATGTCTCAGACATGAAAGCCCTTTCACAAAACCTGCTGTCTCCCCAGCCGAAAACAAGACTTATTATTTTTTAAATCATCTTTATTTATTGAATAGAGGCAGTCAGAAACTGAGAGGGAAAGGGGAAATAGAAAGGAAGACAGAGGGAGTCAGGCGGTAACACAGCAGGTTAAGCGCATGTGGCACAAAGCACAAGGACCAGCCTAAGGATCCCGGTTCGAGGCCCCAGCTCCCCACCTGCAGGGGAATCGCTTCACAGGCGGTGAAGCAGGTCTGCAGGTGTCTTTCTCTCCCCCTCTCTGTCTTCCCCTCCTCTCTCCATTTCTCTCTGTCCTATTCAACAACAACAACAATAATAATAACTACAACAATAAAAAAACAAGGGCAACAAAAGGGAATAAATAAATATTTAAAAAAGAAGAAGAAGAAAGGAAGACAGAGAGATGACTGCAGCACTGCTTTACCACTTGCAAAATTTCCCCCTGCAGGCGGTGACTGGAGGTTCAAACCTGGGTATTTGTGCATTATTAATATGTGTACTCAACCACCACCTGGCCCCTAATCCAAGACTTTGTAAGTCACACAAGGATCAGGCCATAAGCCTTAGCTCTGCTCCTCATGACTCTTGTGCCATCAGACCCAAATTTAGACACCTAAATTCTCTGGGCCTCAATTTCCGCCTTTGTAAAGCAGAGACAATCCTGCTGGCTTTTCAGGTGGATAGGCATCTGTGAGGATATATGTATATACATTGCCAAGCACAGATTTAAGTGCAAGTGTTTGTTAAGTGATGAGTTGCTGTGTTTCAATACGATGAATCTTTTTTTCAAAATTTTTGCATTATCTTTATTTACTTATTGGATAGAGACAGCCAGAATTGAGAGGGAAGGGGGTGATAGAGAGGGAGAGAGACAGAGACACCTGCAACATTACTCTATCATTTGCAAACCTTTACCCCTGCAGGTGGGGACCAGAGGTTTGAAGTTAGATCCGTGCACATTGTAACAAGTGCACTCAACCAAGTGCATCACCACTGGGCCCCTCAATACATAGAATTTTTAGCACAATCTTGGGGAAGGGGTCAGGCACCTTTCTAAATCCCCATTTCATAAATTAAGAAGAAACAGAAGCACACATAGCACAAAGAACAAGGACTTGTGCAAGAACCCCAGTTTGAGCCTCTGGCTTCCCGCCTGCACGAGGGATGCTTTACAAATAGTGAAGCAGGTCTGCAGGTGTCTTTCTCTCTCCCTCTCTATCTTTCCCTCTCCTCTCAATTTATCTCTGTCCTATCCTATAAAAAGAAGAAGGAGGAGGAGGAGGAGGAGGAGGAGGAGGAGGAGGAGGAGGAGGAGGAGGAGGAAAGAAAGAAAGAAAAAGAAATTAAGAAATGAGCCAGGTGGTTGAGCACCTGGTTAAACGCATACATAGCAGTGAGCAAGGACCCATGTTAAAGCCCCTGGTCCCCATCTGCAGGGGGAAAGCTAAATGAATGGTGAAGTAGAGCTGCAAGTATGTCTGTTTCTCTCCCTCTCTGTACCCCCTTCCCATCTCAATTTATGTCTCTATCCAATAATAACTAAAAAAAAAAAAAAGTCAAAAAAATTAAGAAACTAAAGCTTGGGAGGTAGTACTTATCCAGCCACTCTGGCTCCAGAATCTAGATCTGCCCTTACTATAATGTTGAATGATGGATTAAAAAAAAAAAAAAAAGAGGAAGGAGGAGTGATGAATTCCTTCTCTCTCTTTTTATTTTATTTTATTTTTTTTTCCTCCAGGGTTATTGCTCCAGGGTTATTCACGGTGCCTGCACCATGAATCCACCGCTCCTGGAGGCCATCCTTCCCCCCTTTTGTTGCCCTAGTTGTTGCAGCCTCATTGCGGTTATTATTGCCATTGTTGACGTTGCTTTGTTGTTGGATAGGACAGAGAGAAATAGAGAGAGGAGGGGAAGACAGAGAGAGAGGGGGAGAGAAAGACAGACACCTGCAGACCTGCTTCACTGCCTGTGAAGCGACTCCCCTGCAGGTGGGGAGCCGGGGTTTGAACCGGGATCCTTACGCCGGTCCCTGAGCATTGCGCCACGTGCGCTTAACCCACTGCGCCACCGCCCGACCCCCCCCCCCCTCTCTTTTTTTTTAAATTGTCTTTATTATTTATTGGATAGAGACAGCCAGATATCGAGAGGGAAGGGAATGATAGAGAGGGAGAGAGACAGAGAAAGACCTGCAGCCCTGCTTCACCACTTATGAAGCTTTCCCCCTACAGGTGAGGGCTGGGGGCTTGAACCCAGGCCCTTGTGCATTGTAACACGTGCACTCAACGAGGTGAGTCACCACCCTATGAGTTCCTTCTAAAAGCCAGTGGTTCCACTCATCCCCACCCCCTTCCACATCCTTTCATCCCATGATGCCTGAAGTTAGGAGCACAGTATGAAAACCACTGGGTCATGGCTAATAATAGCTATGAAGGGAGAAAAAAAAAAAAAGAAAGATCTGATTACATTAAAAAAAATTTTTAACTTCTGTATAACAAAAGGCACCACAAACAAGGGCAAAAAATAAATGAGAGTGTGGGAGAAAATGTTGGAAATTCATAGAACAAAGGCTGGCTCTCTCCCTGAAAGCGATACACTCTTGCAAATGAACTGGGCAACTCTAAATGACCCACATGTAACATGGACAAAGACTGCTAGTGGTTTAGAGAAGAGGAAACGAAAAAGAGCAACAAGCATATGTGTAAGTAGGGAAGTGACAATTACATAATGAGCTCTCCCACATTTCTCCTAATATTGGCAAAAATGAAATATATATATATATTGTTTAGAGTAAGTGAATGTGTAAGAAAAGGAACACTCCCCAGTAAAGTGGGGAAGGGAAGAAAAAATTAAAAGGAATATTACCCATAGTCATTATTAGGCTGTAACAAATGACAGATTTTTAGGAAAATATTTCTGAAATGTTATGACAAAAGTAATGCAACTTGTAGAAATGAAAGCAATAATAAATATTGAGATAAGGTTGGTAGAAATTTCAATAGACAGATGGACGGAAAGACAAAAAGATACACATAAGATAGTCATTATAACTTTTTTTTTTTTTTTTTTTGAGATTGAGGCAGAGTGAAGAGACCATAGCAGCAAAGCCCCTTCACTCTAGTAGGTCATGCACATGACAAAGCAGCAGCATTGTCCAAGACCTGCAACATTTTTATAGTAACAAGAACCTAGAAACATCCTAGTTGTTTTGACAGAGTTACATATTACATAGCTATTTCAACAATGAGACAACTCTGTGTGCCAGCTTAAAAGTATCTTAATGTTAAGTGAGATGAAAATGGATGTTAAAAAATAATCCCTATGGTTTGATCCCATTTTCATATAAATCAAACACCTAACATTACCTGGATCAAACTTCAGGCAAAAAACAAACAAAACAAACAAAACAAACCCTTAGGGTAATCAAGTTTTTAATTACATTGTGTCAAATGGGCTGGACTGCTGTAGGGTGATGTGAGTTCTATTTCCAAAACATCTTTACATTTAGGTGGCTTCCATGAATTTGTATTCTATTTGAAAAATAACCAATAAGTTCTGCTTAGTAATGCCAACTTAATACTGTTGATTGCCCATCACCTAGAAACACTTTTATGCTTTGACACTTATCCATCCATCCATCCTTGCACCCACCCACTAACATAAGGTTCTTGTTCTCACCCAACTATCCAATGAGGAAGAAAAAAAGTGTACAGAAGAAGAAAACAACAGATTACATATAATAAGATGTGTCATGAAGAAATTTCTTTTTTTCATTTTCTTTTATCTCTCTCTCTTTGCCTCCTGGGATATTGTTGGGACTCAGGGCCTGCACTATGAATCAGCTGCTCTTGGAGGCCATTTTTCCCATTTTGTTGCCCTTGCTGTTGCCCTTGCTGTTGTTACTGCTGTTGGATACAGAGAGAAATCAAGAGAGGAGGGGAAGACAGAGAGGGAGAGAGAAAGACCTGCAGGTCTGCTTCACTTCTTGTGAAGTGACCCCCCACCCCCATAGGTGTAATGAAAGCCTAATGATGACTAAATAAATAAATAAACAAATAAAATATTAGATCCCAGCTCTGCTGTTGAAAGCAAGTGGGTTTGGAGCAATCATTTAAGTTATCTGGGCCTTGGTTTCCTCATCCATGAGATGGATGAAGCTATACAGAAACAGTATTGGGGTGCATTGTACCAAAGTAAAGGACACTAGGGGTGTGGGGGGATTCCAGGTTCACCATAGAGGGTGGGGGTGGGGACACAGTCCTTTAATAGTAGAAGCAGTGTGAAACTACACTTCTATTAAGAATAAATAAATAAATAAATAAATAAAACAATATCAAGGGGGTGGGAGATGGTTCACCCAATAGAGCACACAATTCAGTATGTGTGAGGACCTGGGTTCTAGGCCTCAGTCCTTACCTGGAAGCACAAAGCACAATGTTGTGGTGTCTTTTCTTCTCTCTCTCCCTCCCTGTTTCTCATTCCCTATCTGGAAGAGAGAAAAAAAAAAAGAAAAAGAAAGAAAAGCAGTGATGTCACACAGGCAAAGCCCCAGTGACACCCCAAAGACAATAAACAAACAAATAGACAAATAAATACATAGAAATATCCTCATAGGACTAAGTAAATTTAGCAATATGAGCTGTCCACATTGGCATGAAGAAAGTGATTTAAAAAATATCAATGCAAATTCACACACATACACACAGCAAAATGAAAATGTCACACAGAGTTCTTGGGCATCACATAAAAATACAATGTCTAAAAGCAAAAGCTGGGGAATGGCAGGTGACTCACCTAGTAAAGTACACACGTGACCATGTTCAAGGACCTGGATTCACGGGGCAGCCACATGGGAGCGGCTGTAGAGAGGAAGCTTCATGACCAGCAGAGTGATGTTATAGGGGTCTGTCCTCTTCTCTCTCTTTATTGGAAGGAAGGAAGGAAGGAAGGAAGGAAGGAAGGAAGGAAGGAAGGAAGGAAGGAAGGAAAGAAGGAGGGAGGGAGGGAGAGAGGGGGAGAGGGGAGTGAGGGACGGAGGAAGAAAGGAAGGAAGGAAAAAAAAGAGAAAGAAAAAGAAAAGAAAGAAGGAAGGAAGGGAAGGAAGGAGGGAGGGAGCAAGACAGGGAGGGAGGGAGGGAAGGAGGAAGGGAGGGAAAGAGAGGGAAAGAAGGAAGGAGGGAAAGAAAGAGAAAGAAGGAAGGAAGGGGAGGAGGGAGAGAGGGAGGGAGGGAAAGAAAGAGGGAAGGAAGGAAGGAAGGAAGGAAGGAAGGAAGGAAGGAAGGAAGGAAGGGAGGGAGGAAGGAAGGAAAGATGTAACTTCTGGGAACAGTGCAGGCACTGAGACCCGAGACCCAGTGGTCTCATAAGAAATTATTATGGTCACATAAAAATGATAAAAATGTTCTTCAGGGGGAGTCGGGCTGTAGCACAGCGGGTTAAGCGCAGGTGGCGCAAAGCACAAGGACTGGCATAAGGATCCCGGTTCGAACCCCGGCTCCCCACCTGCAGGGGAGTCACTTCACAGGCGGTGAAGCAGGTCTGCAGGTGTCTATCTTTCTCTCCTCCTCTCTGTCTTCCCCTCCTCCCTCCATTTCTCTCTGTCCTATCCAACAACGACAACAACAATAATAACTACAACAATAAAACAACAAGGGCAACAAAAGGGAATAAATAAATAAAAATGTTCTTCAGAAAAATTAGAAATGGACAGGAAAGAAGGCAGTCTCAAAAATTACAGACAGGCAAAGCTGGTGCAGTCAGGGGACTGTACATCTAGAAGGACAATTCCGGGAGGATTCCGGGTTGATGGAACTGATTTGTATCTGGATTGTGATGGTACTTACATAGATCTACAAGCATGTTGGAACACATAGAAATGTCTACAGGAGCCGGGTGGTAGCACAGCAGGTTAAGTGCACATGGAGCGAAGTGCAAAGATTGGGCAAAGATCCTAGTTGGAGCCCCTAGCTCCCCAGCTGCAGGGGGGCCGCTTCACAAGCAGTGAATGAAGTAGGTCTGCATATGTCTATATTTCTCTCTCCCCCTCTCTGTCCTCCCTTCCTCTCTTGACTCTCTCTGTCCTATCCAATAACAACAACAGTAATGGCAACAATAACAACAACAAGGGCAAAAAAATGGGGAAAATAGCCTCCAGGAGCAGTGGATTCCTAGTGCACGCACCAAGCCCCAGTGATAACACTGGAGGAGGAAGAGGAGGAGGAGAAGTGGAAGAAGAAGAAGAAGAGAAGGAGAAGGAGGAGGAGAAGAAAGAAAGAAAGAAAGAAAGAAAGAAAGAAAGAAAGAAAGAAAGAAAGAAAGAAAGAAAGGTATACAGAAATGTTAAATTTATTGCTTGTTAATTCAAACAAAATTTAATTGTGACAGTAGGGTCAGGGAGATAGTTCAATGAACTCAAACACAAGATTCGCATGCCAGAGGTTCCAGAGAACATTGCCCCCCTCCCCAGTCCCTGACACCACCACACACCAGAGCGGAACCATGCTCTGGTCTTTTGCTCTTTTTCTTGCAAAAAAAATAAATGCATCTTATAGGGGAAAAAAGAAGAAGGCTGCCTGGAAGTGGCTCAGTTGGTAGATCACATGACTTGCATGCATAATGCCTTGTGTTTAATCCCTGGCACCACATATACTGGAGTGGGTGATGTTCTAGCATCTCCTTATAAAATAGTAGGTTATTTATTTATGTATTTATTTATTAGAAGAGTACTACTCAGCTCTAGTTTGTGGTAGTGTCAGAGACTGAACTTGGGAACTCCAAGCCTTAGGTATAAACATCTGTTGCATAAACCTCTGTGTTATCTCCCCAGCTCCTCTCTCATTTAATAAATCTTTTTTTTTAACCAGAGCACTGTTCCGCTCTGGTTTATGGTCGTTGGGGGGATTAAACCTGTGACTCTGGAGCCTCAGGCATGAGAGTCTGTTTGTATAACCATTATGCTATCTACCCTCTGCCCAAATCTTTTTATTATTATTATTATTATTATTATCATTCATTCATTTTTTTCATGAGAGGGATAGGAGGAGAGAAAGAAGCAGACATCACTCTGGTACATGTGCTGCCAGAGATCAAACCTGGGACCTCATGGCTGAGAATACAATGCTCTATCCACTGTGCCACCTCCCAGACCACTTTTTTTTTAAATGCCAAAGACATTGTAATTCTAACTGAACCACTCACTTCAGGTCCCTCACCCTCCCTTTCCTCAGTCTCTGCAATCTGAAACTTCACAAAGAGGAAGCACTTCTAGCCGCTAAATGCTTGCAGACATCCTTAACAATTTAGCTTTGTTACTCTGCATATAAAAGGGATGTGCCTTTGTTGGAAAGGAGAGGGTGAATTCAATTAGGACAGAATGTGTGACAGAGAAAGCAAGAGCCCTTGGGAATTCCACCAGACATACTTGACTGAATTAACCACAGGAGGAAACCGCCACAAGAACCATTTACTTCTCCCTTTCTTTCTTTCTTTCTTTCTTTCTTTCTTTCTTTCTTTCTTTCTTTCTCTCTCTCTCTCTCTTTCTCTCTCTTTCTTTCTTTCTTTCTTTGTCTCTCTCTCTCTCTTTCTTCCTTTTTAAAGATTTATTTATTTAGGAGCAAAGAAACAGAGAGAGAGAGAGAGGAAGGGAGGAAGGGAGAGAGAGTGAGAGAGAGAGACTAAAAGAAATCATGGCAATGAAGTTTTCTTCAACGCAGTGGGAGCCAGGCTTGAAACTGAGCCATGCACATGGCAAGCAGTGCACTATCCAAGTGAGTTTTTCTGCTGGCCCTCACCTGAACCATTTTGATGCAGTTGTAAACAGCTGTTTCTTCTCAGCATTCAGAACCAATAGGGTAGAGTTTGCTCTGATTGACTGTTCATGGAAAACATGGTGGACCCTGAGAAGAAAGACTTGGAAAGTTTAACATTGGGACACCAGCCCATCTTCACATTTCCTCAAAGTGTTCTACAAGGAGCAATCTTACAGGCAGCTGGACCATTGAAGGTGTTGACATGTGGTGATGAGAAAAAGCTCATCCAACCAGGCCTTTCCAGGGAGAAAGCCTTTACTTAAAAACCCAAACCCATAGGATGAACAGGAGTTGACCAGATTCAGAGTAGTAGATTCCCAGGTGGAGGGAAGAGCCCATATAAAGACCCAAGAAGCTGGGATGGCCAGCTGCATTGTGGGGTCTGGCTGGTACTGGGTGCTACATTGGATGTGATATAATGATGGTTGCTTGAGTAAACATTTTGAAGGCTTTTGCCACTAGATTTTTGGCCTCCCTTCTTTTCCTTGGAGTCCTGCATCTGAAACAAAATGCTCATTCGAAAGACTTATGAATCCTTCACACCTGTGTGTGTGTGTGTGTGTGTGTGTGTGTGTGTGTATGTGTGTTGTTTTTGTTTTGCTCAGCTCTGGTTTATAGATGGTGGGGGCTGGATTAAACCTAGGACTTTGGAGCCTCAAGCAGGAGAGTCTCTTTGCATAACCAATACGCTATCTACCCACCCCCACCCCCATCGCCAGGGTGTGTGTGTGTGTGTGTGTGTGTGTGTGTGTGTGTGTACATGCAAACAGACAACACTGTCTTCTCTGTAGGTAGGTCTCCTGTTTCCTATCTGTAAAATGGATACCCATATCTAACCTGTGAAGACTTAATGTGATCAGTCACATAGAGTCATGGTCACAGCACTTGGTATGGCCCCAAGCAGTCCCCAAAGCAGGTAGTGTTGTAGCTACTATTCGAGCACTGGAGTTTCAGTCTCTCTGTAGTCAAATATAGGGCTAACACAGAGCCAGGGATAATCTCCCAGCCTCTGGGTTCCTATAGAAATATGTCCACATAGGTCCAGGAGGTGGATAAAGCATTGGACTTGAAGGCATGAGATCTCAACTTTAATCTTTATCATCACCATGTGCCTGAGCAATGCTCTGATTCTCTCTCCTCTTTCTTTCCCTTTAAAATATTTATGGGGGCTGGGCAGTAGTACATGGGTTAAGCGCAAATGGAACTAAGTGCATGGACCAGTTTAAGGATCCCAGTTCGAGCCCCCGGCTACCCACCTGCAGGGGGGTTGCTTTACAAGAAGTAAAACAGGTCTGCAGGTGTCTAGCTCTCTCTCCCCCTCTCTGTCTTGTTCCTCCTCTTGATTTCTCTCTGTCCTATCCAACAACAACAGCAACAATAACAACAATAGCAATAATAACAACAACAAGGGCAACAAAGGCAACAAAAATGGGAACACATGACCTCCAGGAGCAGTGGATTCATAGTGCAGGCACTGAGCTCCAGCAATAACCATGGAGGCAAAATAAAATATATTTATGTATTTTTGTTTGCTCTGTGAGACAAGGGAGAGAAAGAGGAGAAACACAGTATTATTCTGACACATGCAATGCCAGGGATCAAATTTGGGACCTTATACTGAGAGCTCCATGCTTTACCCATGTGACACCTCCCAAGCAACTCTGGTTATCTCCCTCCTCTACTTCCTCCTCCTCCTGCTTGTCTCTCTCTCAATCATAAACATATATGTACATATATAATATATATCATGTATATCATACATGTATATCCTTCTTATCTGTCTCAATCATATATATACTCTTCAAAAAGTTCGAGTGGTGACTCCAGAGGAATGCCATCCCCTGACCCCCTCAAGTACATTTTGGGAATGTCCTCACTTGTGTCGCTTGACACAAGCTGGAGAGTGAGGGACAGCTAAGTCTTAGGAAGGCTCCTTAGGTGGCAGATGGGTATTGCTGACTGACATCAGCCCACTTCAGTCACCTGCCCTGAAAGCCAAGGATTCCAGCCATGCTGTCAGTAACGGGAGCCCCATAAGTCCTCCATGGACTGAACAGTCACGGGTTGTGCCTTCCCAGAAAAGCACCTTTGCTCCAGTGGGAGCATGCCTTTGGACTGATAAAGGCACATCATGGCCAGTTATGGACTGGAATACTGTGAAGGGTGAGGCTATTTTTTGCCTTGCATTCTATTTCTCTGGCAGTGACCTTGCTGGAGATCCAAGTCACCCCAGCCTTAGAAGGTCATGGCACTGAGGATCACAGGACCCGGCCAGGCTGGGGGTGGGGGAGATTGGTGTCATCACTAAACAGTTGAGGTCTGAGGACCTCTAGCTGTCATCCATTCATGCCCTGGCCTGCCTCCAGTCCTCTGCCTGGGAGGACTCCCATGGACCAGATTCCCTGAGGCCCACAGTCTGATGGCAGGGGGTTTATTTTTAGCCTCTGCTTTCCCAAGAATGCGGGTGACCCACTGTGGAGCTGGGGGGGGGGGGCAGAGGGAGGGGGAGGAGCCCTAGGGCCTAGAGGGGCAGGGAGGACACTGCCCATCCCAAGCACTGAGCTCAGCCCTGGTACAGGCTCCCGCAGTGGTAGGGCCCAACCCAGCTGAGGGCCAGATGGGGCTCACACCCCCAGTTTCCCTTTTCTTCTTTTCTGGAGGCCCACAGGCTTTCTGTTCCTCCCCTTTAGCTGCTCCAGGGCTCTAAGTCTTTGGGTGTTCTCATTCCCCCACCACAGTGGTTTTTTGGGGTAAGAATTCTCCACCCCTGTTACCTCCTGTCTCTATAGAAATATTCCACACCCATCTTTTTGGTCCTGCCTAGAACCAGAGCGGTTACCTAATAAATCTTGAAAGACTGAAAGGTGGGGATCCCTACACCTCTTTTTAGGATAAAAACCTCAATAATGGGAGGACCAATAAAGGGAAGTTTGAGGGGCTTACACAACACTTAGTCATTGTTCAGGAGGCTGGTTCCTGTTTCTTTTCTGAGAAATTCCTTGGAGTCCTGGGGCCTTAGCTTTGTTGCTGAGATCCAGAAGGAAAAGTTTTTGTCCCTTCTTCCTTTTCAGTTCTTTTTCAGATTTAAATTATATTTACCTATCTATTTATTTGATAGAGGCAGAGAGAGAACAGCCCCAAAGCTTCCTTCAAATACTGTGGGGGCTGGGCTCAAACCTGGGTTGTGCATATGGCAAAGCAGCATGCTATCCAGGAGAGCTATTTTACATTTAAATTTTATTAATGAGAGAAACAGAGGAGACACAGAAAAAGAGATAAAGGGACAAAGAGATGAAGTGGGAAAGGAAGGAGAAGGAAAGAAGAAGGGATGGATGTAGGAAAAGAGAGAGAGGCAGATCAGACAGTGGCACACTCTGTTGAGTGCACGTTACCATGTTCAAGGACCTGGGTTCGAGTCCCTGCTCTACCTACATCAGAGAAGTTTCTTCATCAGTGAAGCAGTGCTAAGTTGTTTTCTCTTTCTCTTTCCCTCTTTATTTCCCCCTCCCCTCTCAATTTCTCTCTGTCCTATATAGTAAAGGACTAAAAAAAAAAAAAGAGAGAGACCGTGAGTCCACATGAGAATCTGGCCAAAGGGAAACAGCTGTCCCAGTGATTCCATTCTGGGTCCCCACCCACATTTGCAGTGACCCCAGAACAAACACCCTGCTTCTCTGCAAGGGATGCAAAAGTTCTCCAGTGGGACTGTTGCAAGGACACGTAACAGGATATAAAACTTCCAGCATATAGTAGATGCTATTATTTTAATATTAAATAAGCCATGCAGAAAACCATGCCTCCTTTTTTTTTTAACAGCTTTCTCTTTCTCTTTCACAGTTTGCATGACCATCCTTCCTGATGGCCCTTACCTGACCATTTATAGAGTGCTTTAATATTTGATAGAGCATTTTCACATCCATTAGCTCATCTGATCCCCCACATAAGCCCTAGGGCTTATGTAGAAGGGCCAAGTCATAATGACACAATTATTATCCCTATTCTACAGGTTAAAGCATTCGAGCTCCAGTAGATGCCGAAGAGGCATGTTTACTGTCATCCCTCGAGGCAGGGCTGGCCCAGATGAGGACCTCAAAGCAGAGCAGAATTTGCTTAAGAATGGCCCTCATGAGGTCAACTGATTGCCACTGATGCATTCCTTGTCTGTGTGGTGGGATTTGTGCCATGAGATGGCCACAGGGAACTCAGATTCTAGAACCGAGCTCCACAGCCCCACCTGGCCTTTGTCACAGGCAGAAGGACATGAGGCATGTGTGTCTCAGGCTCTGTTCCCTGACCTTGAAAGGAGAGACCAACCTGAGTCTCATGAGGACAGCTGGGAAGAGCCTCTAACAGAGAGATGCATGGACACAGTTCATTCCTGGAAGATGATCTGACCAGACCTGCAATGTCCCTTCATGCTGGGACTCCAGGTTGCCCAACTCTTTTCCACTGGAGCTGAGTATCAGAGAGGAGATGGGCTTGTGTGCATGAAGTCATGGGAAGAAAACCCCAGGGGGAAATGGTAAGGGTTCCAGAGCAAGTATTTAAAATATCCTTGAATATTAACCATGAGGGAAATATTCTGATGTATTTGGAAGGCTCAGGGTGGGTTGGATGAAAATTCAAGAAAAATGAAAATATGTGCAACAGGAGACTGGGCAGTGGAGCATCCAGTAAAACACACAAGTTACTATGTGCAAGGACCTGGGTTCAAGCCTTCAGTCCCCATATGCAGGGCGGAAGATTTACAATCAGTGGAGCAGTGCTGCAAGTGTCTCTGTTTCTCTCTCTCTCTCTCCTCTCTCAATTTCTCTCTTTCTTATCAAATAAAAGAATGAAAAAATAGGAAAAAGAAAGAAACAATGGCCACAGGGAGCAGAGGATTTGTCATGCAGACACAAAGCACCAATGATAATCCTAGTGTCAAGAAGGAGGAGGAGGAGGAGAAGGAGAAGGGGAAGGAGAAGAGAAGGAGAAGGGGAAGAGGAAAGAAAGAGAAAGAGAGAGAGAATATGTGCAGCAAAAATTTTAGACTGAAAATTATTTTATTATTTCTATTTATTTACAAGTTAGGGAACTAAAATGTATTAGATACAAGTTGGTTTTCACTGGAAAAGATCACAACCAGTATATTACATTTCAAAGTAAGATTCTTATTGTCAGACAATAATTATAAACCTGCATTTTACCCTAAATCCATTGAATTTTAAAGGAAAACAAATGAAGCTGTAGCTATTAAGTTGGGGAAAAATCTGTTGAAGAATCGCAGACTTCAACAAACCCTCAGTAGCTTTATTTGACATCAATGATCCTCTAATGTAGGAACCTATAGTTTCTACATATAAACATTCCCCCCACCAACGTTATCGCTGGCGCTCAGTGCTGGCACTATGAATTTACCTCTCCCAGAAGATCTTTTTTCCCTCTCCATCTTCTATTTTTATTTGACAGGACAGAGAGAAGTTGAGAGAGGAGGAGAGATGGAGAAGGGATTGAAAGGGGACGAAAGTGGGGAGAGGTGGCGTGCCGGTTAATAATCACACGTAGCACAAAGCACAGGGATCTGTACAAAAGTCCTGGTTTGAGTCCACAGCTCCCCACTTGCAGGGGAGTCACTTCAAAAGCAGTGAAGCAGGTCTGAATGTGTCAATATTTCTCCTTCCCCCTCTATCTTCCCCTCCTCTCCCAATTTCTCTATGTCTTATGCCTCCAGGAGAAGTGGGTTTGTAGTGCTCGCACCAAGCCCCAGTTATAACCCTGGAGGCGAGAGAGAGACAGGGAAAGAGAGAGAGAGAGGAGAGAGAGAGAGAGAGAGAGAGAGAGGAGTAATATAGACACATGTAGTCCTGCTTCACAGTCATGAAGTTTTCCCTCTGCAGTTGGGGACTAGGGGCTTGAAGATTTAAGAAATACATGTATTGCTACTAGGGTTATGGCTGGGGCTCAGTGACTGTGCAGCAAACTCATTGCACCCAGCAGCCATTTCCCCTTACTTTTTGGATAGAGACAGAGAGACAGTGAGAGGGGTGGGGGAGATACAGAGGAAGAGAGGAAGAGAGATACCTGCAACACTGCTCTTCCACTTGTGAAGTTGTCCATTCCCTGCCCCCCATAGGTAGGGACTGGGAGCTTGAACCCAGGTCCTTGTGCAGTGATAGAACCAGGAGTTGGTCCCAGGTTGAGAGGAATGTAGGGGCTTGCATGGTATAAAAACAAACTCTGCTCAGCCCTGCTCTGTTAATCAAACCATCTCATCTCCTCAGAGTGAATAGGATGGGGTACACTGAACTCTCCAACCTTGTCAATCCAAGGAAAGCCAAGGAGAGGTCCTCCCAGATTCTGCCTACATAACACATTTGTGATTTTAGTACCTGAGAAAAGCAGCCTCAGTTCCTAAATATTGATTTAGGTTTTGAGCTCAGACCAATTAAAAACCCTTTCGGCTTTCATTCTAAAAGGATTCTTGGCACAGCTTGGGAGGTGGTACAGTGGATAAAGCCTTGGACTCTCAAACTTGGGGTCTTGAGTTTGATTCACTTCATTGCACGTGCCAAAGTAATGCTTGGGTTCTCTCTCTCCTCTCATAAATAAACAAGTAACAACAACAACAACAACAAAAATCCATTAAGAAAAAAGGATTTGGGGGTAGGAGAGAGAGCATGGTGGTTTATACCACAGACTCTGAGGTTCCAAGTTCAGTTCCCAGTACTACTAAACACCAAAAACTGAGCTGAGCTGTGTTCTGGCAAGATGATAATGATGATGTTGTGACCTGGGAGGTAGAGTCTCTGCCCTGTTAGTATGAGATCCCAAGTTTTAACCTCAGCATCATATGTGCCACAGTGATGCTCTGGTTCTCTCTCTCTCTCTCTCCCTCCCTTCCTCCCTTTGTCTAGCTCTCATTAATAAATTAAAGATAAATAGACAAAGAAATAGCTTATGTGTTCAATTCCATTTATATATGAAAGGTCACAGGACAAGAAAAAGTCAATTTCCAATTCTCTCCAAAGTCTATAATTCTGTCATATTGTCACTAGTCTGCAATCTTGAGGGAAAGCAAAATAATAAGGTTCAATTCCTAGTCCTTTTCATTTGCTTCTGTGCTTACACTTAGTACAGAGTGTCTGACGCTGTAAAGGGCACTGGGAACTGGGCAAGAATAAAGTACTGCTGTTAGCATATACAAGGAACCAGGTTTTAGTCCCCTGGTCCCCACCTGCAGGGGGGACCCTTGATGGGCAGTGAAACAGGTTTGCAGGTGTCTCTTTTTCTCTCTCCCTGTCTATCTCCTCCTCCCTTCTCAATTTTTTACTGTTCTATCAAATAAAATAGAAAGAAAAGAAAAAAAGAAGAAAGGAAAGGAAGAAATAAAGAAATAGGGAGGAAAAAAAAGAGGAAAAAGTGGTTGCCAGGAGTGGCCTGCCAGCCCCAGAGATAACCCTGATGGCAATAATATATATTATGGGTAATAAATATTATGGTGTGTGTGTGTGTGTGTGTGTGTGTGTGTGTGTATGTGTGTGTGTGTAATAATAAGGTGCTGTGCTCATTGGGCTTGTCTCACTTCAGGTGTCAGTGATATTAAACAAAGAAATAGAGTCAAGGCTTTAATTATAAAGGAAATACTTGGATTTTCTGTTCCGCTAAATCAATGTCCAGTCACAGTCCAGGCCACAGGGATCTGAGAGTGGGCAGAGTACAACTCTTCACTGAAACTGAAAGTTTCCTAGAGGAAGCCCCCAAGCAAGGGCACAGGAGTTCTTAGTCTTGCAACAATGGCAATTCCCCACCACAGAAGGGCCACTTCCTCTTGTTGACCTGTTCTTAGGTCACCCTGCCTTCGGTGCCCCCATCTGCCCTAAGCTAAGGCTAGTGACAGCTCTGCATTCAATTCTCCCCTGTGGCCTGCTTGCCAGAAATCACTCAAGGAGGGTCGATGAAATAGCCCACTTGGATAGTCAACACATAGCTTTGCCATGTGCACAACCCAGTTTCTAGCCCAGCTCCCACTGCCCAACTCCCACTGCACTGAAGGAAACTTCATTTCATTGCTGTGGTCAATCTCTTTCACTTTCTCTTTGCTTCTCTGCACACACACACACACACACACACACACACACACACACACACACACACACCTACTTCAAAGTTTTTGGTCAGTTTTCCTAACTTTTTTTTAAAATCACATTGACACTGATTTATGGCATAGTGAAAGTTTCATGAGTATAGTTTCATACCTCCACAAATGTCTATACTATCTCACACCTACCACCAAAGGTATGATTTCAATCCTCCATCATTCAGTCAACCCTCCCAACTGTTTCTTCTTTCCCTTCCCTTCTCTTCCCTTCCCTTCCCTTCCCTTCCCTTCCCTTCCCTTCCCTTCCCTTCCCTTCCCTTCCCTTCCCTTTACCTTCCCCTTCCCTGACTTTTCTTTTGATAAAAAGAAAGAAATTGAGAGGGGAGGGGAGACAGAAAGGGAAAGGGCGAAAGAGGGAGACAGAAAGGGAGAGGGCAAAAGAGGGAGACAGAAAGGGAGAGGGCGAAAGAGGGAGACAGAGTGAGAGAGAGATGCAACTCTGTTTCATCACTCTCAAAGCTCCCCCCACCTCCCACAGGCTTGAACCCAGATACTAGAGCATGGCAGTGTGTGCACTCAGTCAGGTACTCCACTGCTGGGTCCCCTTCCAGCTGTTTCCCTCAACACTCCTGCAACCACCTTTCTGTTCATAATCCAAAGGCTTGGTTTTGCTTTACTGTTTACTAATTTGCTGTGTTTCCTTACATTCTGTAGATGAGTGGAATCATGCTGTATTTGTCTTTCTCTTCCTGACTTTTTTCATTAAGCAAAGTGCCCTTAAAGGGCCCAGCCATTCTGCTGCAAATGGCAAGATTTCATACTGTTATTTACCACCAGGGTTTTTTGGCTGGGGCTTCATGCCTGCACAATTCTATCACTTGATTGTTTTCCTTTTTCTTTCTTCCAGAAAGAGGGTGAATGAGGGAGGGGGAGAAAGGGAGAAAGAATGACACAAAGGAAAAGAAACCCACTACAACACTGTCCCCACGACTCATGAAGATTTACCTTTGCATGGTGCTCACATACAGTGTGAGGGTGAAACGCATGTTGATGCATGTGCTCTACCAGGTGAGCTATCTCTCAATCACTCCTGGTTTTAGATATTTCATAACCTAGTAATATTCCATTGTATATACATATCACATCTTTCTTATCAATTTATCTGACAATGGGGACTTGGGTTTTTTACATGCCTTGACTACTACTGTCAATAATGTAGTGAACACAGAAGTGTGTATATGTTGTTCAAATCAGTGGTTTCCTTTTCCTTGAATAAATTCTTCAAAGTGGCATGGTTGGATTATCATGGCTGTTCTAATTTATTTATTTATTTATTTTGAGGAACCACTGAGATGTTCTCACAATGGCTGTACTAATTGGCATAGCACTCAACAGTGCCCTTGAATTCCTTTTCCTTCATATCTTTGCCAGCACTTGTCACAGCTTCTTGTCGTTTGGATGACAGCCACTCTCACTGAGTATGAGCTCTCTAACTGATGTTCAGATTTGCATTGCCGGGATACTAATAGATAATGTGTATATTTTCATAGGCCTATTAGCTACTTCTGTCTTCTTTGGAGCAGTGTCTATTCAGATCCTCACTGGTTTTTAATCAGGTTATTTATTTTTTGACATTGGCATTAGATCTGTCTTTGGGGACTCAACTCCCCATGACAGGGGAAACAAGAGCAAAAATAAATGAGATTACATCAAACTGAAAAAGCTTCTACACAGTGTAAGGACCCATTCTTTTTTTTTTTTTAATTTATTTATTGGGGGATTAATGCTTTATATTCAACAGTAAATACAATAGTTTGTACATGCATAACATTTCTCAGTTTTCCACATAACAATACACCCCCCACTAGGTCCTCTGTCATCCTTTTTGGACCTGTACTCTCCCCCCCCCACCCCCCCCCAGAGTCTTTTACTTTGGTGCGATACCCCAACTCCAGTTCACATTCTACTTGTGTTTTCTCTTCTGATCTTGTTTTTCAACTTCTGGTAAGGACCCATTCTTAAAACAAACAAACAAAAAACAACAACAAAGTGCTGTGGTGTACCTGGTAGTGTGCATACATTACCAAATGCAAGGACCTGGGTTCAAGCTCCTGTCCCCACCTGCAGGCAGAAAGCTTCATAAGAGGGGAAGCAGGGCTGTCAGTGTCTCTCTTTCTCCCTCTTTATTTCTTTCCTCTCAATTTATGTCTATCAAAATAAAGCAAGGAAGAAGGAAAGAGAGAGAGAGAAAGAGAGGGAGAGAGAGAGAGAGAGGGAGGACTGGACAGATACCAAGCCCCAGTTATAAAACTGGTGGGGAAAAAGAAGTGCTGTGCCAAGGAGATGCTCAAGCTCAGAGCAGTGGACTTGCACACTTGGTGTCTCAGAGGCATCTCTATATGCCAGATGTGTGCAGTTCTCTGGTCTCTATCATTAACTCTCATAAAAATAAATCAATAAAGAGTCAGGTAATGGTACAACCTGGTTGAGCACAAATGTTATAATATGCGAGAACCCAGGTTCAAGGCCCTTGTCCCCACCTACAGGGGGAAGCGTCACAAATGGTGAAACAATGCTGCAGGTGTCTCTTTCTATTTCCCTTCTATCTCCCCTTTCTGTTCCATTTTTCTCTGTCCTATCAAACAAAAATAAAGAAAAATATTTTTATATTTATTTATTTTCCATTCTTTTGCCCTTGTTGTTTTATTATTGTTGTGGTTATTATTGTTGTTGTTATTGATGTCGTCATTGTTAGATAGGACAGAGAGAAATGGAGAGAGGAGAGGAAGACACACAGAGAGAAAGATAGACACCTGCAGACCTGCTTCACCACTTGTGAAGATACTCTCCTGGTGGTGGAGAGACCGGGGCTTGAACTGGGTTCCCTACGTCGGTCCTTGTGCTTTGCGCCACGTGTGCTTAACCCGCTGTGCTACTGCCCAACTCCCAAAGAAAACATTTTAAGAAATAAAATAGATGAATAAATTTATCTCTCAGGAGCCCTGCCCCACTATAGAAAGGAAGAAACAGTCTGGGAATTTAGGTCAACCTGCCAACACCCATGTTCAGTGGGGAAGCAATTACAGAAGCCAGACCTTCCACCTTCTGCACCCCATAATGATCCTGGGTTCATACTCCCAGAGGAATAAAGAATAGGAAAGCTTCCAGTAGAGGGGATGGGATATGGAACTCTGGTGGTGGGAAATGTGTGGAATTACCCCTCTTATCCTATGGTTTTGTATATATTTTCTATTTTATAAATAAATTAAATAAAAAAACAAATGAACACCACATGGGTGGTCCAGAAGGTGCCACAGTGGATAAGGCATTGGACCTGTCAAGCACGATGTCTTGAGTTCAATCCCCGGCAGCACATGAACCAGAGTGATACCTGGTTCTTTCTCTTCTTTCTCACTAATAAATCAATAAAATCATCTAAAATACCACATGGGAGAACATATTTTAAGATCGTACACCTGAAAATGTATAATTAGTATGATATTGTTATACTTAAGAATTGTATATTATATTTAAACAACTGATCCAGCTTAACAGCAACAAATAGGCTTAATTTCTTTGCAGTGACAAGACAAAGTCCTTGGACTCCAGCAGCACAGGTCTTACCCTACACCTCTAACTCTTTTTGAGACCCTGTGAGAGGAGCAAGGTGAAAACCGTGACCACAGGATTGTCCCAGGAGCTGTCACTGGCTTGAGATTGCTGGGGTCCTTGTTTTGTCTTTGATGTCATGCCAGTCATCCTTGTGCAGGGGAACAGGTCTCATCTCCACTTTTAGAAGCACAGCAGCTCTTTGAGCAATACTTACTCAGGATGTCAAGACTCCAAACCCAGTGCTCTCTGTGCCATCAGGGTGTTTCTCATTTGTTTGTTTAAGACAGAGATAGACCACAACACCAAAACTTCCTCCACTGCCGTGAGGGCTGGGCTCAAACCTAGGTCATGTACATGGCAAAGTATTACTTTGCCAGCTCCACGGCGTTTCTCAAACTTCTATCACTCCAGCCTTCCCCCTGACATTTGTCATGTCCTTATCCTACACACATCAGAATTTACTTCCTGGGAGTCGGGCAGTAACGCCTCTGGTTAAGCGCATGTGGCACAAAGCCCAAGGACCGTAGGAAGGATCCCAGTTGGAGCCTCAGGCTCCCCACCTGCAGGGGAATCGCTTCACAGGTGGTGAAGCAGCGACAACATCAATAACTACAACAATAAAAAGGGCAACAAAAGGGAATAAATAAATAAATATATATTTTTTGTTGCCCTTTTTTATTGTTGTTGCTATTGATGCCATTGTTGTTGGATAGGACAGAGAGAAATGGAGAGAGGAGGGAAAGACAGAGAGGGGGAGAGAAAGACACCTGCAGACCTGCTTCACCGCCTGTGAAGCAACTCCCCTGCAGGTGGGGAGCCGGGGCAAATAAATATTTTTAAAAATCTTCTTTAAAAAAACTGTATTAAAAATATTTCATTCATTCCTTTATTGAATAGATAGAGAGAGAAACGGAGAAAGGAGGGAGAAAGAGAAGAAGAGGCAGATACAGAGATAGAGAGGCACCAGCAGTACTGATTTACCCCTCACAAATCCTCCACTGCAGGTGAGTACTGGGAGCTTAAACCCAGGTCTTTGCACGTGCTAACATGTGCTCAGCCGTGTGTACTACCACCTGACTTCCTTTGGGTAATTTTGGAAGGTGGCACATCAATTTCCCTTAGCCTGGATGCCTTTGTTTAAAAAATGAGTCTTGATCTCCTGGCCTGTATTGAAATCACTTTCTATACATGGAAGGTAGCCATGAAAAGAAATGTTATCAGACCTCAACCAGACATGGTGCCGACTGCAGACTCTGAGCCAGGGATCTGTTTCCTCTACAAACATGAGCTGGCAGCCAGGGGTAGACTGTTCAAGACAGGCAAGCCCCCAACCATTGCTTTCTCCTGGAAGAATCCAGGGAGGGCTGGGAAAGGGTGACCAGAACTTGCGTGGTGAGGGCACTTGGCCCCCACACCCTGGGGATACCACCCTGGGGAAAACCTGTACCTCAGAGTTCTTCCGGAAAAAGAGAAGGTTCATCTGGGGTGATGCTCAGGTTGGTTTCCCTAAGCAGCACCTTATAGTCACCCCGCCTGCCTGGAAGACCTTTTTCTGCAAGCTTCTCCTTCTCCTTCTCCTTCTCCTTCTCCTTCTCCTTCTCCTTCTCCTCCTCCTCCTTCTCCTTCTCCTCCTTCTCCTCCTTCTCCTCCTTCTCCTCCTCCTTCTCCTCCTTCTCCTCCTCCTCCTCCTTTCCTTCTCCTTCTCCTTCTCCTTCTCCTCCTTCTCCTCCTCCTTCTCCTCCTTCTCCTTCTCCTTCTCCTCCTCCTCCTCCTCCTTTCCTTCTCCTTCTCCTCCTCCTCCTTTCTTTCTCCTTCTCCTTCACCTTCTCCTCCTCCTACTTCTCCTTCTTCTTATTATTACTATTACTACTACAACTTTTTTTCTTAGCTAGATACAGAGGCAGAGACCACAGCACTGAAGCTTCCTCCAGTACAGTGGGGGCTGGATTCCAACCTGGGTTGTGCACATGGTAAAGTAGTACACTATCCAGGTGAGTTATTTTGCTGGCCCTGAATGCTCTGTTTTCTCTGCCTTCTAGCCTGAGGTTCCAAGCTCCAACCCTGTCTGCTCCAGCATTGGCACAAGGGCACACCTGTAAACTTACTGAATTACCTGGCTGCCACAACTACTGCATTACTGTAACTTTCTCCCACATTCTCCTTCTGCTCCCCTTCTAATCTATCCCACACCCCCAGTCTCCCTACCTTGCCAGAATCTTGTCCTACTTCCCTGTCCTGCCCACACAACCCCCCAGCCTCTCTCCTCCTCCCACCACCGCCTGCCTCTAGCTCCCAGGCTCTCTCTACATTGGACTTTATTTCCTTACCAGGTTCCCTTGACTTGGGAATTTAATAAACAATGTTCCCTCGGCTGGAAGTGCTGCTTCTTGCCACCACCCACACATTCTTCCTGTCTCCACTGAAATGTCACTCTCTCCTGGCAGCCTCTCCTTCTTGCCTACAGGAGACCCCGTATCCTCCTGTTTCTCACACTTGGTGGAAATACCTGGATCTCTGTGCCCCTCTGACAAGAGTCTGGTTCAAGGCCAGAACAGCTTGAAGCCACAGGAAGACTTGACTAGAGAGAGCTAGGGGTTTCCTGCACCTGTCAACTCCTCATTTCATCTTTCTTGTCTTCTCCTTCTCCTTCTTTTTATCCTTTCTCCTTTCTCCTCTTCCTCCTTTCTCCTCTTCTTCTCCTTTCTCCTTCTCCTTCCCCTTCCTCCTCTTTTTCTTCTTCTCCTTCTCCTCCTCCCCCCCCCCCTCCTCCTCCTCCTCCTCCTTCTTCTTTTCTCCCCTCCCCCCCTCTCTCTGAGGTTGTGGCCTTACACATGCACAATCTCACTACACCAACCATTTTTTTCCCCATTCAGATATAGAGACAAAGATCAAGGGAAGATACCACAGCGCCAAAGCCCCTTCCGTGGCACAGCACCTTCCATGTAGTGCAGGGGCTTAAAACTGGGCAGTTTGCTTGACCCAGTGAGCTCTCTCTGACCTTCTGCCTTACTCTTTGTCTTTACATAATCAAATCTTACCTTTCACAGTCTCAATATGCCAAAGCAATTGCTACCTCTTCCAGGAAGCCACCCCTGATCATGCTAACCCAGGCAGAAGTAGTCCTCCATGAAATCCCTCCTTATAACAAGTGTTTGGGGGAGTCAAGCAGTAGCACAGCAGGTTAAGCACAGGTGGCACAAAACCCAAGGACCAGCAGAAGGATCCTGGTTCGAGCCCCCAGCTCCTCACCTGCAAGGGAGTTGCTTCACAGGCAGTAAAGCAGGTCTGCAGGTGTCTATCTTTCTATCCCCCTCTCTGTTTTCCCCTCCTCTCTCCATTTCTCTCTATCCTATCCAACAACAATGATATCAATAATAACTACTACAACAAAACAACAAAGGCAACAAAAGGGAATAAATAAATAAGTAAAAAAAATAGTTTGTTACATAAATGGAACACAGTAAGAAGCTACATCAGTTAATACTCAGACTTGAGGCCCAGGAGTTGGTGCAGTGGACAAAGTATTGAACTCATAAGCATGAGGTCCTGAGTTTTATCCTCACATTAAAGGTGTCAGATGCTGCTCTGATCCCCTCATTGATAAAATAAGATAACTTAATAATTTAAAAAATCCTCAAACTCACTCTAACTTCTACTCTCTCAGAGGGAAGGTATAATTCCTATTAGTGGAAAAAAAAAATCTATAAACTACTTACTTCTTTGGAAAGACCAGTGAGAGAAGAAGAGCCAGCAGGCTAAAATTACAGTCATCTCCCCCCCACCCCCACCAACATCGTTTCTTACCAGTGCACTGCTCAACTCTGGTTTATGGTGTTGCTGGGGATTGAACCTGAGAAGTCTGGAGTCTCAAGTGTGAGCATTTGTTGCACTACCCCTGACTGGTGTTAACAAAATCATTTATTTATTTATTTATTTATTTATTTATTTATTTATTTATTCTCTTCTTCCCCTCGTCCATCATAGATATAGATATAGATATAGATATAGATATAGATATAGATATAGATATAGATATAGATATAGATATAGATATAGATATAGATATAGATATAGATATAGATATAGATATAGATATAGATATATCTTTATTTGTTAGATAGAGACAATCAGAAATTGAGAGGGCAGGGGGTGATAGAGAGGGAGAGAGAGAGAGAGACCTGCAGCCCTGCTTCACCACTTGTGAAAATTTCCCCCTGCAGGTGGGGACCAGGGACTCGAACCTGGGTCCTTGCGCACTGTAACATGTGCACTCAACCAGGTGCGCCACCACCTGGCCCATTCCATCCTTTTTTTAAAAAGAAACTTAAAAAAAATTATTGTCTCTATTTTTTATTGGCTAGAGACAGCCAGAAATTAAGATGAAGGGGAAATAGAAAGAGAGATAGGTAAGAGAGAGAGAGAGAGAGAACTGCAGCACTGTTTCATGACTCATAAAGCTTTCCCCCTGTAGGTCGGGGCTGGGGCCTTGAACCCAGTCTTGGCGCACTGTAACACTTGCCCTCATCCAGGTGCGCCACCACCCAGTCCCCCTCCTCCTTCTTCTTTAAAACTACATTCTTTTAAAATATTTTATTTATTTTTATTGGGCAGAGAAAGAGATACATCAGAAGAAAAGGGGAGCTAGAGAGGGAGAAACACCACACTACTGCACCGCTCATGAAGTTTCCTCCGCAGGTGGGAACTGAGGGTTTGAACCAGGATCCTTGTGCATCATAAAATGTGTGCTCAATTGGGTGTGCCACCACCAGGCCCCTCCTTTTTTTTTCTTTCCTGAAAAAAATGGTGCAATACCTCATACATGCACCATTTCCCCACGTCTGGGCCTATTTCTTCATTATATTTATTTCAGATCCATGTCTATAGGGTGAACCACCACAGCACCAGAGCTTCCCTTGGTCCCATAGTATCTCCACATGGCACCAGGGCTCCAACCAGGATGGTGTGCATGGCAAGGCATGTGATTAGTATGTGAGTTATCTTCTATCCTTCTACCTTTTTGGGATTTTATTG
The DNA here is from genome assembly GCF_950295315.1 of Erinaceus europaeus. NCBI lineage: Eukaryota > Metazoa > Chordata > Mammalia > Eulipotyphla > Erinaceidae > Erinaceus > Erinaceus europaeus. The sequence goes on along the minus strand of NC_080163.1, from coordinate 56,423,347 downwards.
CAGTAAAAGTGAGCTCCAAATAAGAAGATCTCTTAAAAAAAAAAAAAGAAAGAAAGAAAGACTTGGGGGGCTGGGTGGTGGCGCACCTAGTTGAGTGCACATGCTACAATGCACAAGGTCCCAGGTTCGAGGCCCCTGTCCCCACCTGCAGGAGGAAAGCTTTGCAAGTGGTGAAGCAGAGCTGTGGGTGTCTCTCTGTTTCTCTCCCTCTCTAACACTCCCTTCCCTCTCAGTTTCTGGCTGTCTCTTTATTTATCCTATACATAAATAAAGATTTATGTCTTTATTTATCCTATATATAAATAAAGATTTTAAAAAAAATTTTAAAAGATTTGGTCTTGAGTCATGTGGTGGAGCACCTGGTTGAGTGCACATGCTACATTGTTCAAGGACCCAGGTTCAAGCCCCCAGTCCCCACCTGCAGGGGGAAAGCTGTGTGAGTGGTGAAGCAGCGTTGCAGGTATCTCTCTGTCTCCCTCTCTATCTCCTACTTCCCTTTCAATTTCTGGCTATCTATTTTCAATAAATAAAGAAAGATAATTTATATTAAAAAAAAAAAGACTTACCTTAAGAAAAAAAGCTTTGGCCTTTTGGAAATAAGGAATAGCTAGCACATGGTACAGAATTCAAAAGGCAGTTGCCTTTTTCTTAGTGTGCTGGCCACATTAATGAGCTTTTGCATGTACAAAGGGGAGCAGAAGTCTCAACTCCAGTGGATACAGTGAAGGAAATCATTCCTGAGTGGAGCCGGCCCCAGGCAGAAAGGCGAAGTCCAAGGACAAGGGAGCTGAGCGCTCAAATGGATCCCAGGACCTATGAAGAGAGGTGGTTAAGGAGGCCACCAGGCCCAGGGCTGGTTGAAAATTAGGTCCCAAGGGACTGGGTGGTGGTGCATCTGGTTGAGTGCACATGTTACCATGTATAAGGACTCAGGTTTGAGCCCTGCAGGGGGAAAGCTTCATGATTGCTGAAGCAGGGCTGCAGGTATCTCTCTGTCTCTCTCCCTCTCTATTTTCCCCCTCCTCTCAATTCCTGGCTCTCTATCCAATAAGCAAATAAAGATAATAAATATGTTTTAAAAATAAAATAAAAACTCATTAAAAATAAAAAAGAGAGAGAATTAAGTCCCAGTCTACAGTCTTGGCTGCACTGAGACTCCTGCAGGGAGGCCTAGGGGCAGACAAGGAAAGACAGTTCCATTCCCACTGTGATCAGATGGCCGTGGGGGAGCCAGAGCCCGGGGCCTGGAGACTCAGGGAGGACAGAGGCCCGCAGTGTGCTGGGATCTGGGGAGGGCATCAGGCTTCTCACATCAGTGGGATAGGATTCCAGCCAATTTTCTTTAATCGCAAAGGACACATGACTTCAGCTAACATTGGCGTTACAGGGCGCCTGGATCAACATTATCTTTTCTGTTTGCTAACACTGCCTTCCTGACCAGACTGCAGGCTTTCTAAGGTCAGGACCTAGGTCTTAGTTCTTCTGTTCCATACCCCAGTAACCCTGACCAATAGTAGCCAGAACACTTTTTATTTCTTTTCTTTTCTTTTCTTTTTTCTTTTATATGTATTTTCCGGATACATACAGAGAGAAACTGAGAGGGAAGGAGGTGATGGCGAGGAAGAGAAACAGAGAGACACCTGAGACATTGCTTCACCATTTACGAAGCTTTCCCCTGAAGGTAGGGACCAGTTGCTTGAACCCTGCCTGGACCTTTCACATTATAATATGTGTGCTCTACTGAGGGTGGCATTGTCTAGCCCTTCCAGAATCCCTTTTTCTTTCTTCCTTTTTCTTCTTTGTTGTTTTTGTTGTTATTATTGTTTGTTTCTGGCCTGCTGGGGCCTCATGGCTATGTGATTCTACTGCCCCCAGCAGCCTTGTTAAATGTTTCCTTTCAACTTCAGACAGAAAGAAATGGAAAGAGAGAGAGAGAGAGAGAAACATCAAGTAGGAGAGAGATCATAGCACTGCATCACCTTTCCTAGAGTTTCACCTGGTTAATGTATGATTATGTCAGGGATTCAACCCTTGGTCTTCTAGCGGTAAAGTATGTACTCTACCAGGTGAACTAGCTCCCAGTCTCAAGTATTCATTTTTATAGTAGCCTGCAATTCCCTGAATGAGAGAGGGTTGTGACTGAATGATTCATACCGACCTTCTCCAAAGGCAAAAGTACAAGCACAGACTCTCTCTCTCTCTCTCTCTCTCTCTCTCTCTCTCTCCATTTGGAAACAACCCAAGGGAGGGTCAAGGCACTATCTAGGCTGCTAGAAGCCCTGGCCCTAACCCAGCCCCTGCTACTCATGTGCTACCAGACAATCTCGGGGCAAAGCCCTGGATGAACTTAGCTTTTGCTTCCCACACCCTTCAATCAGCAGCTTAAGGAACCACAAAGCATGCTTTATGGCTGTCATCTTGGCTGGCTTGTAGCAAATACAAATAAGGCTAGACCTAAATCCCAAAGTATTGAGATAGGAAAGTTGTCACAGGCAGAGACTGGCAGGGGCTGGGGAGCCAGACAAAGCCAGATTGCCAAAGGCCTTTGTAACTGTTTACTGCAGTTGTGCTGATCTGGAACCAGCTCCAAATCAAATATATGTACAAAGAGGAGGCTTGAACATCCACCACACACAACATGCATGCACACACATGCATGCACGCACAAGGTCTGGCTTTCTTTCTGCCTTCACTGGAAAGAAAAGCAAGTGGAGTGAGGAGGTTGACACAGTTACACCGACAGAACAGTCAAGAATTAACTCTATTAGGACAATATCTAAGCCTGACTACTTCAAGGCTCCAAGTCAATGAATTCCTGCCAAATCAAGGCTTTAGAGAAATGAAGAAAAAGAAACACACACACATCCTCTAAATGATACTGTTATTATGACAATAATGTGGGACTTTAAGGGTTTCTGGGTATCTCAATACTCTGGACTCCTGATATCATTAAGTTGAAGTTTGGGGGTTTAATTATTTGTAAGTGAATAGGACATTTGTGGCATGCATTGCTGTGTTCTTATTCAGCTGGACCCAAACTGAAATCACAGTGCTGGGACTCAGTGCACTGGAACCATTAACAGCAAGTAATCCCAGCCCAATGCCTAGTAGCTACATTTCAAAATGGCTTTGTTGGTGTCACCTGCCATGATACTAAGAATTCTCAGGAGACAGCATCAAATACTTGTGAATGTTCTATACAATAAGGATTCTTGAAAAATGAGCCATGAGCCATGTATTGACAATGGGAGAGCATATAAGTCTACAAGTCAAAAACTAGTTCTGCTTAAACAGCCAAATGGAAGATTGGAATAATGTGTGGGCTCAGATCCTATAAGTGACAAAGTCCATCTACTTCTTTACATGGTGGTTTTTGTTTTGTTTTGTTTTAAAGTAATTTATTAAACTACTACAAGCAATCAACAACAATAACAATAGCCAAAAAATTATTGGCAGGTAAGAAGGAAAACTAGAGAAGTTATAACACACACACACACACACACACACACACACACACACACACACACACACACACACTTGATGTCTAGCTTGATGATGTAAACCCTGGATAGAAATGCGGTTCTGAAGTAAGGCAATTATCCCAGTAGAGTTTTCAAACACACAAATTTAGGCTTCACAAAGGTCCACAACTATTTGGAGGAGACTGGAGGCCCCCTGGGAAGTCTTGTCTCACCCCCACAAAAGTGCTCACCTTTAAATTTTACCCTCTTCAACTCATTGTGATGTCATGGTGGCACGCCATCTAGTGGTCAACAAGATGACTGCTAATAACTGCTTTGGGCTGCTCTGACTTCATTACATCTACATTTATGTATTTGCTCATTCAGTGATTGCTACTGTTTGCCTGGTGCCAACAAGAGTTGAATAGAGCACAATCAGCCTATGGTCTGTCCTCCAGGAACCTCATAGTCTAGTGGTAAATCGAACACATAACATACAGTATGAGGGTAGGCCCAAGACATGTTCCAGGGGACTAAGAAGACCAAAGGAGGTGGGCATGAAACCAGGCTGAGAAATCAGGAAGGACTTCCCAAAGGAAACACCATACATGTTAGAACCTGAAGAATGAACAGAAGATCATTAAGCAAAGAAGGGGATGGGACAAGAAAGAATTCCTGGCAAGGGAAATCACATGTCTTGAAGTCAGGAATCACTTGAGCACATCCTGGGCTTTCAACTTTCTTGAGAACTTTGAACTGCATCCTCGGAGACAGTGAGAATCACTTCTTTTTTAAAACTTTTTTTATATTTATTTATTTATTTTCCCTTCTATTGCCCTTTTTGTTTAATGTTGTTGTGGTTATTATTGTTGTTGTTATTGATGTCGTTGTTGGATAGGACAGAGAGAAATGGAGAGAGGAGGGGGAAGACAGAGAGGGAGAGAGAAAGACAGACACCTGCAGACCTGCTTTACTGCTTATGAAGCGACTGCCCTGCAGGTAGGGAGCCGGGGGTTCGAACCGGGATCCTTATGTTGGTCCTTGCGATTTGTACCATGTGTGCTTAACCCACTGCACCACCACCCGACTCCTGAAAATCACTTCTTTTCAGGAAAAATAAAGAGAGTTACAGAATTTGGATTTCTCCCAGGCTCTGTCATTCACCTCTTCTTCTTTGAGTCCAGACCTTCAAAACCCACTTGCATCCCCCAACCCCACTGAGAAGCATCACCATATTATACTTAAATTGCTTTGTTTTCTTCCCAGACAGCAATTACTCAGCCTACATGCCCTTGAACTCTCTTTTCCTTCTGTCAGCAAGGAAGTTTGTCTTGCAGTGTAATCATTCCTAAGTCAAAGCAAAGAGTGAGTTCCAGCAGAGTAGATCTGAGAATGCCAAACTCCTTTCAACGTCCAAAGTCCTTGGTGAGAGGCAAGGGCTATGAGTGAGGGCCTGGGATTCTCCTGCACCAGCATCCACTGGGGCACTTGTTAAAGCAGTTCTATCCCTTGCCCCACCTAAGGCTGCTCTCTCCCTGTCTATAGTGGACCCCCTGAAGTATGGACCAGGACCTCAAAGGCCCTTGTTCACACTTATCCTGGAAGCATACTGTGAAGTGGTCAAACACATCCTGTGTCAGTCCCCTCTGTGGTCAAGTCCCAGCCCTGCCTCTACCTGTACATGGTTCAGCTGTTGGACCTTATGGCCAATGATTTCATATCCCTATGTCACTGCTTCCTCTTCTTGAAAATGGGAATAGTGGGTGGTGCATCTGGTTGAACGCACATGTTACAATGCACAAGGACCCGAGTTCAAGCCCCAGTCCCCACCTGCAGGGGGAAAGCTTCACAAGTGGTGAAGAAGTGCTGCAGGTGTCTTTCTGTCTCTCCCCACATATCCCCTTTCCTCTCAATTTATCACTACCTCTATAAAATAAATAATAAAGATTAAATAAATAAATTACACATATCTTTTTGGTTGTGTGTTATGGAGTCCTGGGAGTATATCCCCAAGAGAGGAATTACTGGGTCATATGGAAGGTCCATGTCTAGCCTTGTGAGAGTTTTCCAGACTGCTCTCCACAGAGGCTGGACCCATTTACATTCCCACCAGCAGTGCAGAAGGGTTCCTCTGTCCCAACAGCCTCTCCAGCATTTGTTGTCCTTTTTGATGTATGTCATTCTCACAGGAGTGAGGTGGTATCTCAATGTTGATTTTATTTTCATTTCTCTGACAATCAGCAACCTGGAGCAATTTTTCATGTTTGTTAGCCTTTTGGATCTCCTCTGAAGTGAATGTTTTGTCCATATCCTCTACCCATTTTTGGATGGGGTCATATGCTTTTTTGTTGCTAAGTTAACAAATAAATTAAAAAAGAGGAATCGGGCAGTAGCACAGCAGGTTAAGCGCAGGTGGTGCAAAGTGCAAGGACCAGCGTAAGAATCCCGGCTCAAGCCCCCAGCTCCCCACCTGCAGGGGTGTCGCTTCACAAGCAGTGAAGCAGGTCTGCAGATGTCTATCTTTCTCTCTCCCTCTCTGTCTTCCCCTCCTCTATTTCTCTCTGTCCTATCCAACAACAACATCAACAACAACAACAAAAATAGCTACAACAATAGAACAAGGGCAACAAAAGAGAATAAATAAATAAATGTAAAAAAAAAGAAAATGGGAATAATGATTATAAACCATAGATGATAGGTGATTGAGAGTAACAAATGAGGTTACGAGACACTTGGCAAGGCTGGCATACAGGAAGAGCTCTCTAGAGGTTAAAGAGCAAAAACCGTCAAGTCTTAGAGCCCATTTCAGTCATAAATGGACACAGGGATTAACGGCAGCATACCTGGATAATCAAAGGCGGGAATCAGGGGCCAAACACACCCAGAGGAGTGGACTAGAGCTGAGGGGAGGGGATGGAATTCAGGTGAGGTTACACTGAAAGGAGGGTGGGCCTCAGTAGGGGCAGTTGGGGAAGGGTAACAGACATTCCCAGTCCATAGTAAAGGGAGTGGGAATAAAACAGGCAATGAAATGTACCAAGATTCCACTTCCGTGCTTGCTTCTGGCAACTCTTGGTTGACAATCACAAATCTTGCCACTGCAAACCAGCCTATGCAAGGAGAGGAACTTCATGATGTAAAAAGACTCCCCCCCAGCTTCATTAGATAAAATAGAAAGAAGTTGAGAAGGGAGGGGGAAATAGAGAGGGAGAGAGAAGGAGAGATATCGGCAGACTTGCATCACTAACTGTGAAGCTCTCCCCACTGCCCTGCAGGTAGGGAGTATGGGGGTTGAATCCTAGTCCCTGTGCTTGGTAATGTGTGTTCAACTGGTATGCCACCACCCAGCTCCACAAAAAGACTTTCATGTCTAAACCTCCAAAATCTCAGCTTCAATCCCTAGCATCACCATAAACCAGACCTGAGCAGTGCTCTGATGAGAAAAAGAAACGAAGAGGGTGGGGGAGATAGCGTAATGATTATTGCAGAGACTCTCACTCCTGAGGCTCCAAGGTCTCAGGCTCAATCCTCTACATGACCAAAAGCCAGAGCTGAGCTGAGCAGTGTTCTGGTAAAATAAAATAAAATAAAATAAAATACTAAGAAAGAGAAAGAATAAAAAAGAAAAGAACTTTGGGTTCATTTAAGTGGAAAGGTCAGTAGGATTCAGTTTAAAAATCCTCAGCAGAAGCCCATCTCCAGTTCTTGGCTCTCTATTCTCTGTTAGCTTTTGTAGAAATGACCAGTCAACCAACAACTATAATCACACCCACTCCCCAGGAGAAAGATGACACTATGGCACTCTTTGTAGGAAAGAACTAACAAAAATCTTGGAGCTGATATTCATTGGCTGGGGTTAGGTCATATGACCACCTGTGAACCAGTTGGTGTAACCAGAGAAATGGAAGTTCAGATTGGCCAGTCCTATATAACATGTCTAATCTGATATCCAGGTAGTGGTCAGGCCCACCAAGACTACAGGAACTGAGCCTGAGGATTTGCAATTACAAACGAGGACTCATATTTCTGGGAGATGGAGTGAGACCCACTACATAAGAAAGATACTAAGTTTGTCCATCGTCTGAGACTTCCACGTTGTTGGCTGCCCCCAGAATCCGGTTCTTGATGCCTAAATGGGCAAGTTACCTGCTGCAGACTCCACAGGCCTGATCCTTGGGCTGGAGGTTCCTGCAGCTCTGAAGGGTAGGTGGGAGGAGCCTTCCCCAGCTCAGCAAGGACTCCACAGACGGCACTTGTTGAAAGGCAGTTCTAGGGAGCAGCAGGCACAGCTGGCTTATACAAGCCCCCAGCTACATTCTCCTGGTGTCCTTCAAGAGAAACTGCAAAGGACAGAAAATTGGAAGTCTAATGGGGAAAGGAACCAGAAAAGGCTGAGAAAGGCCCCATCTCTATGGAAATCCAGCTTAGAGCTGGGTAGCTGGCAGCACTGGAGGACGTGGAGGGGAAGATGGGGGGGTGGGGTTTGACATTAAGGTTGCCATATCCCTGTATGACACTGTCACCCTTCCATCTCCCTTCTTCCAGGTTTCCCCCCTTTTCAGCACCTTCTAAGCTATCTGTTCCTTTCAGTGTGCCCCCTCCCTCACAGCTTACATGTTTTGGACTCTGTATTTATTTAAGATAGAAACAGGCTGGGGGGTATGGATTGATCATGTCAACACCCATGTCCAGCAGAGAAGCAATTACAGAAGCCAGACCTCTCACCTTTTGCACCCCATAAAGATCTTTGGTCCATACCCCCAGAAGGATAAAGAACAGGGAACCTTCCAATGGAAGGGATGGGATATGGGATTTTGGTGGTGGGAACTGTATGAATTGTACCCCTCTTATCACAATCCTGTTGATCATTATTAAATCACTAATAATTAAAAAAGAAATAAATGGGGAATAAATAGATTTATGTAATATTTTTACTGCTGGATTGCTTAATTCTTCCTAACTGCCCCCCCCCCACTCCCTCAAATTAATCTCAGTGATTCACTGGGTGGATATCTGATGAAATATTTTTTCTTTTCTTTTCTTTTTGCCACCAGGGTTATCACTGTGACTCAGTGCCTGCATGACAAATCCACTGCTCCTGGTGACCCCTTTTGTTTGATAGGTCAGAAAGAAGTTAAGAGAAATGAAGATAGAAAAGGAGAGAGACGGAGAGACACCTATAGTACTTGCTTCACTGCTCATGAAGCTGTCCCCATGCAGGTGGGAAGTGGGGGCTCGAACCTGAGTCCTAGCATATGGCAAAGTCTGCACTTAACCACCTGCAACACCACCTGGCCTCCTGAGATATTTTTCCACATATGTAATCCTAATATGCTCACTTGCAGAAATACGTGTCATATGTTTCAATTTTTCTATTTTGTTTTTAGATGTGTGTTTATTTCATGAGAAAGATCAGAGCTCCACTCTAGCATATGTGGTGGCAGGAATTGAACCCAGGATCTCACACAAGCAAGTCCTGTGCTCTTAGCTATTTCTCTAGTACTTGTGTGTGTGTGTGTGTGTGTGTGTGTGTGTGTGTGTGTTTGTGTTATTTTAAATTTTTTTCCCCAGAGCACTGCTCAGCACTGGCTTATGGTGGCACAGGGGAATTGAACCTGAGACTTTGGAGCCTCAAGCATGAGTGTCTATGCATGACCATTATGCTAATTCCCTCACCCAATAATATATTCTTTTAGAGATTTATTTATTCATTTAAATGAGAGATGGGACACAGACACAGAGAGAGACCATCATTCTAGCACATGAGGAGCTGAGGATAGAACTCATGACTTCATACATTTTAACTTCAACACTCTACCTATTGTATCACCTCCTGGGTCATGATGATGTAATATATGGTAAGCATGGAGGGGAAAAAAGAGACACCGCAACACTGTATCACCATTACTGAAACTTCCCGCCTGCAGGTGGGAACTGGGGACATGAAGTGAGATCCTTGTGCACTCTATTTGGTATGCCACTACATCTCCCCACCCCTCAGCCCCACCCTGTTAATCTTTTTTTAAAAGGTCTGGGGAAATAGCTCATCTAATAACACTGAATTTGCATGCCAGAGTTTTCTTGTTCAGTTCCTGCAGCCACACATACTAGAGTGATGGTCTGATTTGTCTTTCTGTCTCATGTAAAGCTTTCATGTAATATATTAAAGAAACTAGGGGGGTGGGGAGAAGTCTACAAACAATGTTAAGTATCTGTCTATGTTGGAGTGGATAAAGTGAAGTCCTGAAATGCTATGCAACTTTAAAAAAAATGTATTGCCGCCAGGGTTATCACTGGGGTTCTATGCTAGCACTGCGGGAGTGGTGGCTTGAACCCAGGCCCTTGCTCATGGTAATATGTGTGCTTAACTGGGTGTACCACTGTCTAGCCCCACAGCTATTTTTTTTTTTTAAAGACAACCTCTGCAAGCTATCATCTGGGGCTGTAGAGTCAGGGAATCCTTGGATTCCCACATAGATATAATAGGCCTAGACCTCTAATGGATTCTTCTCTCCACCAGCACTGGTCACTTCCATCAAGAATATCATCATAAGCCCTCTTGTGGGCCTCTATAGGACCTTGCCCTCAATATAGAACAGCAATGGTAGGGACTGTCATACTCTCAGAAGGGAGGCTGGGTTAACCTACACTGTCACTCAGAGAAGATGGATGAGTCCCTAAATGAGTGCAGCCTAGAATGTTCCTATCTATGACCATGAACTGTGAGCTGAGAATGACAGGGATGCAGAGGTTACACAGGTTCCTTTGCTAAATATGGATAGATATAGATCCTAGGTCAGATCTATGGGGTTAACAATTAATGGTATTTATATGCTTTCCTCATGTATGGGATCTACTCTCTGCCCTAATCCAGCTTTGTAGTCCTGGTTTCAACTCTGACACCATCTTCTTAAATAATCTTAGCCCACCTGCATGTTAGCTATTGGGCTCAGGCAAAAATGACTAAAGCCATGGGCCCCTTGGAATATATCTGAAACAGACTACCTAGCTCCTTCCCACACCAAAACCCTTAGTCCCATCTACTTTAAGATTTTTAATTTTTTAAATATTTATTTATTTATTCCCTTTTGTTGCCCTGGTTCTTTTATTGTTGTGGTTATTACTGTTGTTGTTATTGATGTCATTGATGTTGGATAGGACAGAGAAAAATGGAGAGAGGAGGGAAAGACAGAGAGGGGCAGAGAAAGATAGATACCTGCAGACCTGCTTCTTCGCCTATGAAGCGACTCCCCTGCTGATAGGGAGCCGGGGCCTTGAACCGGTATACTTACGCTGGTCCTTGCCCTTTGTACAACCTGCACTCAACCCACTGCGCTACCACCCGACTCCCTTACTTTAAGATTCTGCCTTTAGGCTCCTGCTTTCTATACTATTGCTTTTTCAGCCACCAAGTTGCAGGTGCTACTATGATTCCATCAGACTTCCCTGGGCAGATGATCTCATCAAAGTGTCCTGGAACCCTACCTTCCCAGAGCCCTACCCCACTAGGAAAAGATAAAGGCAGGCTGGGGGTATGGCTCGCCCTGCCAATGTCCATTTTCAGTGGAGAAGCAATTACAGAAGCCAGACTTTCCACCTTCTGCACCCCATGAGGAATTTTGGTCCATACTCTGAGAGGGATAAAGAATAAGGAAGCTTCCAGTGGAGGGGAAGGGATATGAAACTTTGGTGGTGGAAATCATATGGAATTGTACCCCTTTTATTCTACAATATTGTTAATTATTATTAAATCACTAATAAAAATGAAAAAAGATGTAATTATGTCATTTTTAACTTGGATCAACCTAGAGGATGATATATACACATCTAGTGAAATAAGTCAGAGAGAAATACCACAATTTCATTCATGTGTACAAAAGAAAGAAAATGAGCATACAAAACAACAGTAGCAAAATGAATTATTAAGTAGAGAGCAGACTGGAGGTTTCCTGAGGAGAAAGAGGTTGGAAGTGGATGAAATGGGGAAAGGGGGTCAGTTGTGTGGACTGGACTTTGGGTGGTGATTATGATGCAGTGTATACAGGTATGAAGTTATAATGCTGTACACGTGCAACTTATATGCTAGGATGAACCAATGCTATCTCAATAAAAATTATCTTTTTTTAAAATTAAATTTTTGAATATTTAGTTATTTTTCCTTTTGTTGCCCTTGTTGTTTTTTATTGTTGTTGTTGTTATTGATGTCATTGTTGTTGAATAGCACAGAGAGAAATGGAGACAGGAGGGGAAGTCAGAGAGGGGGAGAGAAAGATAAGACACCTGCTTCACCACTTGTGAAGCGACCCCCCTGCAGGTGGGGATCCTGGGCTAAATCAATAAAGATTATTTTAAGGGTCAGGGAGTTAGTTCAGTCTGTCAGATAACCAACTTGCATGCTCAGTGATCAAGCCTCGGAGGCCACAGGTTCAATCCCTGACACCATCATATGCAAAACCTAAACAATGAGCTGGTCACTCTCCCTTCTGTCATTCTCTCCCTCTCTTATAATATATACTTCTTCCCCTTCTTTTTCTCTTCCATTTATTTTTTCTTCTTTTTCTTTTTTTTTTCCACCAGGGTTATTGTTGGGGCTCAGGGTATATACGATGAATCCACTGCTCTTTATAGTCATCCTTTTTTCTTCTTCCCACTTTTTTATTTGTTAAGATAGAGAGAAACTGAGAAGGCAGGGGAGGATAGAAAAGGATAAAGGAGGGGGTCAGGCAGTAGATCAGCAGGTTAAGCACATATGGAAGGACAAGTGTAAGGATTCTGGTTTGAGCCCCTGGCTCCCTGATTGCAGGAGGGTCGCTTCACAGGCAGTGAAGTAGGTCTGCAGGTGTATATCTTTCTCTCCCCCTCTGCCTCCCCTCCTCTCTCAGTTTCTCTCTGTCTTATCCAACAACAACAATAGTAACAACAACAATAAGGGTAACAAGGGAAACAAAATGGGAAGAAAAAATGGCCTCCAGGGGCAGTGAACTCAGTGCACCAAGCCCCAGAAATAACCCGGGAGGCAAAAAAAAAAAAAAAAAAAAAGAAAAGAAAAGAAGGAAAGAAAGAAAGAAAGAAAGAAAGAAAGAAAGAAAGAAAGAAAGAAAGAAAAAATGAAAAAGAAAAGGATAAAGGAAAAAGATACCTGCAGCCTGCTTCACCACTAGTAAAGCTCTCCCCCATTTCCTGCCAGTGAAGATCAGGGGCTTGAACTTAGATCCTTGTGCATGGTAACAAGTGTACTCTACTGGATGCACCACTTCCCAGCCCACCTACCACTAATAAATATTTTTATGTTAGTTTATAGAAACAAGGGGATGAGGAGATGACTCATCAGTCGAATGTGTATCTTGCATGTGTGAGACCATGGATTTGATCCCTGGCACCACATACAATGGCAGACAGGTACGTTGGTCCCTCTCTACTACTTTCATCAAAAAAAGATGCTTTTTTAAAAAAAGGTCTAAGATAGGACCAGGTGGTGATGCACTTGGTTGAACAGACATCTTACTATGCACAAGGACCTGGGTTCAAGCCCTGGGTCCCCACCTGCTGGGGCAAGCTTAGTGAGGGGTGACACAACCTGCCAGTGTCTCTTTCAGTCTCTCTCCCCTTCTACCCTCTCTCAATTTCCCTCTATTTTTATCAAAAAAGAAAAAAAGAAAGAAAATAAGAGAAAAGAAAAGAAAGCAGGGAAGAGAGAGAGAGTTTAAGAGGATATACGTTGTATAAGTTGTCCTTTCCATCCAGTTCCCCAGCTGCTCAGTCCCTTCTCAGAGCAGCCTGTGGGGCACCAGTTTTCAGTGTTTCCTTCCAGATAAGCAATGGCAGAAGTCAGAAACCTTGGCTGTAAAGAGTCAGGTCATAAATATTGTAGGTTTTGCAGGCTTATGGTCTCTGTTATAAGTAATTCTGCCACTGTATTGTGAAAGAGCCACAGACAGCATGTAAATGAGTGAGCATGACTGTGTACCGATAAGACAAGCGGGCATTTCTATGTGAATTTCACATCATTTTCACATGTGCTGCACACAGTGCTTAGCTCAGGAATAGCAACAGGCTAGAATCAGATTCTGCCATTGACATTTCTGCTCATTGTACATAACAAACAGTGGGAAAGAACATTCTTTCCCTTCTTATCACATGAGGTGAGCACACAGCACACGTTGCCAGACACCTTACTTATTTTATCACTTATTGATCTGCCTTAGAAGTCATGACACAACAGTTCAGACAAAGTTTATTCACATTTGGCTTTTGACATATTACATTTTATTCCATGATAACAAGTTACCACCATTTCCCTGACCAGTCACTTATTTGTGGGTCTTTGAGTTGTTTTTCTTTTGTAACTAGAAGCACTGTCTCATTGAAAAGAATTCATTGAGGCGGCTGGGCAGTGTTCACCTGCACATTACCATGCTCAAGGACCTGGGTTTGAGCCCTCACTCCCCACCTGTGGAGTGGTGGTGGGGGCCTTCAAAAGTGCTGAAGCAAAGCAGGTGTGTGTGTGTGTGTGTGTGTGTGTGTGTGTGTGTTTCCCTTTCTTTTTTAAAATTGATTTTTATTAGTGATTCACTATTGTTTTACAAAATTACAAGATAACAGGGGTACAACTCCATATCATCCCACCACCAGAGTTCTGGATCCTATTGAGCTACAGCAGTTCTCCTAAGGTTGCAAATATGGGTTAACTATTATTTCTACAACTACCTCTCTTTATTTGTACATATTTACCCATTATTTAAGGTCACATCTTCTCTTCCTTTCCAAGTCACATACACCTATTACTACTTTCAAATGTCACTTTTCCCTCCTCTCTTTCCAGGTCCTGATGGAGTTGGAGTACAGAGCCCTCTGGTTATCTTCCCCCTAACATTTCTACCACGCACAGAGTATGGATCAAAATTCTTTTGGGGCTGCTAAAGGTGGGAGGTCTGGCTTCTGTAATTGCTTCTCTGCTAGACATGGACATTGGCAGGTTGGTCCATACCCCCAGCCTGTTTCTATCTTTCCTTAGTGGGGCAGGGATCTGGAAAGGAGAGGTTCCAGGACACATTAGTGAGATCATCTGCCCAGGGAAGTCAGGATGGAATTATGATAGTATTTGAAACTTGGTGGCTGAAAGGCTGCAAGATACAAAGCGGGACAAAATGATTAAATAGAGGAACCAAAATGTAGGAACAGAGCAGGTGAGAATAGGGATCTTAGGATGGAAGGAAGCTAGAAAGTCCATTTTTGTCATGTTCCTAGGGGCCCACAACTATTGTAGTTTTTGCTTGAGTTTGATAGCTGACGTGGAGGTAGATAAAAAATATTGTCTGAAAAGATGGTGTCAGAGTAGAGAAAAGGGCTAGAAAGTTGGGTTAGGGCTGAGAGTAGCTTCCATTCTTGAAAAAACTTTATTAATAAAATCAACTGTTTACCCCATCCACTTGACCCAGGGCCTATATGTATATGTGTATGTGTATGTATATGTATATTTAACAAAGAAACCTGTGTATCTCTCTTTCTTCCCTATCTCTGCTTTCCCTTTTAAATTCTCCATACCCTACTAATAAAAAAATGAAAAGAAAGAAATAAAAGAAAAATCTTGTTCATATTTATGTTTATTATGAGCTCTATTAAGATATAATTCACCTACCATGCAATTTTTCCACCTGAAGTGTGTCTTTCATTGGTTTTTAGTATATTTGCCGACTTGTGAATGCAATAGATAATCCATTTCAGAACACTGGCATTCCACCAGAATAAATCTTGCATGCCTTAGCTGTCATCTCCCAGCCTCCTATAGTCACCACCTGCCCCCAGCCCTAGGCAACAACTAATCTGCTTTCTGTCTCTCTGGATTTGTCTATTTTGGATATTTGTATGTAATAATATTGAAGCATAGATCTGTGCTCTCTCAGGACTAGATTTTTTTTTCACTTCACATAAGGTTTTTAAGATGAATCCATGTTGTAGGATATTATTGGTGCTTCATCTCTTCTTATTATTAAATGATGTTTCATTATATGACATGCCACATTGACTTTATTCATTCATCAGCTTGTGGACACCCACTCCAGGTTGCTTCCACTTTGGAGCTGATATGAATGCAACCATGAACTTTAATGCACTAGTTTTCTTCAAATGTTTCTATTTCTCTGGTTTGTTTCTTTTGTTTGCTTGTTTCAGATGGAGACAAAGAAGCTGAGAGACCAAAGCTCTGAAGCTTCCTTCAGTATGTGGGAGCCAGACTTGAGCCTGGGTGAGAGACATGGCAAAGCCATGCACTTTCCAAATGAGCTATTTTGTCAGCCCTCTCTGTTTTTGTTGTTGTTTTAATACTTATTTATTTACTTATGAAAGAAAGGAGGAGGAGAAGTGAAAACCAGAGCATCACTCTGGCATATGTGTTGCTAGGGATCAAACTCAGGACCTCTTGCTTGAGAATTCAGTGATCAAGATCTACTGTGCCAGCCTTCAAACTACATGGTTCCATTTTTCTTGGTTACTTCACTAAGAGTGGAATTACTGGGTCACAGGCTAGCTTTATGCTTTACCACTTGAAGAACTACCATTAGCACCATTTTACATTTGCACCTGTGACATTTGAGGGTTCCAGTTCCTCTATAGCCCTGTCAACCTTTGTCACTACCTTTTACTAAGGTAGACATCCTCTAGAGGAGTATTTACAGCAGTAAATACTGCTGTATTTAGTGTATTTCTCACTATGGAACAAAAATGCTTTTCACCAAATATTCTGTTCTGAGATTTGTTTTCTTCATTTTCACATTCCTGACTTTTCCTGAGGCATTACATGGAGATGTTTGTGGGATTAGTACTCTCTGATGGGTCAGAGCACAAGTGAAGGCCATTCAGTCACTCCCTCTTGATGGCCATCAAGGCTGCTTCCTACCAGGACAAACAGCTGCCTAGAGCAGGGCTTTCTTGTCTGGTTCTCAGTGCACTGAGCAAGTGCTTCTTGATCAGAATCAGAAGTACACACATTCAAATGTTTAGAAAAGATGAAAAATTACCCCCTGAAAAAGTTCTACCAGTGTATATTCCACCAATAGTGTATTGAGAGCTCATTTCACCATGTTCAGGTCAGGCCTGGATATTAGTCCATTCAGTGGTGTCTCCAAGAATCTCATTTTAATTTGCAGTTCCCCAATCAACCTGAAGTTGACTGTAGGGATGATGTCCAAACCTTTGACCCTCCTGGGTGTTGTGACTCTGCCCCTTCATTACTAGGTTATTTTGTTTTGGATAGAAACATAGAGGAATTGAGAGGGAAGGTGGAGAGAGAGAGAGAGAAAGAGAGAGAGAGAGAGAGACCCCTGTAGACCTGCTTCACCACTTGTGAAGCTTGAACTCAGGTCCCAAACAGGTGAACCAGCACTCAGCCCCCCTCATCACTGTGTTTTCCATACTTCTCTGTACAGAGATGAAATAGTCCTGAGAGATGGCACAGTGCTTATAGTACTGGACTTACAAACAATGGGGTCACGAGTCCAATCCCTGATTCCACATGTGCCAGAGTGGTGATCCAGAACTCTCTATTTTTATTGATTTTGCTCTTTCTCTGATAAATCAATAACATTTTTTTAAATTATTTAAAAAGGGGGGCATTTACTGATAAGTTTTGAATCAGGGTGTGTGATTTTTACTGTTCCATGTGACCAAAAATATGTCCTGAGTCTTTACAAAATTCAGTAAACTTCTTTAAAATTTAACCATGAATATTTAATTTTTTTTAATTTTGGAAAAGGCTAGTAGGTCTATTTTAGGTATATTCCAAAGGACCCATGACTTTGCTAATTTTTTCCTGAGCCTGACAGCTAACATGCAGGTGGGCTAAAGGTATTGTCTGGGGAGATGGTGTCAGAGTTGGAAATAGGACTAGAAAGCTGAATCTGGGCAGAGAGTAGCTCCCAAATATAGGAAAAAGGATATAAATATTGTTAACTATAAACTTCATCGATTTGATCTGGGACCCATATTCAGCACAGGAGCCTGTGTAACTTCTGCATCCCTGTATCTGAGCTCTTACTCCGTAGTCATAGCTAGGAACATTCTAGGCTGTACTCATTGCAGGAATATTAGGATATCTGTCTGAATTGTGTCATTGTCCAGGGTTTAAAGAAATCCAGACTCCTTGACTAGCCTAGGCAAAGAAGCTTTGGAAACCAGCAAAATGCCTTGAACACCTGGCTAGGTAGGAACACTAGAGTGTTTTGAAACAGGAACTTGAAGCATCCTGGGGAGCAGGTTATTCTGCTAGAAACGTCCAGATATCATCATCCAAAGAGAACTAGGGAAAGCCTTAAGGCTCTGTTAAAACTGTCCCATTGTACAGAACATGTGGCTGAGGCCCCAGCTTGAGAAGGGACTTGTTCCAGGCCCCATGACCAACCAGGAGAGGAGTTGTGAGCCTGTTTACCAACTATGTTCTGATTTCAGATCAGTGCTCTTTTCTCTAAACATGGAGAATAAAAAGAGCTGCCTTGAATTCCTAACTGGAGACCATGATTCGGGGAATTCCAGTTCTTTGTTCACGATCTCATAGGGGAACTCAAACTCGCATTTTGTGTTCGCCCACCCTGATTCCTCTAGCTATAAAGGTCAGAGAACCTACATCACCAGCAGGCAGGAGGCTGAGTAACTGATCTAGATAAACCTTGGGGAGTCAGGCAGTAGCGCAGCAGGTTAAGTGCAGGTGGTGCAAAGCACAAGGACCAGCATAAGCATCCTGGTTCAAGCCCCTGGTTTCCCACCTGCAGGGGTGGGGGTCACTTCACAAGCGGTGAAGCAGGTCTGCATGTGTCTTTCTCTCCTCCTCTCTGTCTCCCCTCCTCTCTTCATTTCTCTCTGTCCTATCCAACAACAACAATAATAATAACTACAACAATAAAACAAGGACAACAAAAGGGAATAAGCGTTGGTGGATTTCTTCCTTCCCTCTCTTGTGAATGCTCCAAGTTTGTTTTCTTGTATTGGCATTTTTTTTGTCTTTTAATAGATCATGATGGCACACCATTCTATCACATGCAGTGCCAGAGATAAAACCATGGGCCTCATTCAGGCAAGGCCCACACTCTATCCAATGAAACGCCTGCCTATGCTGGACAGCTTCTGACTTGCTTATAGAGAATTCCTCCCCTCACCTCTTAGATATACACTCAACCTGACTCCCAGTATCAGCATGGGGAATATGGTCAAGGTAAAGCAACAGAATCTCTAGCCAGGTTCCAGTGAGGATTGCCATCACGTCGCTTAATCAGGTTCAGTGACAGCCTGGGACTTTTGCTGGAACAGTTAGAAAGTTGAAGTCACTGGTGCCTATCTGGCCTTTGCATGAGAATAGAATGCACATAAATGCCTTCCTGAGGAGGAAGTGACCAGAGAAGAATAGAAGAAGAGAACGAGAGTGAACAAGTCCTGATGCTATACCCTCTCACCCCCTGAATTCAGCCAGACCTGAATTGATTGTTTTCAGTTATAATAGCAAGTACATCCTTTTGTATTTTTCTGCTTAAACTAGTTGAAATTTCTTTCTCTCCTTCCTTCCTTCCTTCCTTCCTTCCTTCCTTCTTTCCTTCTTTCCTTCCTTCCTTCCTTCCTCCCTTCTCCCCTCCCTTCCTTTCTTCCTTTCTTTTGTTCTCGTTCTCATTCTCACTCTCTGGCATTCTTTCTTTCTTTCTTGGTCACATGCAGCTCCAAGATACTGACTGCATAGGACAGTGCCTTCTCCTACCTATCCCCACCCCAAAAGTAGGGGTCCAGTTTCTTTCCTACATCTACTTGTACCAGGAAGCAGCCTTCCACTGGCTCTGGAGTTGAACAACAGAGTTTGTAGAGGCCACTTAGTCCCATCCCCATCCATGTCAGTGTGGGGAGACTCAGGGAAAAAGGATAAGGCAAGGACTTGCCCTGAGTTGTACAGAGGACAAAGTCAGTGGGATATCAGCCCTTGGCTCTGCCAATAAATACACCCAAGATTGGGGAAGGGGGTGATAACCCGGCAGTGCAGTGCCAAAACCCAGGCAGCCACATCACATCCCCAAAGTCACCCTATAGGGGCAGGAGCTCTCACCTCCTCTCAAAAAGTGCTTTTACTGCCTTTTGCTCAGTGTCTGTTTTTCTCTAATTGAAGTTGAATATACACATGTGTGGGACTATGTGAAAGCTTGGTAGAGCTTAGGGGAGCTCTTCCATCCTTGGATGGAGGTCTGGAAAAACACCCCACTTGTTAGCCTCTCTGCTTATAGAGATGAGCCAAGAGGGAAAAGTCTCCCAGACTTAGTTTCTTCTTGTTAGTCTCTCAAGCTCACAGAAAGCCTACAGGCCTCTCACACTTAGTTCCCCTGCTAGCAGCAGGCCAAATGGTTGCCTGCTTTAGGGTTCACTCAAAGTTCACACATCCACTTCACCTTTTGATCATAAAGGAGAACACACTCTATCGTACACCTCCAACACCAGACAGTGAAAAGCCCCAAATCCTATTTCCTTGTGCTCTTTGATATCTGTGAGTTACATCAAGTTTTGTTTTTCTTCTCCTCTACCTCACCTTACTGGTTTAACCCCTATGCTTCTCTCAAATACCTATGGATAATTAACTTGCCTGCATCATGGAGACTAATTGTCTTGACCTTATGTATCGCATCAATTCTTGTCATACCAGCCCCCTACCATAGGGGCAAGCTGACCTTTAAGAAACCTGTAGTCTGACATATGTGAAAAATGTTCTTTGTTTAACTCTCTATATAAACCTGTACCCTTCTCCAAATAAATGAGCGTTTGAATACCAGAATACTCCCCAAGGTCTCCTTTCTGAATCACTGGGCCCCTAGAGCCAGTGAGGGAGGGTCGGTGGCTTACTCCCTGGTTGGAGCCACTCCACATGAGTGCCGGCACACATGGATTTTTTTAAAAGAGAAAAACACAGAAAGATTCACAGAGAGGAGAGTATTGGTCTTCCATTTATGATGTCCTACTTGGTTTTTCCTTTTTTTATTTAAAATATTTTATTTACTTATTAGTGAGAAGGATAGGAGGAGAGAGAACCAGATATCACTCTGGTACATGTGATGCCATGGATTGAACTCAGGACCTTATGCTTGAGAGTCCAATGCTTTATCCACTGCATTACCTCCTGGACCATGGTTTTGTCTTTCTTGTTTGAAGGTAATGTCAGGGTTGAACCCTAGGCCTCAGACAAGTAGGACATGTACTCTACCACTGAGCCACCTTCTGGCCCTGTAACAGATTTCTTTTTAGGTATAAATGGCTTGGTGAAGCATCAGCAGGCAAAGGAAACCTCATACCACCCCCACCTTCTGCAGGTTATAGAGGGCTGCTGGTGATAGTGAAGTGCAGGGAAGAATGAAACTCCCCTAGTAGTTCTAGCACCTGTGTTCAGGCTGGCATGCTGAGAGTATGTTCTCTCACATTTGAGCATTCTATGAGGATTTTTTTTTTTTAACCAGAGCACTGACCAACTCTGGTTTATGGTAGTGAAGGGGATTGAACCTGGGACTTTGGAGCATCAGGCTTGACAGTCTGTTTACATAACCATTATGCTATCTACCCCTGCCCTCTATGAGGATTTCTATCAGGCCAGGTTTGAGGGTGGGAATCTTTATTCTGTCTTCTTGAGGAACAGAGTAGGCCCAGTCTTATAAGACAGAGAGAAAAAGGAGTCTTCTCGTCTTAGGGGACAGGGGGTGGCACACCTGGCTAAGCTAACACATTACAGTGTGCAAGGACCCAGGTTCAAGCCCCTGGTCCCCACCTGCAGGATGAAAGCTTCACAAGTGGTAAAGTAGGGCTGTAGGTGTCTCTCTGTCTTTTTCTCTCTCTATTCCCCCCCTCAATTTTTCTCTGTCTCTATGCAATAATAAGTAAATAAATAAAATTTTAAGGGAGTCTTTTAATCTTGAGATTATGTGGGGCAGGGTTTGGGACAAGCACCAGAAATTAGAGAGAAGGGGACCATGGGGAACATACAACCGATGGATGTTTACACAGCTGCTGAAAGACTGGTCTAGCAGGCTTGGGGCTTAGGGGAACTCTGTGGGCTGATGAACAGGAAGTAAGGAAAACAACCATTGCCTCTAACAGAAACAGAGATGGGCTGTTTTCAAGGACCCCTCCAACTTAGTGGTTGTTGCCACTAAGAGAATGATTTGAAACCATTCCGTAGTCTTCACCAGAGTCAAAGGCCTGGGGTAGAGTCATTTTGATCACACATCTCCCCACAGATTTGCTCAGCTGAGCAGAGGAGTTCTGCTATAAGGGAGGTTAACAGAGGAAGAAAGAGGCAAGAGTCAGTCTCTTTCTCTCTCTCTCTCTCTCTCTCTCTCTCTCTCTCTCTCCACACACACACACACACACACACACACACACACACACACACACACACACACACACACACACTAGTCAGGGAGAGGTTTCAAGCAAGGAAATTAGGAGGGTACCAGATAGTCCCAAATAAAGATCAACCCAGTGGTAAGCTGCTGCTTCTAGGGACAGTTTGTAGTTGAGCCTGGAGGCTGGTCCCCCCATTCCCACACCCTACTATACTACTGGTCTACCCGTTGTGTATGTGATTGTGATGAAGAGCTGTACCACTTGATCTCCAGACCCTGGTGTCATGGAGTAATCACTGACTATGGGACAGATGCCATCTCCTTTTGGGAAGTCCATTGTTTCCTTGGGACATCTCTGAATCCTTGAGAAACACCTACAGGACCAATCAAATGAAATGTGGCTTGTCAAGAAAGAGGTTTCTTTAGAGGATAAGAACTGCACCTGAAGGAGTTGGGCTGTAGTGCAGCGGGTTAAGCACATGTGGCACAAAGCGCAAGGACCACTGGCTTAAGGATCCCAGTTCAAGCCCTGGCTCCTTACCTGCAGGGGGTTACTTCACAAGTGGTGAAACAGGTCTGCAGGTGTCTATCTTTCTCTCCCCCTCTCTGTCTTCCCCTCCTCTCTCCATTTCTCTCTGTCCTATCCAACAACAACAACATCAATGACAACAACAATAACTATAACAATAAAACAACAAGGACAATAAAAGGGAACAAATAAAAACTTTCTTAAAAAAAAAAAAAGAACTGCACCTGGGGTGTTGGTATATTCATGTCCTGCATAATTACCTCTCTATAAGCATAAAGCCACATATGTAGGCAATGTCATCTAGGTTTCAGTAAGTGAATTCTATGATGAACATACAATAACAAAATCGCTTAAAGACACGTTGCTCTGAAAGTGTCCTGGTATCCCCATTTTTTTTTCTCTAAAGAGGAAGACAGAGAAAGCAGAGAAGCAGTGAAGCAGTGAGAGAATAAAAGAGACCAAGAAACTATGGCATCAAAGGTTCCTTCAATGCAGTTGAGGCTGGGTTTGAACCTCAATCATGCACATGGCAAAGCAGCACACTAGCAAAGTGAGCTGTTTTACCAGCTCCCCAGTTTTTTTTTTCCTTCAATACTTTTCTCTTACATTTTTAATACTCATTTTATAATGGGGGGATTACTACTCAGTTTTGGCATAAAGTGGTGCTAGGGATTGAAACTCTGATCTCTGGGGCCTTAGGCATTTAAATTGGTGCTCTAACATGCTGAATTATTTCTCCAGTAACTATTATTTTCTTTCTTTTCCTTTCATTATTTCTTTTAAGATTTACTTATATATTTTCATGAGCAATATATAGGAAACCAGAGTACTGCTAGTTCTGAATATATATGGTGGTGTGAAAATTAAATCTAGGACCACTGTGCTTCAAGAATGCAAATCTGATGTACTACCTCTGCACTATCTTCCTAGTCCTCAATTCACATTGTTAAACCTGTCACTGTATTTTGACAAGGTGCTTCCAAGCTCTTGCAGCTACATGGGTAAAAGAAACAAAGCTACTCCTTTGCAACAATGCCCTCATGTGGTAATCACAGTAGCTGCAGGATACCTATTGCTCAGGCTTATAGATATTTCTACATCATGAGATAGAAGATAGAACTGTCTCTTTGGACTAACAGTCCTCAGAGATATTCTAGGGGGGGCAGGAAAAGAGTCATTTATAGAAGAGATGATATGGGGATTCAAATTATCACAAATTCATATAGCATATCATCCTTCTGCATGAAAACTGGTTCACCAAGACCCTTTTGGGTACTGATTTATTTATTTATGAGAGAGAGAGATAGGATATCAGAACATCACTCTGGCATACACAATGCTTGTTTTCAAACTCAGGACTTCATGATTGCAAGTCTAACACTCAACCCATTGTACCACTTCTTAGGCTGTTATAATAGATACTGATTTTCTACTGATTGCTGTGTATCTTTCTGTCTATGGATCTGTCTCAGGATGCTTATGTCTCACCATAAGGCCATCATTCAGGTACCATGTCCTGTCTAGCTCAATTTCATTCTATACCACTGTCATTTCCTTATCAGAGAAGTTAAGGAGTTTGATCAATGAAAGAAAAACGATATCTTCAGTGTCCCCTTTGATCTTGAGGGTAGTCTGAGGGACATTCATGATTCACCTCTCCCTAGGAACCAAGAGTATTGTTTTTTTTTCAATTATTTTAGATAGGACAGAGATTGAGAAGGGAAGGGAAAGGAAGGGAAGGGAAGGGAAGGGAAGAGAAGAGAAAGGAAGATAGGGAGAGAGAAAGATAGACACCTGCAGACTGGTTAAACTGCTTGTGAAACAACCTCTCACCCCCATGCCCACCATCACCCCTGAAAGTGGGGATCTGGGGGCTCAAACCAGGATACTTGCATAGGTCCTTGTGCTTTGTGCTGTGTGTGTTTATTAAACCAATGTGCCACCGCCTGGACCTCAGGAGCCTTAATTCTTTATCTTTGCTTTACCATTATCTTGCTAGGTGATCTTGAGCAAGTTGTATGAGGTCTCTGATCCCCAACATCCCTTTACAGACAAGCTCAGCATGATCCATCTCAGTGCTTACTCAGTGGTTTGAGTGAAATCAAGGTAGAAAAGAGACAGTAATTTGACTAATATTAAATGCTGGGAGATTTTCTGCTGCATAGCTGGCTTCTTTGTATCTGCAGAAATGAGAAACTGGGAAAGGGGACCCTGCTTTAGAAAAACAGATGTGCAAGACAAAGACAAAGACATGGTTGCAAACAAAGTCTCATGCCTGGGGTTCCTAAGTCCCAGATTCAATCCCAGCTTCACCATAAAGCCATAAAGCTGAGCAGTGCTCTGGTCTGTCATCTATCTATCTGTCTGTCTGTCTGTCTATCTATCTATCTATCTATCTATCTATCTATCTATCTATCTATTTCTCTCTGGATTTCTCTTTCATTAGAATAAATAAAATATACTTTTAAAAACAGACATGCAAGGATCTTTATATGTACACAAGTGTGTCTGCAGAGCTCCAATTGCACACATCTCTGTGTCTCTCTATGTCCCTCTTTCCCTCTCATTTTGCCTTTGCTTCCTCTGATTTTTCCCAGACTTAGCCAGGCCAGAACTGACTCATGCTTACAAGCATCAGCTCAGAGCACAATAGATAGGCCTCCCCCACCTCCACCCCAGTGGCTGTGGCTGGCAAGAGAAGATTGAGTGAAAGGAGACTCTGGCTTTTCCTAAGACTCTGGCTCTAGCCTGGATTGACAAGACATCTCCATCTCTTGCAAGTCACAGGAGGTGAAAGGAAGGCATCAACGGGAGGTGGGCCAGAAAAGGCCTGGACTGCTGTGCTCTGCTCCAGGGGAAGAAGGCTATGGCTGCCAGCATTTGGGAGCTGATGGTTTCAGGCCAAGGCAAGCAACATGGGTGTCCTCAGCACAGCCCTGCTACCTGCCCGCCCAACAGCCTCTGCCCACCATACTGCATGGTGGCATGCTCCCAGTGAGCCTGGCTGCAAATCCTTTCCCTGCTCATGATGGACATTTGGGCAAGTCTTTAACCACCTCTAACTTGTGCTTCTTTGTCTGGGAAGCAGAGATAATAAGAGGGTGCACCAGCAAGGATCAGCTGAGCAGGGTTTGAAGCTGCAGTCAGCACTCTTGGGGCCAGCAGGCCACCCCAGCGCTCCATCTGCTTCTGTGTAACCTACAAGCTCAGGGTAGTTTTTCTTTTTTTTTTTTTTTTTTAATTGCTGAATGGTTGCAGGAGGAAATCAAAAGGAGAGTAATATTTCATGACTCAAAAGATGATATGAAATTCAAATTGGGGTGTCTGAATCAAGTGTTGGCACAGAGCCCTGCCCATTAATTTTTGCACTGTCTGATGGCTTTTGCCCAGAGACAGAAATGAGTAGGTGGGACAGAGGCTTATCTGGCCCTCAGTATCTAAGTACTGTAGTACAGGTGTTTTTGTCTTTTGTCTTCCTTCCTTCCTTTCTTTGTCTCTTTCTTTCTTTCCTTCTTTCTTATTTTTAAATAAATATGGGGGGAGCAGTAGCAGACCCTATTCAGCGCACATGTTACAATGTCTGAAGACCAGGGTTCAAGCCCCTGCTCCCCATCTATAGGGAGGACACTTCATAAGCTGTGAAGCAGGTCTGCAGGTGTTTCTCTTTATCTCTCTTTATTGCCCCTTCCCCTCTCAATATCTCTGTCCTGTTAAATAAAATAGAAAGAAATAGACACACACACACACACACACACACACACACACACACACACGAAGAAACCACAACACAGAAGCTTCTTTTCTTCTTTTAGTGCACTGGGGACCAAGTTAAAACCTGAGTTGCACACATGGCAAAACAGTGAACCTACCCAAATAAATTATTTCACTGGCTTCAGGGTACAAGGTTTAAGAGTGTGACATACCTGGTCTCAAATATCTGTTCTGTCACTAATGCTGTAACTTTGAGAAGGTCACTTAATCTTTGGTGCCATGATTTCTTCTTCTATAAATTTATAATAGCAGTTGTTATGGTGGATTTTTTTAAAGGCTTATTTATTTATTTATGAGAGAGTGCTGGGGCTCACATGGAGTGGCTCCAATCGGGGGGTGGGGTAAGCTTCCAACCCTCCCTCACCAGCTCTAGTGGTTGTGTAAATTAGAAAGAGACATCAGGGAGCATTCTGGTATGAACATTCGTTTATTTGGAGAACAGTACAGGTCTTTATGCTGAGTTAAACAAAGAGCATTTTTCACATATGTCAGAAATTACAGGGTTTTTAAAGGTCAGCTTGCCCCTATGGTAGGGGGTTGGTATGACAAGAATTGATGAGATATATAAAGGTCAAAACGATTAGTTTCCATTATGCAGGCAACTTAATTATCCAAAGGTATTTGAGAGAAGCATAGGGGTTAAACTAGTATGGTGAGGTAGAGAAGAAAAACAAAGCTTGATGTAAATCACAGATATCAAGGGAAACAAAAAAATAGAATATGGGGTCTCATTGCCTGGTGCTGGCAGGGGTGTATGATAGATTGTATTCTCCTATATGATCAAAAGGTGAAGTTGAATGTGTGAACTTTGAGTGAACCCTCAAGCAGGCAGCCATTTGGCCTGCTAGCAGGGGGAACTGAGTCTGAGATGCTTGTATGATTTCTGTGAACCTGAGAGATTAACAAGGAGAATCTGAGTCTGGGAGACTTTTCCCTCTTGGCTCATCTCTATAAGGAGAGAGGCTAACAAGTGGGGTATCTTTCCAGACCTCCATCCAAGGATGGGAGAGCTCTCCTACACTCGACCAAGCTTTCACATAGTCCCACAAGAGAGGAGGAGGAAAGAGAGAACCAGAGTATCACTCTGACACATGCAACGTCGGGGTCAAACTCAAGACCTCATGGTTGAGGAGTCCAATGATTTAGCCACTGCACAACCTCCTGGGCCACTGTAGGTTATTTTTAGGATCAAATGAGTTTGTGTTTGTGTTTATAAAGCTCCAGAAACAAGTTCTGTCTACAGGAACTATTACTAGACAGCTGAGATAGAATATATGTGAAGAATTAGACCTGTATTTTGTGTTTTAGATTTAGTTGAAGGCAAAATCCTAAGAGGCAGTGAGTCCCCTGGTCCCTGGTACTGTTGTGGGTCAGATGAGGTAGTAGCCTCACAGGTGATATGGCAGAATGAGCAGAGGATATCCCATGGACAGGAGTGAACAGGAGAGGACAGAGCTGGACTCCCTGAGGTTCCAACTGAAGCAAATACATTGAACCTACAGATGACAATTTGGAAGACTGATCACTCTATAGTGATGTTTATATGCCTTTTGAATTAAAAAATATTTGTCTATGGGCTGGGGGACAGCACAATGGTTATGCAAAAGGCTTTCATGCATGAGCTCCTAGGTCCCAGGTTCAATCTCCAGCACCACCATAAACCAGAGATGAGCAGTGCTCTGGGGACAAACAAAACCAACCAAATAAAAATATTTATTTAACAAGAAAATATAAACAGGAGCATCACTCTGACACAAGTGATGCCGGAGATTAAATTTATAACTTCATGCTTATAAATCCAGAATTCTACCAGCGAGTCACCTTCCAGGCTGCTTATTTTGTACTTTTTTTTTCCTCCAGGGTTATTCCTGGGGCTCACTGCCTGCACCATGAATCCACTGCTCCTAGAGGCCTTCCCCCCCTTTTGTTGCCCTTGTTGTTGTAGCCTTGTTGTGGTTATTATTGTTGTCATTGATGTTGTTTGTTGTTGGATAGGACAGAGAGAAATTGAGAGAGGAGGGGAAGACAGAGAGAGGGAGAGAAAGATAGACAACTGCAGACTTGCTTCACCACCTGTGAAGTGACTCCCCCCGAAGGTGGGGAGACGGGGGCTCCAACCAGAATCCTTACTCATTTTGTACTTTTTTTATGTGATACTAGAACTTAGGGTCTCACATATGTGCTTTATGACTGAGCACATATATAATATCCAGCCTATTTAAAACAGAATTAATTAATGAGAGGGAGTTGTTTTTCATTTTTCATCACTTTTTTCGTTTTTGTATCAGATTACAGCACAGTTGTTAGCATGTGGGTACAATTTATCATCTCATCAAAACAGGTGTCTACAAAACACTCTTACCCCCAAATTAGGCTCATCATCATGTAACAGAACCTGATAGCCCTACTCTCCCCCATCCTTCTCCCTGTTCTTCCCCAGAGTCCTTTGCTTTGGTGTAATATACTAGCAATTCCAGATTTTACTTTATGTTTCCCTTTTTCTTCTTGTTTTTCTTTTTTTCAGAACCAAAACCCTCTCTCCCCCCCCCCATTTTTTAAAGATTTTATTTATTAGTGAAAAAGTAGGAGGTGAGAGAGAAAGAACCAGACATCACTCTGCTACATGTGCTGCCGGGGACTGAACTCAGGACTTTATGCTTGAAAGTCTAGTGCTTTATCCACAGCACCAACTCCTGGACCACTTCTTCTTGTTTCTTAAGGTCTGCCTATCAGTGAGATCATCTCATGTTCATCCTTCTCTTTCTGACTTAGCTCACTTAACATGATTCCTTCAAACTTATAATGATAGAGACAGAGAGATAGAGACAAGGAACTGCTCTACCAACACCACCGCTCTACTCCCTTGAGTTTTGTCTTTGCTGCTTTCTCCTATGGTGCTGGGCCTCTATTCCAGGGCCTCATTCATGTAGGGAAGAAACCTCATCACTGAGCTACCTCCCCAGCCCATGTTGTGCATTTTTGCTTGTATTTTTTCTGCTATTGAAGAATGAAAATAAGCAATAATGTGAGTTGGTTTCATGCATCCTTCCTGAAAATTCCATCTTTTTAAGAGTATAAGAGTTTTGACTCATAGGGTCTTGAAATTTAAAAGGCAATTCTCTCAAGAAGGAGAGTATAGAAGATTCCAGATGACTGGGAAGATGATGACATAGATGATGACAAGGTCTTGGGTTCAGTCTCTGGCACCACCATAAACCAGAGCTAAGCAGTACTCTGGCAAGAAAAGAAAGAAAATTAAAAGAAGGGGGGTCGGGTGGTAGTGCAGTGGGTTAAGTACACATGACATGAAGCACAAGGACCAGTGGAAGGATCCCGGTTCGAGCCCCCAGCTCCCCACCTGCAGGGGAGTCGCTCCACCGGCAGTGGAGCACGTCTGCAGGTGTCTATCTTTCTCTCCCTCTCTCTGTCTTCTCCTTCTCTTTCAATTTCTCTCTGTCCTATCCGACAATGAATGACATCAACAACAACAATAATAACCACAACAAGGCTACAACAACAAGGGCAACAGAGGGGGAAAAAATGGCCTCCAGGAGCAGTGGATTCATGGTGCAAGCACTGAGCCCCAGCAATAACCCTGGAGGCACAAAAAAAGAAATAAAGGAAGGAAGGAAGGAAGGAAGGAAGGAAGGAAGGAAGGAAGGAAGGAAGGAAGGAAGGAAAGGAAATGTAAAGAAGAAAGAAGGAAAGGAAGGATGGAAGGAAAGAGGGAGAGAGGGAAGGAAGGAGTAAGGAAAGCAGGCAGGCAGGTAGGCCATTTTAACACAAAGCAAGTAGCCAGGAAGGTAACTCAGCAGCAGGAAATAAAACTTGCAAGCCAGGAATTAGCTTACTTGGATAGTGTGCTGCTTTGCCATGTGCAAGACCTAGGTTCTAGCCTGGCCCCCAACACCTTGAAGGAAACTTCAATGGTATAGTCTCTCAATCTCTTTCTCTCTACCTAAAGAAAGAAAAAACTTGAATGTCTGAGACCTGGGTTCTGTCCCCAGAAACAGTACATGTAGCAAAGCATAGCAGGGCTCTGGTCGGTATAGCTATATATTTATCTCTGTCTCTCTTTCATAAGTAAGTAAAATAAATATTTTTAAAAAGTAAAGACATGGCAGAAGAAATAATATAATAGCTAAGAAAAAGACTCTCATGCTTGAGGGACCAGAGATCCCAGTTTCAATTTCTGGCACCACCATAAGCCAGAGTTGAGTAGTGCTCTGGTAATAAATATATCAACAAACAAATAAACACAAGGCCTAATGTGCTGCCATCAAAGTAAATGCAAACTCAGGTTGCATTAATAGAAGTAGGCCTTATAAAGAGAAGGAGGTAGTGTCTTTGTCTCTCTTCTGACCAGCCTATGTTCTATTCTGGGACATTTAAGCAGTTTGTGCAAACATTTGGTGACATCCCCAGGTCTTCTTTTCAGCTACACTAGGTTTCTCACTGTCTTTACCGTCCCTGGTTCTCAGAAGCAATGTATAAGGGTAGGTAGCTCCTGTTTTCCAAACACTCTCAGTTCTGCCGATCTCACTTAATACCACGCAGAATTCTGGGAAACGATCTCCAACCACAGACCAGGCATCCTACTATAACAACAGCTACGAAACATTACCTGGTCTCCAGGGGGCAAACTTTAGCTGATTTGGCAACTTTTGAGATCCTCTGGTCTCAGGAGATCTTGTCACCTAGGCCTTCCAGGCCCCCTGCCAATGCTCTGCAGCCCAGTTTCCCAACCTTTTCTCCCAGTACTCCTCTTTCCACATCTCCTACAAGGGCCAAGGCAGAGCACAGTTCAGTGTTTTCAAAAGCATGTGCTCTACTCATTGGCTTATTGATGACAAGGGGCAGGATGCCAACTCCAGCAGGGCCTATAGAGAGAGAGGTGAGTTTTCAGGCACGTTGTAACTGATGCATGGAGGGTCTGACATCAAGCCCACTTGGATCCAGAAGCTCAGAGGCTCTCTGTTTTGTTCTCTTGGCTTCATGTGAACTTCATTCTCAGATGAGCCTTCCCAGAAGATGTTGCCAAATGGTTATGGAAAATTCCAGACTCAGGGTTGGGCAGTGCCTCACCCAGTTAAGTGCATATATCACCAAGCACAAGGACCTGGGTTCAAGCCCCTTCCCCTACCTGTAGGAAGTATGTTACAAAAGTGGTGAAGCAGGTCTGCAGGTTTCTCTCTTTTTCTATCCTGCTCTATCTTCCCACCCCTCTCAATTTCTCTCTGTCCTGTCAAATAAAAAAAGTAGAAAGAAAACAAAAAGAAAAAAATGGCCACTGGGAATTGTGGATTTTTTGTGCAGGCAGAGAGCTGGCATAGAGCCTTAATGTTAACCTTGGTGGCAAAAAAAGAAAATTCCAGACTTAAATCTTACAGCCTGATAACACTAGAGGAAGTAGAATTACTCTCCTCTCCCCTACCACCCCAGCATTTGAACAAGAATTGTCTTTATTTTATTTTTAAAGATTGTATTTATTTACTGAGAAAGATAGGAAGAGAGAGAGAGAAAGAACCAGACATCACTCTGGTATGTGTGCTACTGGGGATTGAACTCAGGACCTCATGCTTAAAAATCTAATATCTTATCCACTCCTGGGATGCACCAGGAACTGACTATTACTAAGCAGATTGGGCTCTGGCCTATCCCAAAGTAAACCCTGTGTCAGAAGTATTGAACACAGTGATTAAAAACAGCCTTAAGGTGAGGGATGTGGTTGTGCACCCAGTTGAGTACATGTTTTAGTGTGCAAAGATCTGGGTTCAAACCTGGGGTCTGCAGCAAGGAAGTTTCACAAGTGGTGAAACAGTACTGCAGATGTCTTTTTCTATTTTCTCTTTCTCTCCTTCTCCATCTCTCCACCCCTCTCAATTTCTCTTTGTCTGTATCCAGAAACCAACAGACAGACTCAAGGTGACTTGGAAAGTGGTACGGTGGATAAGGCATTGAATTTTCAGGTATGAGGTCCTGAGTTTGATGCCCAACATCACATATGCTAGAGTGATGCTCTAGTTCTCTCTTTCTCTAATGTTGATAAATAACTTTTAAAAAAGAAAGAACCAGGGCAGGGTGGCGATGCACCTAGTTGAGCACATAAGTTACAATGCACAAGGACTCCGGTTCTAGTCTCCAGTCCCCACCTGCAGGAGGAAAGCTTTTGATAGTGGTGAAGCAGTACTAAAGGTGTCTCTCTGTCTCTCTATCTCCCCTTACTCTCAATTTCTGGCTGTCTCTATCTAATAGACAAAGATAATAAAAATTAAAAGAAGAACCAGGTTTATGTCCCATGACCAATATGCAGAGGAAGAGCCTCCCCACCTTATTTCATTTTAGATAAAGCCATAGGAAAAGAGACAGAGAGAGAGAGAGAGAGAGAACAGAACTAAAGCTTCCTTCAGTGCAGTGGGGGGCTGGGCTTGAAGCTCAGTCTCAAACATAGCCAAGCAGCACACTAACCAATGGAGCCACTTCTTTCTTTCCTTTTTATTTTTTTATCATCTTAATTTATTTACTAGAGCTAGCCAGATGATGAAAGGGAAGAGAGACAGAGACACCTACTTCACCACTTGTGAAGCTTTCCCCCTGCAGGTGGGGATAGGGGGCTTGAAGCTGGATCTTTGCACATTGTAACATGTGCGCTCAACCAGGTGCACCATCAGCTGGCCCTCCAAGGGAGCTATTTCACTAGTCCAGAAAAGCCCTCCTAAACTGTCAGTAAACTGTACTGAGGATCAGTGCTACTTACATCACATGACATGGTGGTTCCAAAGAGTGGGTCCTTAAAGGACCTTGTATGTCCTGTCATTAGAAGCAGGGGAAATAGGTGCTGACCAGACAAAAGCACAGGTGCCATACCTGTCCTTCCAGTAATGCAGTGAACTGCTGTCAGTCCAACTGAGTAGAGATATAAAACCAGGAAGGTCACCTCTGCATGTCTGATGGGGAAGTCCTGAGTTTCTGTAGGACACCACAGAGACTGAGTGAGAGGAGTAGAGGAAAGTATGGAGGTATCCCTGGTGAAAGCTTTGAACTTGATTTTGTTTTGAAAATATTTATGTATCAGAGACTTCTGGAGGCAGGGCTACAGAGCAGCAGCAACTGTGTTTCTCTTCTCTCCTCACCTGGGTCAACTAAGAATGCCAAAGGAGACTACCTGGGACTGAAACAAGGCAGGACTACAACGACTTCAGGAACCCACCAAATCACCAGTGAGTGCAAACACGTGTGACTCATGGACAGAGAGTAGCCTAGGGAGAGATTAAGTGGCTGGTAACAGTCCAGCAGTTTACCAGTTGAGACACCACTTCTAGTCTGTTTCACCAACAAGGGGACGGCTGAAGGCTGAAAGGAGGGAGGAGAGGACACCTCTAAGACTCATCAAATGCAACTGCGAGTCTCCATTGCTACTGCCCTCATAATCTGGAGGCCCTGTGCTGACACCAGGGGACAGAGAACAAACAAGATCTATACCTTGGTGGCCTAGTGGTGGGGCTGTGAAAGTCTCTTTGCATAACCACTGGGAAATAATATAATAATAATAATTAATAAATAAATAAATAATAATAAATACTGGGAAAATTAACCAGGACAAAGGTCCAGCTAAAAGCCCCCCCCAAAGGTTGAAGCACAAAATAAAGAGGTCAACATTCAAACACTAGTTAAGGAAATAATCACAAGAGTGAGTAAAGAGGTTGAAAGAATTGTAATCAGAAATGCAGAAACAACAAATGAGACCCTGGAAGAAAACACTAATTATCTCAAGGTTATTAGAGAGCTGAGAACTGAAAGCTGAAATAGCTGAGCTAAGAACAAAACTAGCTGAACAAGCTAAAACAGTATCAGAACAGGGTAACAAAAGAGATGAACTCCAGAAAGCAGTAGAAGGGAAACAGAACAGAATCAATGAGGCTGAACACAGAATTAGCAAGAATGAGGATGAATTAGAGAAAACTAATAAAGTAAGAGATCTCAAAAAGACATTAAGAGATGCTGAAAACAACAACAAAGACCTATGGGATGACTTGAAAAGAAATAATAATACACATTATTAGCTTACCATTTTACAAATGAATTCTACAAAACTTTCAAAGAAGAACTAATACCTCTACTTTTAAAAGTCTTCCAGAAGATTGAAGACACTGGAATACTCCCTGCCAGCTTCTATGAAGCCAACATCACCCTGATACCAAAAGCAGACAAGGACACAACCAAAAAAGAAAACTACAGACCAATATCTCTGATGAACATAAATGCTAAAATATTGAACAAAATTCTAACCAACCAGATACAGCAGTATATAAAGCATTCTTCAGGACATAATAGCTGAAAACTTCTCTAGTCTAGACAACATCAAAGATATAAAGATTCAAGAAGCCCAGAGGGTCCCAAACACAATTAACCCAGACTTAAAGACACCAAGACACATCATATTTAGAATGGAAAGGTATAAGGATAAAGAAAGGATCCTGAAGGCTGCAAGAGAAAAACAAAGAGTCACCTACAGAGGAAAACCCATAAGATTAGCAGCAGACTTCTCCACACAAACACTACAGGCCAGAAGAGAATGGCAAGATATCTACTGAGTGCTCAATGAGAAAGGGTTTCAACCAAGGCTACTATATCCTACTAGAATGTCATACAGACTAGATAGAGGCATCAAAACCTTCTCAGACAAGCAACAGTTGAAGGAATCAACTATCACCAAGCCTGCCCTGAAAGAAGTTCTGAAAGGTCTCCTATAAATAGTCAGACCACCATAAATAGGCCATATATCAGAAAACTCTAAAACTCTACAAATGGTGTTAAAATATCTTCAATCTTTGATATCAATAAATGTCAATGGCCTGAATTCACCTATTAAAAGGCACAGAGTAGGAAGATGGATCAGAAAACACAACCCAACAATATGCTGTCTACAGGAAACCCACGTAACTCAACAAGACAAACACATACTCAAAGTGAAAAGATGGAAAACTATCATACAAGCAAATGGCCCACAAAAAAGGGCAGGAACAGCTATTCTCATATCTGACACAATAGAATTTAAAATAGATACGATTAAAAAAGATAGGAATAGACACTACTTAATGCTCAGAGGATCAGTCAATCAAGAAGACTCAACAATTATTAACATCTATGCACCCAATGAGAAGCCATCTAAATACATCAAACATCTACTGAAAGAGCTACAGCAATATATTAACAGTAACACAGTCATAGTAGGGGGCTTCAACACCCCACTCTCTCAACTTGACAGATCATCCAGGCAGAAAATCAATAAAGAGATGAGGGAGCCAAATGAGGAGATAGATAAACTAGAACTATTGGACATTTTCAGAGTCATTCATCCCAAGAAACTGGAATACACATTCTAATCAAGTCCACATGGGTCATTCTCAAGGATAGATCATATGTTAGGCCACAAAGACAGCACCAGCAAATTCAAGATCATTGAAATCATTCCAAGCATCTTCTCAGGCCACAGTGGAGGTAAACTAACACTTCACAGTCAACAAAAGGTTAGTAATAGTCCTAAAATGTGGAAGCTCAGCAGTACACTACTTAACAACTACTGGGTAAAAGAGGAAATAAAGGAAGAAATCAAAATGTTTCCAGAGTTCAATGAAAATGAAGACATAAGCTATCAAAATATTTGGGACATAGCTAAGGCAGTACTGAAAGGGAAGTTCATAGCCATACAAGCACACATTAGGAAACAAGAAAAAGAACAAATCAACAGCCTGATTGCACATCTAAAAGACCTAGAAGGAGAAGAACAAAGGAACCCTAAAGCAACCAGAAGGACAGAAATAACTAAAGTTAGGGCAGAAATAAATAGCATTGAAAATAAGAAAACCATACAAAAGATCAATGAAAGTAAACGGTTCTTCAAAAGAGTGAACAAAATTGACAGACCTTTAGCCAAAATCACAAAACAAGAAAAGGGAGAAGACCCAAATAAATCGGATTGTAGATGAAAGTGGAAACATCACAACAGACACTGCAGAAATTCAGCATATTGTGTGAGGCCACCAATTTATATGCCATATAGTTATATACCACCAAGCTAGAGAACCTGGAAGAAATGGAAGATTTCCTAGATACTAATGAACTTCCAAAATTAAATAAAGAGGAACTAGATAATGTGAACAGGCCCATAACAGCCAATGAAATTGAAACAGTTATCAAAAACCTTCCCAAGAATAAAAATCCTGCACCAGATGATTTTACAAATGAATTCCACAAAACCTTCAAGGAAGAGTTAATACCTCTACTTTTAAAAGTCTTCCAGTGTCAGGAAATTGTGAGGATGTGGTAGAGCCTGGCAGGGTTTGACCTAAGGAGTGTGTCTATCCTGTCAGTCTCTCTCTCTACTGAGAGGTTGAGCAAGAAAGGACAGGAGTAACCCCAAAGGTTTGCCCGTCTTATCAGACTTCACAAAGCACCTTGCATTTCCGATATGGCCAGCTCCGTTATTATCTACATAATCATTGTTTTGCCTGAAAGATCCCCACCCATTCCATTCCTTTGATCTATCTTATTTCTACCCTCAAGACCCTCCCTGCCTGCAGGGTATTATTATTTATCCTACCAGTTAAAACCCTCGCAACAGTTGCTAAGGAAGTTACCTTTCCCAGCCCCCTTTTGCCTTTCTCCACCCCTTTCCAAACCACGTCAAGCCATTTCCGTTTCCGACTTGCCACATCCGGGTCCAACCTTTAAAAGCCTGGGCTCCCTGATCAATAAAGAATCAAATTGCCTCACTGCCACGAGCTCTGTTCATGAGTCATCTCCCTCGTGTTGCTGAGTGAGTAGCAGCACAGGCTGGTTCCGGTCATATTCTCTCCAACCCCAGCCCAGGCTGGTTCCAGTCATGTTCTGTTGGTATTCTTTGTATTGGTTTGGACCCTTTCCCCCTACCTCTGAGAGTAATGGATTGGCCCTTGCCAGTTTCACGCCCCGCTTTCTCCCTGCCCCCTATGCTAAGGACGTCCAGAGTCCCAGCAGCAGCAGCGGAGAGAGAATGATTGGGAAGCACATGGTGTGGTGATTTGCCTGTTCGTGAATAAAGATTAAACTGCAGCATCTCAGCCCAGCCGTGTGTCCTCAAGTCTCTCTCTACCGCCGCGAAGCTAGCCCAGCCTGCTGGAGCCCCCAAAATTTAACAACAATGTTCTATCCAACCCAGAGAGTACATGCCCGGAAACAGGCAACCCCATGCTAGTCCAGCATTCCAGAAGATTGAAGACAGAGGAATACTCCCTTCCAGATTCTATGAAGCCAGTATCACTCTGATACCAAAAGCAGACAAGGACACAACCAAAAAAGAAAACTACAGACCAATATCTCTGATGAACATAGATGCTAAAATATTGAACAAAATTCTAACCAACCAGATACAGCAGTATATTTAAAAGATTGTTCATCATGACCAAGTGGGGTTTATCCCAGGGATGCAAAGTTGGCTTAATATACATAAATCAATCAACACAATATACCACATCAATAAAAGCAAGACCAAAAACCACATGGTCATATCAATAGCTGCAGAGAAAGCCTTTGACAAAATCCAACATCCCTTTATGATCAAAACACTACAAAAAAATGGGAACAGATGGAAAATTCCTCAAGATAGTGAAGTCTATATATAGCAAATCTACAGCCAACATCATACTCAGTGGTGAAGAACTGGAAGCATTTCCCCTTAGATCAGGTACTATACAGGGCTGCCTACTATCACCATTATTATTCAACATAGTGCTAGAAGTTCTTGCCATAGCAATCAGGCAGGAACAAGGAATTAAAGGGATACAGATTGGAAGAGAAGAAGTCAAACTGTCCCTATTTGCAGATGAAAATATAGTATAGATAGAAAAAACTAAAGAATCCAACAAGAAGCTTTTGGAAATCATCAGGCAATACAGTAAGGTGTAAGGCTACAAAATTAACATTCAAAAGTCAGTGGCATTCCTCTATGCAAATACTAAGCTAGAAGAAATTGAAATCCAAAAATCAATTCCTTTTACAATAGCAACAAAAACAATAAAATATCTAGGAATAAATCTAACCAAAGAAGTGAAAGACTTGTATACTGAAAATCATAATTTTCAAGTCACTACTCAAGGAAATTGAAAAAGACACAAAGAAGTAGAAAGATCTTCCATGTTCAACTCAACACACCCATCCAAAAAGATAAGTGTACACATATGTTCTTAGCAGCACAATTTGTAATAGCTAAAACCTGAAAGAAATCCAGGTGTCCAACAACAGATGAGTGGCTGAGCAAGTTGTGGTATATATACACAATGGAATACTACTCAGCTATTAAAAATGGTAACTTCACCTTTTTCAGATGATCATGGATGGACCTTGAAAAATTCATGTTAAGTGAAGTTAAGTAAGAAACAGAAAGATGAATATGGGATGATCTCACTCTCAGGCAGAAGTTGAAAAGCAAGATCAAAAGAGAAAACACAAGTAGAACCTCAACTGGAATTGGCGTACTGCACCAAAGTAAAAGACTCTGGGGTAGGTAGGGAGAATATAAGTCCAAGAAGGATGACAGAGGACCTAGTGGGGGTTGTATTGTTATATGGAAAACTTAGAAATGGTATGCATGTACAAACTTTTGTTTAGTGTTGAATGTAAAACATTAATCTCCCAATAAATAAATTTTAAAAAAGATATTCCATGTTCATGGATTTGTAGAATCAACATAATTAAAATGAATATATTAACCAGAGCTATATACAAATTTAATGCTATCCCCATCAAGATCTCAACCACATTTTTAGGAGAATAGGACAAATGCTACAAATGTTTATCTGGAACCAGAAAAGACCTAGAATTGCCAAAACAATCTTGAGAAGAAAGAACAGAACTGGAGGCATCACACTTCCAGTTCTCAAATTGTATTATAGGGCCATTGTCATCAAAACTGCTTGGTACTGGAATATGAATAGACACCCTGGCCAGTGGAATAGAATTGAGAGCCCAGAAGTAAGCCCCCACACCTATGGACATCTAATCTTTGACAAAGTGCCCAGACTATTAAATGGGGAAAGGGGAGTCTCTTCAACAAATGGTGTTGGAAAAAATGGGTTGAAACATGCAGAAGAATGAAACAGAACCACTATATTTCACCAAACACAAAAGTAAATTCCAAGTGGATCAAGGACTTGGGTGTTAGACCAGAAACTATGAGATACTTAGAGGAAAATATTGGCAGAACTCTTTTCCACATAAATTTTAAAGAAATCTTCAAAGAATTGATATTTCTTACCAAGTCATCCATTTGATCCTGGTTTGGAAATGAATGCTATAGAAATCATTGGTTTCAGGGCTTATTCCAACAAGGGCTCAATTTTTAAATAATTATAATTGTATTTATTTATTATTGAACAGAGAAAGAGAGAGATTGAAAGGGGAGGAGGAGATAGGAAAGAGACAAAGAGAAACATGCACTACTTCACCACTTATGAAGCTTTCCCCCTACAGGTGGAGACCAGGGGCTTGAACCTGGGTCCTTGCTCACTGTAATGTGTGTGCTTAACCATATGTGCTTAACCAGGTATACCACTGCCTGGTGGCTGGTTTTAGGGCTGACTAAAGTTAGGGAATCCCTTTCTTCCTTGGAAAACTTTTCTTTTTAAAAAATTTATTTACTGGGAGGGGAGCGGTAGAGCAGCAGGTTAGGTGCACGCGGTGCAAAGTGCAAGGACTGGCATAAGGATCCCGGTTTGAGCACCCAGCTCCCCACCTACAGGGGAGGTGTAAAGCAGATCTGCAGGTGTCTTTCTCTCCCCCTCTCTGTCTTCCCCTCCCCTCTCCATTTCTCTCTGTCCTATCCAACAACAATGGCATCAAGAACAACAACAATAATAACTACAACAATAAAAATACTTATTTCTTTCTTTATTTCTTTCTTTATTTATTTATGGAGGTGGAGCAGAGTATTAATCTGGCACATATGATGCTGGGGATGGAACTTGGGACTTCCTGCTTGACAGTTAGTTCGATGCATTGGTCACTGTCTCACCTCCCTCCCAGGCCATCTTCCTTGCAAATCTTAAACAGAAGCCAATAAACAGGATGGATTCAAAAATAGCCCTGTCATGGTGGAAGGAAGATTTGGGTGTTTTCCATTATCTCCCCTGGAGTAGTCCCTGAGAGGCCCTGCAAGCTCCTGTAAGTCTCCAGTTTCCTGGCTGTCTGAGATCTCTTTTGCTCGCATTCTCCTCTGCATTTGGCACAAGGAGCAGGGCAGGGTAGGGAGAGATTGAGAGCTAATGCAGTCTCTTCTCCCCCCACACCTCCACCTCCAGGTCCTGCCTCTGCCTGGAAAACCAGTGTCAGAGGAGTAAATAGGGAACAGGAGGGGCCAGCAGCTGGCTCAGGAGTTGCGTCAGATGCACCACGTGGGAGCTTCTGGATTTGAAAGCCCTTTTGGGCCCAAAGCCAAATGGTTTCATGGGCTCAGCAGAGCCTTAGCCCTGGGCCTGTGTGGGCGGTAGTGACCTTCCTGTCTGCCAGTGACAGAGGGGATGGTGGTGGCAGAGGAAGATGCTACAGGGAGGTACTGGCTCGGGGAGACTGTTGTGGAGGATGAAGTCAATTTCACACTTTATTAGTCAGTTCAGGGCCAACTGATGCCATCCCCAAACTGGGCTGAGCCCCCACTCTCCCTCCTCCCTCCACCTGCCAGCAAGGTCCTGGTAGCCCCCAAAATGCATCTTGGTAAAGGAACAGTGTTTGCTATTTCTTTTTCTTTTACTCCAAACCCCGCAGCATTTAAACTAAGCCTCAGGAGTCTTTCAATCTGCAAGAGACTGCGGCAGCTGTGCAGCCTGCAATGCGGGGTGGAGAAGCACCTGGGCATGCCAGAGGCATGTGTGGAGGGGCAGTGCTATGCACAGGGAGCTTACTATCTGCCAGCAAAGTGAATGTGGTGTTCTGTGCAATAAAACTTTATGTCCTTGTAGCCCCTGGAGGTAGCACAGGAGGTGATGTTCCACCTTCATAAGCATGATATCCTGAGTTCATCCCTGACAGCACATATCCCAGAGCAATGCTCTGATTCTTTGGTGTGTGTATGTGTGTGTGTGTGTGTGTGTGTGTGTGTGTGTGTGTGTGTGTGTGTGTGTGTGCATAAGACAATATGACAGTGGCCCAGGAAGTGGCACAGTGAATAAAGTGTTGCATGAAGTTGTGAGTTCAATTCCTGGCAAGAACATAATGTCCTCAGGGAATCTTCATTGCCTCACCGACTTCTTATTCAGCACTTGCTATGTACCAAATGTCTTGCTAGGCTCTACTCTGGGGCTACAGTACAACCAGGCTCATGGAGCTCCTCCTGGAGAAACTTCAGATGGAGAAACCTCCAAGTGAAAGAGTCATTTCAACAGAGAGGGAGAGGTCCCAAGAAGAGGTACATACAGGGAGAAAATCTGAACCAAGCCAGGAAGACTTCTGGGGGAAGTGATGCATCAGGGAGATTTGATAGATGACTTAACAGAGGTAAGGAAGGGAGTTTAAAAATGTGAGTGGAAAGGAGGGAGTGAGGAGAGATGATTAACAGGAGTCAGACCATGAAACCATGGTCAAGAACCCTAGAAGGACTTCCAAGAGTCTTGGGTTCAGATACACATTTCTGAAAACTGGTCCTTTTGGGGCCTTGTGAAGAACAGAGATAAGGCAGGAAGAAAGAAGATTCTGTGGGGCAGGAGTTCAGTACTGATGGAGCCTCAACCTAAAGAATTCCCTGGCAGTGGGAATGGTGAACTATGGGAGCCCTGGGACACCTGAGGGATGTCAGGCACTGGTGGGACTCTCTGTAGATGAGAGAATTGCAGACAGGGTGCAGAGAGTGGACTGAAAACCAGATGCAGCTGGGTGAGGGCTGTGCAAGTTTCTCTCTTTCTTCTCCCCTTCCTTCCTTCCTTCCTTCCTTCCTTCCTTCCTTCCTTCCTTTCTTTCTCTCCTCCTTCTTTCTTCCTTCCTCCATTCTTTCTTCTCATACGCTCTTCTTTTCTTGCCTCTCATTCTTTATATCTCTCTTTCAGATAGATGTATCTGAAAGACACCGAGACAGAAACAGAGAGAGAATGAGAGAGACCACAGTACCAAAGCTTGTTCCAGTGCACTGGGGGCTGGGCTCATCCACATGCCAAAGCAGCACACTATCCAAGTGAGCTATTTTATCAAGCAGAGGCCTGCTTGGCTCTTAATCCCTATGTGGTGTACAGGCCATTCCCTGCTCCTCTCTGTGACTCCCCTATGCCATCTGCAGAAAGAACTGCTGGGAAAGGCAGACACAGGGGGCCACCTGTAACGGATCCAGGCACATGAAGAGAATGAGAAGAACTGCAACTTCTGCCCACAGTTTGGCATCCCAAAACTGCCGTCACTGACTACTTCCTGCCCTAGGAAAGCAATCAATTACAGGCCCAGTCTGCTTTCTTCTTACCTTGTGGCTGAGATCCTAGCTCTGGACCTCTCTTGGTAGTCTTTTTGGCCATTTCACTTCTTGGAAGTTCTGTTTTCTTATCTGTGAAATGGGGCGACAGTATTCCCATGGGTGGACTGAGGCAGAGGCTGAGAGTATGGAAGGGGCCTGGTAATACTCCCTAGGCTTCTCACTAATCTGCAGTCTTTTTATTCCCTAACCACATACTTCAAGCATGTTCTTTGTGTCAGATCCAGTGATGGGTATCAGAGATAAGAAGGTAGTAATAAAAATGCTTATATGGCCTGGGAGGTGACTGAACAAGCATGAGATCCCAAGTTCAGTCCCCTGCATTGCATGTGCCAGAGTGATATTCTGGTCCCCCTATTTCTTTCTTCTTTTTAAATTTTATTTATTTATTAGATAGAGACAAAGAGAAATTAAGAAGGGGGGCAGATAGAGAGGGAAAGAGATACAGATACCTGCAACCCTGCTTCAACATTTGTGAAACTTTCCCCCTGCAGCTGGGGACTGGGAGCTTGAACCCAGGTCCTTGCACACTGTAATGTGTGTGCTTAATCAGGTGCACCATCACCTGTCTCCCCTTCAAAACTATGTATTTGTTTATTTATTTTACCAGAGTACTGCTAATCTCTGGCTTATAGTGTTGTAGGGAATTGAATCTGTGACTTCAGAACCTAAGTCTTAAAAGTCTTTTTCAGAGCCATTATACTCCCCCCCCCATTAAATAAATCTTTAAAAAATAAATTGTGGGGGAGCCGGGAGGTGGCGCAGTGGGTTAAGCACATGTGGCGCAAAGTGCAAGAACCCACAAAAGGATCCCTATTCGAGCCCCTGGCTCCCCACCTGCAGGGCAGTCGCTTCACAGACAGTGAAGCAGGTCTGCAGGTGTCTCTCTTTCTCTCCCACTCTCCGTCTTCCCCTCCTCTCTCCATTTCTCTCTGTCCTATCCAACAATGATGACATCAACAACAACAATAATAACTACAACAATAAAACAACAAGGGCAATAAAAAGGGGGAAATATAAAATAAATAAACAAACAAATAAATAAATAAATTGTGGTGTATTGCACTGAAGCAAAACACTATGGGGTGGGAGGGTTCAGATCCTGATGGACCTAGAAGGGGTTGGAAGTGTTATGTGGAAAACTAAGAAATATTACACATGTACAAACTACTGTATTTTACTGCTGACTATAAGCCATTAGTCCTCCAATAATGAAAAAATAATAATAAATTAGGGGGCCAGGCGGTAGTGCAGCAGGTTAAGAGCCCATGGCGGGAAATGTAAGAACCAACTTAAGGATCCCAGTTCGAACCCTCGACTCCCCACCTGCAGGGGCGTTGCTTCACAAGTGGTGAAGCAGGTCTGCAGGTGTCTATCTTTCTCTTGCCCTCTCTGTCTTCCCCTCCTCTCTCCATTTCTCTCTGTCCTATCCAACAATGACAACATCAATAGCAATAATAACTACAACAACAATAAAACAGCAAGGGCAACAAAAGGGAAAATTAATTAATTAATTAATTAATTAATTTTAAAACAGTGAT
Organism: Erinaceus europaeus; assembly: GCF_950295315.1. Classification (NCBI taxonomy): domain Eukaryota; kingdom Metazoa; phylum Chordata; class Mammalia; order Eulipotyphla; family Erinaceidae; genus Erinaceus; species Erinaceus europaeus. Next base: position 56,379,209 of record NC_080163.1, on the reverse strand, counting down.
TCAGATGAAACAGTATACACATTACCATGTGCAAGGACCTGGGTTCAAGCTCTGGGGAACTACATGGGAGCACTAGCAGAAGGGAGTCTTCAGAGTGGTGAAATGGTGCTGTGATGTCTCTTCTCTGTATTTATCTCTCTCTCTCATCTTATACCTGGAAAAAGGACTATAAAAGACAATGGCCACTGGAAAAAAATGGAGATTAGCAGACTGAGAACCCCAGTAATAACCCTAGTGGGAAAAAAATGCCTTAACTACTTAAGCACATCCATGGTCTAACAGCTTTATGTATGTGAGCTCATGTGTGTGTTATTCATTAAATCCCATGTCCATAGCAGGAGGGTGCTGACATAATGACCTGGGTGCTCAGTGGTGTGTAGTACTTGCTATTTTTGTCAGCTCTGATTTACAAAAGAAGCTGAAGCTAAGAGAAAGTGGAATCTTTCCCCAAGATCTAGCCCTGCTCTTCTGCCTCCTGAGCCCACAGGGGAATCACGCTGCGTCTGCAGGGCCTGAGGTCTTCTATCTTCTCTGCTGAATCTGTCTCCCAGTGCCTACTCAGGACTTCTATGTAATGAGCCCCAATGGACCCAGTGGGGCCTGGTATGCTGACAGGTGACAGCTAGAGTCTCCAGTTCTGCTGCTTGGAGTAAAGATGCTTGTGGCAAAGAGGGGTGAGGTGTGTGCTGGGTGTGTGTGGGGGGGGGGGGGAGGTGCTGAGCATGGACTTCACTACTCTGTTCCTCATTTTTCCTCTGAAGAGCAAAGGACAGCAGCTTCCCTCCTGGAATCATGGAGAGGTGCTGGCAGAAATGGGACAATGGAGCTGGCAAAAGAGGTCATGGGATAGTGTGCCACTTTGTCGTGTGCCTAGCCCAGTATCAAGTCCAGCCCCCACCATATTAAAGGAAGTTTCAGTGCTGTGACCTCTCTCTCCTTTTCTCTCTCTGTCTCTCCCTCGTTCTCTCTTTTTTTTTTTTTTTTTCGTTCTCTCTTTTTTAAAGTTTTTAATTTTTATTTATTTTCCCTTTTGTTGCACTTGTTGTTTTTTAATTGTTGTTGTAGTTATTATTGCTGCTGTTGTTGATGTCATCGTTGTTGGATAGGACAGAGAGAAATGGAGAGAGGAGGGGAAGACAGAGAGGGGGAGAGAAAGATAAACACCTGCAGACCTGCTTCATCACTTGTGAAGCGACTCCCCTGTAGGTGGGGAGCCGGGGGCTTGAACCGGGATCCTTATGCCAGTCCTTGCGCTTTGTGCCACTTGTGCTTAACCCACTGAGCTACCCCCCGACTCCCACTCTTCCTCATATTCTTTCTCCCTTTCTCTCTCTCTCTCTCTCTCTCTCTCTCTCTCCTCTCTCTCTCTCATTGAAAAAGTTATCCTGGGGGCTGGGTGATGGTGCACCTGGTAGAGCACATATTTTACGGTGCAAGAATCCAGGTTCAAGCCCCTGACTCCTAACTGCATGGGGAAAGCTTTGTGAGTGGTGAAGCAGTTTTATTTATTTTATTATTTTTTTTCCAGAGCACTACTCAGCTCTGGCTTATGGTGGTGCAAGGGATTAAAATGGGCAGAGGACATGAACAGAACATTCACTACAGAAGAGATCCAAAAGGCCAACAAACACGAAACATTGCTCAGAGTCACTGATTGTCAGAGAAACGCAAATAAAGACAACAGTGAGATATCATCACCCCTGTGAGAATGACATACATCAAAAAGGAGAGCAGCAACAAATGTTGGAGAGGCTGTGGGGACAGAGGAACCCTTCTGCTGATGGGAATGTAAATTGGTCCAGCCTCTGTGGAGAGCAGTCTGGCGCCTCAGGCATGAAAGTCTCTTTGCATAACTGTTATGCTGTCTACCCCTGTCTGTAGGTGTTTCTCTTTCTCTCTCCTTACCTACCTCTCCCTATCCTCTCGATTTCTTGCTGTCTCTATCCGATAAATAATTTAAAATGAAAGAAAAAAGAAAGAAAACATCATCCTGGAACAGTGAAGTCCCAGTGATGGAAAAGAGAGAGAGAGAGAGAGAGAAGGAGAAAAAGAAAAGAAAAAAGAAAAGGGAAAAGAAAAGAAAAGGGAAAAGAAAAGAAAAGAGAAGAACAGGAAAGAAAAGAAAAGGAACCCCACACCTATGGACATCTAGTCTTTGATAAGGGACCCAAAGTATTAAATGGAGAAAGGAAGCTCTCTTCAATAAGTGGTGCTCGGAAAACTGGGTTGAAACATGCAGAAGAATGAAACTGAACCACTTTATCTCACCAAAAACAAAAATGAACTCCAAATGGACCGAGAAACTGGATGTTAGACCAGAAACTATCAAATACTTAGAGGAAAACATTGGTGGAACACTTTCCCATCTAAACCTCAAGGACATCTTTGGTGATAGAAACCCAACTGCAAGGATGACTAAAGCAGAAACAAATCAATGGGTCTACATCAAATTGAAAAGCTTCTGTACAGCCAAAGAGACAAACAAGGAGACCCCTCACAGAATGGGAGAAGATCTTTACATCAGACAAGAGACTAATCACCAAAATATACAAAGAGCTCATCAAACTTAGCAACAAAAAAGTCTGGCGGACTCTCACAAGGCTAGACATGGACCTTCCATATGACCCAGTAATTCCTCTCCTGGGCATATACCCCAAGGACTTCGTAACACCCAACCAAAAAGATATTTGTACACCTATGTTCATAGCAGCACAATTCATAATAGCTAAAACCTGGAAGCAATTCAGGTGCCCAACAACAGATGAGTGGCTGAGAAAGCTGTGGTATATATACACAATGGAATACTCTGCAACTATTAAGAACAATGAACCCACCTCTGACCCATCTTGGACGGAACTAAAAGGAATAATGTTAAGTGAGCTAAGTCAGAAAGATAAAAATGAGTATGGGATGATCCCACTCATAAACAGAAGTTGAGAAAGAAGAACAGAAAGGGAAACTAAAAGCAGGATTTGACTAAATCTGGAGTAGGGACACCAAAGTAAAAACCCCGGAGTGAGGGTGAGGGTGGATATTCGGCTTCTCGGGGTAGCAGGGGTTGGGGGGGTGGGTATCTAATTTGACTTAGATAACCTCCTCACCTACTTCCTATTACACTTCCTTCACTTACTCCAAAGCTAACCTTAGCAAAGCAAGGACTGAAAAAGCTAAATAAGGGCAAGAGACTGGCATACTTTAATGATGACTCTTTAGTCACTATCAGGCCACCCCATCAGTTGGGGCCCGATTGAGGGGGTGGGATGGGGCACAGTCTTTTGGTGGTGGGAATGGTGTTTATGTACACTTCTACTATTTTGTAGTCAAATAAATCACTATTTAATTAATATGAGAGGGGAAAATTGATTGTATGTCTCAAACTTTTTAAAGCACAGACTGAGTCTTTTTAGTACATAGGCTGAGTCTTTGATATGTTGACTCTCTCAAAAGCCTAGACCAGGGAGAACAGAAGCAACTGGTGGCACAGCTATATACAAATAATGTCAAAGGACATAAATTATGGGGATGTTGGGTATAATACAGAAAATCCTAACAAAGGGATTTTTCAAAGGTAAACCAATTACCAAATAATGTGATTATAACAATAACTATCTATTGTCTTCTTGAACTCTAAGACAGCAGGAACCTCACATTTCCTCTATAGAGCCTATATTTCCCCCAGACCTGGAACCTCTAGGGCGGGGCTCACTTTCCTGCATGCTTCTCTCAATTCATACCAAATAATATTGCACCCGCCTATCCAACCTAATCAATAATCAATGCAATGAGTACTACCGCAGCATGCTTCACTTCAGACTGTGTCCAGAGACGTCAGGTGTGGAATGTCAGCCCTTCAGCCTCATTACTTGGGTGAGACCTTTCCTTTCATAGGATTCTCTAATTCCATCCCAGGCGGTTCACTTCCTAACAAAGTCCCAAAACCTAGATATAGACCAGGTCTCATGAAATAGGGCATATGTTCACATGTATCCACAAACTAGGGCAAAATATATACCTGAAAGCAAAAGTACACAGTAGTCTGCAGTGAGTCAGTATAAAGTTCTTAATGAAATAGTATCTAATTAGACTTAGATACCCTCCTCACCTACTTCCTATTACACTTCCCTCACTTACTCCAAAGCTAACCTTAGCAAAGCAAGGACTGCAAAAGCTGAATAAGGGCAAGAGACTGGCATATTTTAACAATCACTCTTTAGTCTCTATAAGGCCACCCCATCAGCTAGGGCCCTATTAAGGGAGTCCTGAGATTCCCAAACTGACATGATGGGCCTAGACCTCAAATAAATTCCTCTCAACATTGTTACCGGTCATCTCTGTGAGGAACAACAAAATAGACCCTTATGTAGGCCCCCCATAGGACCTTGCCCTCAACTTGGATCAACAACGGTAGAGAATGTTCCATCCTCTGAAGGGAGGCTGGACAACATACTCTAGCCTCCACCTGAGGAAAATGGGTCCATATTGGGGCAGCTTGGAATGTTTCTACTCATGACCACAGAATGTGAGCTCACATCTACATGGATGCAGAGGTCACATAGGCTCCTAAGCTGAATATGAGCCCCAGACCAAATCAAATCGATGGGGTTTACAGTCAACAATATTTATACCCCTTTCTAATATTAGGGAGCTACTCTCTTCCCTGATCCAGATTTCTGGTACCTTTTCCAGCCATGAGATTATCTCCCCCAGACAATAACTTGGATCCACCTGCATATCAGATTTCAGGCTCAAAAAAAAAAACTAGTATAGCCACAGACCCTTTGGAGACTATAATTAAAATATGTCTACTAGCTATCTACAAAACGGAGGACCCCCCAACTCTTCATCTGCACTATTCCAGCCTTTGGGTCTATGATTGTTCAACAATTTGTTTGGCTTTGTATGTCAACTCTCTTTTCAGCCACCAGGTTCCAGATGCTAGCATGATGCCGACCAGAGTTCCCTGGACAGACGACCCCACCAATATGTCCTGGAGCTCAGTTTCCTCAGAGCCCCACCCTACCAGGGAAAGAGAGAGGCAGACTGGGAGTATGGATCGACCTGTCAATGCCCATGTTCAGCGGGGAAGCAATTACAGAAGCCAGACCTTCCACCTCCTGCACCCCACAATGACCTTGGGTTCATACTCCAAGAGGGATAAAGAATAGGAAAGCTATCAGGGTAGGGGCTGGGATATGGAGAGCTGGTGGTGGAAATTGTGTGGAGTTGTACCCCTCTTATCCTATGGTTTTGTCAATGTCTCTTTTTTATCAATAAATAAAGAAAGAAAGAAATGATAAACCAAAAAAGAAAAGAAAAGAGAAGAGAAGAGAAGAGAAGAGAAGGAAAGGAAAGAAAAGAAAAGAAAAGAAAAGAAAAGAAAAGAAAAGAAAAAAGAAAAGAAACAGACTACATTCAAAGCACTTGGCCCAGTACCAGGCACACACAGTGCTTGAAAATGTGGGCTGTTATGTGGAATACAAAGGGAAATTTAATTGTGCCTATAAACAAACTCTGGACAGGGCAAGGGAGGAGTTGACCTCAGTCACTGAACTGCTGGGATTGAACGTTGTCAAGAGAGTCTGTTGTTCCACCTGCAACTCCTTCTTCTCTCTCTCTTTCTCTCTCTCTCTCTCTCCCCTTTAAAAACTTCATTGGCATACATTATAATATTTTCAGGTGTGCAACACAACTGATTCTGCCGGGATAGCCTGAGGGTGCTTCTTCCCGAGCACATGCTCTCTGGGTTGGAGAGAACTTGACTGGAGCCAACCTAGGCTGCTGCATGGGAGAGGGATCAGGAACTCATGTCGGGCTAGCATCGCAGGAGAGAGACTCTGGGACTCGTGGAGCCAGAGGCAATCCAATGTGTGTTTAATCAGAAAAGAATCTGTATTTATACTCACCAAGAAGGAAATAATAGGGTGGAAAACAGGATATGATGAAGAGAGGGTGGAGCAAAAAGAGAGTGCAAACCAGTGGGGATTAAACGGTGGAAAACAGGGTGTGACTAGGAGGGGGGGGGAGTCAAAAGAGAGTTGGAACCAGTGGGATTAAACCAGTGCCCTGCAGACAGGGTGGGTCTCAGGTACAACAGTGATTATGTAAATAGACCACAGTGTTAAGCAATGGAGCAGAGGGGAGCTGGCGTACTGCCCAACATGATTCCATCCTGTGACAAGATCACCACAATGAGTTTAATTTAGTGCCAGGGCTCTACCACTGTCTTGGGCTAGTGTTTTTCACTCTTTTGGATAAATTTTCTTTTATTCCGTTTTCTTTTGGATAAAGACATACAGAAATTGAGAGGGAAGTGGGAGGGAGAGAGGGAGAGAGAAAGAGAGACACCTGCAGCACTGCTCCACTGCTCTGCTTATAAAGCTTCCCCACTTCCCCCCTGCAGGTGGGGACTGGGGGCTTGAAGCCAGTTCCTTGTACAAGGTCACGGGTGTGTTCAGCTGGGTGTGCCACCACCCGGCCCCCATCATTTTTCTAAATTTATTTTCATTCTTCCTAAATTTATTTAGATCAAGAAAAGAGAGAGAAAAAGGCAGGTGCAAAGAGGAGCCATACCACAGCACTGCTCCACCATCCATGGAGCTCTCCCTGTGCTCCCCATTGTAGTGCTAGAACTCAAAGCCAGGGAGAACTTTTCCAGCACCAGCAGTGAGTTTAGTCACCATCCATCAGCACTGAAAACTACAAACATTGTTTCCTTGTGCAGAGAACTTTCCAAATCTACTGTCAACTTTCAAGCAGATGATGCAATATTATAGACTTAAGTCAGCATGTGATACAGTGTTATTGACTATAATCACCATGCAGTCCATTACATCTCCATGACTTGTTCATCATATAATGGAAAATGAGGACCCCTTTCTTTTAAATCTTTTTTTTTTAGATAGAGACAAAATAAGAGAGAAAAGTGTGAAAGAGACCATAGCACCACCTTCATTGAGGTAAGGATCAGACTCAAACCTGGGTTGTGCACATGGCAAAGCAGTGCACTATCCAAATAAGCTATTTCACTGGCCCTTGAGTTTCTCTCTTCTCTTAACACATTTACCTTTCCTCCTCTTCACATGCTAGTTGTATTCTCTTGGGACCACATTATGAATATGTGGGAACATGGCCTTCAAGAAGAATTGGTTGCAAAGATTCAGGGTACTGAATTCACTTTGAGTTGCAGGCAATTCACAAGTATTTCCTTAATACAAGTACACCTCATTTGGATCATACTACTTATTTGAAATTTTTATAATGATGTAATTTTTAAATTATCCTTATTTATTTACTGGATAGAGACAGTCAGAAATCAAGTGGGAAGTGGGTGATAGGGAGTGAGACGAAAAGAGGGACACCTCCAGACCTGCTTCACCATTCATGAAGCTTTCTCCCTGCAGGTAGGGACTGGGGGCTCGAACCTGGGTCCTTGCACATTATAACATATGTACTCAAGCAGGTGCGCCACCACTGGGCCCCAATAATACTTCTTTGAATTTAGGATTGAATAATATAGATAATTTCTCTACTTTTTTTTTTGCTACCAGGGTTACTGCTAGGGCTCAGTGCCTGCACACTTCTACCATTCTGGTGGCTATTTTTTTTTAATAGAAGATGAGAAACAGAGAATGATAAAAAGAGAGGAAGACCGGTTCAAGCCCCAGGCTACCCACCTGCAGCGGAGTTGCTTCAAAGGCGGTGAAGCAGATCTGCAGGTGTCTGTCTACTCTCTCCCTCTCTGTATTCCCCTCCTCTCTCCATTTCTCTCTGTCCTGTCCAACAACGACATCGGTAACAACCACAATAATAACTACAACAATAAAACAATAAGGGCAACAAAAGGGAATAAATGAATATTAATAAAAAAATTTTTAAAAAAAAGAGAGAGGGAGAGAAAGAATGAATGAGATGTACCTGCAGCACTGCTTCACTGCTCATAGAGCTCCCCCCTTGCAGGTGGAGATGGGGGCTTGAACCTGGGTCCTAGTGTATAATAATGGATGTGCTCTACTGAAGCACCACTGCCCTGCCCAGGAGGAATTTGCTCTGTAAAGGAAGAATCCAACAACAAATAAGAAAATAACAGGATGTGCTACAGTCTACAGTGAAGTCAAGGCAGCAAGGCCCTACAGGGGGGTGACTGGGTCCAGGTGGGAGGTCTGGACCCCATGCAGGTGACCTGGGCAACGAAAGGCTGGAGGAGCCGACCAGCATGACGAGAAGGCAGTCATGGGCAGAACCCGGAAGAGCATTCCAGGGAAGGGAAGGGCCGGTAAGGAGGCCCAGAGTCAGGTGCTGGCTTGCAGTGATTGAGGAAGAAGAAGGGAGCAAGTCCGTGTGGCTGCAACGCAGGACCTGGGGAGAGTGTTACCAGATGGGGAAGGGTGGAGGCCAGGTACCTTAAGTTGTCTGGGCTTTGTTCTGTTTTAAGCAGAAGTGTGATGTTTTCTAATCTACTTTTGTTTTAAAGCTTTCTGAAATACTTATCTATTTTTATTTCTTTAATTTTTAAAAGTTAGAGACAGAGATAAATTAAGAGGGGAGGAGGAAATAGGGAGGGAAAGAAACAGAGAGACGCCTGCAGGCCTACTTCAGCACTTGTGAAGCTTTCCACCTGCAGGTGGGGACCAGAGGCTTGAACCTGGGTACCTGCACACTGTAGTGTGTGCACTTAACCAGGTGCATTACCACCTGGCCCCTACTTGTATATGAGAGAGAGAGAGAGAGAGAGAGAGATTATACTAGAGCATCACTCTGGTACATGTGATGCTAGGGAGTAAATTTGGGACCTCATACATGACTATCCAGATCAATAGCACCTGGGCCCCAAATTTCCTTTTTTTTTTTTCATTTTTAATAAAGAATTAATTTAGTGGTCCAGGAAGTGGCACAATGGATAAAGCACTGACTCTAAAGCATAAGGTCCTGAGTTCAATCCCTGGCAGCACATGTACCAGAGTTATGTCTGGTTCTTTCTCTCTTCCTATCTTTCATGAATAAATAAAATATTTTTAAAAAAGAAAGAAAATATATTAAGGGTTAATTAAAAAATGGGGGGTACTGGGGTTAAATGCACATATTAACAAGCATAAGGACCCAGGTTTGGTCCCTCACTCTATCTGCAGGGGTTCTACTTTGCAAGCTGTGAAGCAGGTCTGTAGGTGTCTTTATCTCCCACTTTTTATCTCTCTGTTATCTCTTAATTCTTCTCTGTCCTAGCTAATAAAAAAAAATAGAAAGAAGGAAAAAAAAAAAAGAAAAAAAGAAAGCTCCCGGGAGCAATGGATTCATAGTGCCTGCACCGAGCCCCAACAATAACATTGGAGGCAATAAAAGTAAAATAATTTAAAAACATAAAAATGTTAAGTAATTCATTCTCATGGATGAAAGAGACAAGAGAGCTGCTTGATTCTGCTCTGGCTTAACCTTAAGGCAGAATTCTTTAGGTGCTAAGGATTGAACCTGGAATCTTGGAGGGGAGCACCTCAGAAATGAAAGTCTGTGTGTCCAGAGACGTCAGGTGTGGAATGTCAGCCCTTCACTCTCATTACTCGGGCGAGACCTTCCTTTCATAGGATTCTCTAATTCCATTCCAGGCGGTTCACTTCCTAACAAAGTCCCCAAAATTAGATATAGACCAGATCCCCTGAGATAGGGCATATGTTCACATGTATCCATAAGTTAGGGCAAAATATATACCTGAAAGCAAAAGTACACAATAGTCTGTGGTGAGTCAGTATAAAGTTCTTAATGAAATAGTGTCTACTTAGACTTAGATACTCTCCTCACCTATTTCCTATTACACTTCCCTCACTCATTCCAAAGCTAACCTTATCAAAGCAAGGACTATAAAAGCTGAATAAGGGCAAGAGACTGGCATACTTTAAAAATCACTCTTTAGTCACTATCAGGTCACCCCATCATTTGGGGCTCTAGTCAAGGAGTCCTGAGATTCCCAAACTGACATGATGGGCTTAGACCTCAAATAAATCCCTCTCCCCAAAGTTACCAGTCATCTCTATCAGAAACAACACAATGGACCCCTTCGGGGGCCCCATAGGACCTTGCCCTCAACTTGGTTCAACAATGGCAGAGAATGTTCCATCCTCTGAAGGGAGGCTGGACAACATACTCTATGCTACACCTGAGGAAAATGGGTCCTGAAATTGGGGCAGCTTGGAATGTTCCTACTCATGACCACAGAATGTGAGCTCAGGTCTAGAGGGACGCAGAGGTCACACAGGCTCCTGAGCTAATTATGGGACCCAGATCAGATCAAATCAATAGGGTTTACAGTCAACAATATTTATACACCTGTCTCATATTTTGGAGCTACTCTCTTCCCTGATCCAGCTTTCTGGTCCTTTTTCCAGCTTGACATCATCTCCCCAGACAATAACTTGGATCCACCTGCATATCAGATGTCAGGCTCAGGGAAAAAAAAAAAGTATAGTCATGGCCCTTTAGAATATAACTAAAATAGGCCTACTAGCTATTTACAAAATGGAGGATCCCCCCCCCCAACCCTTCATCTGCACTATTCCAGCCTTTAGGTTAATGATTAGTCAACAACTTGTTTGGCTTTGTATGTTAACTCTCTTTTCAGCCACCAGGTTCCAGATGCTACCATGATGCCAAACAGACTTCCCTGGACAGACAACCCTACCAATGTGTTCTGGAGCCCCGCTTCCCCAGAGCCCCGCCCCACTAGGGAAACAGACTGACAGGGAGTATGGATCGACCTGTCAATGCCCATGTTCAGTGGGGAAGCAATTACAGAAGCCAGACCTTCCACCTTCTGCACTCCACAATGACCTTGGGTCTATACTCCCAGAGGGACAAAGAATAGGAAAGCTATCAGGGGAGGGGAGGGGATACGGAGTTCTGATGGTGGAAATTGTGTGGAGTTGTACTCCTCTTATCCCATAATTTTGTCAGTATTTCCTTTTTATAAATAAAAAATAATAAAATAAAATAAATTAAAAAAGAAATGAAAGTCTGACACATTACCTCTTCACTGCACTGTCTCTCCAGTGCTCTAAATTACCTTTTTCAGTGAATTACAGTGACTGCTCTACAGGAACTAAGAGTGGAGGACAAGGAGGGAACCTGTAGGAGTCCAGCTAAGATGAAGGATGAGGGCCCACTCCTGTGGTGGACATAGGAGAAAGGGACCATTTTGTTGTTGTTTGTCATCAAAGCTTCACTGCTTTGGGCTGACTTTTTTTTTTAATCTTTTTTTTATATTTATTTTATTTATTTATTCCCTTTTGTTGCCCTTTTTGTTTTATTGTTGTAGTTATTGATGTCATCGTTGTTGCATAGGACAGAGAGAAATGGAGAGAGGAAGGGAAGACAGAGAGGAGGAGAGAAAGACAGATACCTGCAGACCTGCTTCACCGCCTGTGAAGCGACTCCCCTGCAGGTGGGGAGCCGGGGTTCGAACCGGGATCCTTATGCCAGTCCTTGTGCTTTGCGCCACCTGCGCTTAACCCGCTGCGCTACAGCCCAACTCCCTGGGCTGACTTTTTCAGAGAGAGAGAGAGACATCACAGCACCAATGCTTGCTCTAGTGTGGCAGGGGATCAGGCTTGACCCTGAGTCGTGTCCATGACAAAGCAGAACACTATCCTGGTGAACTGTTGGATTGTTGGAAAAGCCATGATGTATTTTTTTCCCATTGTCTATCTGTGTAAAAATGCGTCATGACTTTCCTGACAACCTATTTTGTCAGCCCTAGCCCCATTTTTATGAAGGCAGATAAAGTTGGAGGTAAAGGTGACAGGCTTTGCTGAAGAACTGGATATGAAAGGCTGAAAGAAAGAGAGGGTTAAGTGCACATGGTGTGAAGCACAAGGACCAGCGTAAGGATCCTGGTTCGAGCCCCCAGGTCCCCACCTGCAGGGGAGTCATTTCACAGGCAGTGAAGCAGGTCTGCAGGTGTCTATCTTTCTCTCCATCTCTCTGTCTTCCCTTCCTCTCTCGATTTCTCTCTGTCCTATCCAACAACAACAACAACAATAATAATAACCACAACAATGATAAAACAAAAAGGGCAACAAACGGGGATAAAATGGTCTCCAGGAGCAGTGGATTCATGTTGCAGGCACCGAACCCCGGCAATAACCCTGGAGGCGAAAGAAAGAAAGGAAGAAAGAAAGAAAGAAAAAAGAAAGAAAGAAAGAAAGAAAGAAAGAAAGAAAGAAAGAAAGGAGAGGGTTAGGTGTGACTTCCAGTTTGAGGCATGAACACCTGAGGGTATGGGAGACTGGCAAGAATAACTCTGGGTTACAGGCCACATGCTGGCGGGCACTCGACAGGAGTCCAAGGGCCACAGCAGGCACTTGAGGGAGGAAATGACAGAAGTCCTACTCAAGGGGGCAGGACAGGTGCACCTGGTTGAGTGCACACAGGACATACTCAATGACCTGGGTTCATGCCCCCAGTCCCCAACTGCAGGGAGGGGGGAAGAGCAGTGAAGCAGCACTGCAGGTGTGTCTTCTTCTCTCACTCTCCATTTCTCTTTCAGAAAAATAAAATAAATATAAAAATTTTAAGGAATATTTATTTAACAAAAAATATAGAAGTCCTTGGGGCTGGGTGGTGGTGTATCTGGTTGAGCACACACATCACAATGCCTAAGGACTCAGGTTCAAGCCCCCCAGTCCCCACCTACAGGAGGAAAACTTCATAATTGATGAAGCAATGTTGTAGGTGTCTCTGTCTCTCCCTTTCTATTTCCCCCTTACCTCTAAACTTCTCTGTCTCTATCCAAAACAAATGAATACATTAACAAGTTTTAAAAAATAGAAGTACAACTCCATATTCTTCTTTTTTAAATATTTTGTTGATTTATAAGAGAAATAAGAGGAAGAAATAGACATGGCTGGAGAGACAGCATAATGCTTTTTCAAAAAGACTTTTATGCCTGGGGCTTCAAGGTCCCAGGTTCAGTTCCCAACACCACCATAAGCCAAAACTGAGCAGTGCTCTGATAAGTCTCTCTCTCTCTCTAATAAATAAAATATTTTAAGATAGAGACAGTAAGAAATAGAGAATCTGAACCAGAGCAGCCCAAGAGGTGATGTAGTGAGTAGGGTTGCTCCATAATTCTCCTTATTAAAAATAGCATTACATACAAATTATAAAAACATGGAGAAAAATTAAAAGTTCATGATCTTCACAGTCCAAAGCAACTTAAGCCACATGATTTCGATGGATAGCTGTGATTTTCCAGGTGGGGGTGAGGACACTGACTCTGGGGGAAGTGTCATCACTTAGAATTGGCTGACAGATGGACAGGAGAATGGTGTGAAAGAGAAGGGGAAGAATGTTGACATTGTTCCAGTGTGTGTATGTCAATGTTTTCATGTCTTTGTGAGATGGCTATCTTTTTGGATCTATACCTTTTAAAAATCTTCAATAAAAAGATGAAATAAAGTCTTTTAGAAATCTGAGTTGTGGGAGCTGGGCGGTAGCACAACGGGTTACGCGCACGTGGTGCAAAGATCAAGGACCAGCTTAAGGATCCCAGTTCGAGCCCCCAGCTCCCCACTTGCAGGGGAGTCGCTTCACAATCGGTGAAGCAGGTCTGCAGGTGTCTATCTTTCTCTCCCCCTCTCTGTCTTCCCCTCCTCTCTCCATTTCTCTCTGTCCTATCCAACAACAACAACAATAATAGCTACAACAATAAAACAACAAGGGCAACAAAAGGGAATAAATAAACAAGTATTTAAAAAAAAAAGAAATCTGAGTTGTAGGGCTGAGGAGACAGCATAGTGGTTATACAAAAAGAATCTCATGCCAGAGACTCTGAGGTTCCAGGTTCAGTCTCCAGAACAACCATAAGCCAGAGCCAAGCAGGGCTCTGGTCACACTTTCTCTGTATTTTTCTCTGAATGTTTCTCTTTAATTAAAAAAAATATAAAGTGTCTGGGTGGTGGTGCACCCAGAATAGAGCAAATTTTACAGTGCATAAGGATCCTGGTTCAAGTCCCCAGTCCTAACCTATAGGGTAAAATCTTCACTAGCAGTTAAGTAATGCTGTAGGTGACTCTCTTCCTCCTCCGCCTCCTCTCAATTTATGTCTCTATCCTAAGTAAATTAAAACTATTTTTAAAAATAAGCAAAATAGAAGTTTGTGTTTTAAACGAAGTAGGGAGTTGGCAAAATAGCTCACTTGGATAGTACACTGCTTTGCCAAGTGAGTGACTTAAATTCCAGTCTGGCATCCATGGCCTTGAAAGAAGTTTTACTTTCTCTCTGCTCTATGGCTCTATCATAAATAAATAAATGAATAAATAAGTCAGGTGGTGGCACACCTGGTTGAGAACATATGTTACAATGCAAAGACCCAGGTTCAAGTCCCCAGACCACACCTGCAGGGGCAAAGCTTCACAAGTGGTGAAGCAGAACTGCAGGTGTCTCTCTGTATCTCTCTCCACTCTTTCTCCCCACTCAGTTTCTCTCTATCTCTATCCAAAAACAAATAAATAAAAATATTTTTTAAAAAAACATTTAAAAGAATCACTAAAAAAAAAAAAGCAAAACAAAACAAACAAACAAAAAACACCAGGCACACCAATCAGGCTGTGGCTGTGGCATCTGCCAAGGAGGCAGGGTCCTGGGAGACTGAAGCAATTCAAGATGGACAACTGTCATCATCAGAGTGGCTGAGGAGTGCATCATGGTTTCCAGGAAAACAACCTTTGGCTTTCAGTTTTGAAAGAGCCAACACAGCAAAGATTTATTTTTCAGAGGCTGAGGTGGTGAAAAGCCAGGAGCATAGGCACTGGAGGAAAGGTTGAAGGCACCAGGAGTGTTATTAGCCCAGAGAAGAGAAGACTTGGATCTAAGGTCACTGCCAGAAGAGTTTGGGAGGAAAACCAAAGAGGGGGTAGCAGGCAACAAAACAGGCTGTGGAACTAAGAGTCAATCATCTATGAATCACCTCACACTTCCCAGGTACAGTAGAAATAGGTTGCCCTGCCTTGTCCCATGTCCACACTCAGCAGCCTTTTAAAGTAGAGCCATTTCCTGGTTTATCCATAAAGAAGAAAGTGAAGTTTTCAAGAAATGAGGTGACTTGTTCAGCAAGGTCACTCTGCTGGTAAGCATGGTGTCACAGTTTATACTACTCAAAATATTTATTTTTATTTTTAAAATATTGATTATTTTAATGAGAGATATAGATTAGTTAGGTAGATAGACAGACAGATGAAGGAAGGAAGGAAGGAAGGAAGGAAGGAAGGAAGGAAGGAAGGAAGGAAGGAAGGAAAGAAGGGCCGGAGCACTACTCAGCTGTGGTTTATGATAGTGCTGGGGATTTAACCTGGGAGCTCAGACCTCAAGCATGGAAGTCTTTAGCATAACCATTATGCTGTCTCCCCAGCCGTACTTGAACTATTTATTTGTTTGTTTATTTTTTTTTTATCTTTTTATTCCTAGGTTTTCACTGTTCTGGGCTGACTTTTCAGGTAGAAACAGAGAGGCAGAGACAGGGAAAGAGACCACAGCAATGAAGCTTCCTTCAATGCAGTCAGGGCCCGGCTTGAACCTGGATAATGCACATGGCAAAATAGCACACTACCTAAGCGAGCTTTTCTGCTGGACATTCCAGTGTGTGAAGGCTGGGCCCATGACCACTGTCACCTCTGCTTCTTCCCAAGCCATGACCTCATCCAGCCCACCTTGCCTCTTTGCTTCATATCAGTCTGCCCTCACCTGAGAGGTTTTCTTTCTAGTAGCTCACAACTGGCCCCTGCTTGGACCCTAACCTTGTACCCAGTGCCCTATCCTGCCTCTGACTGTGACCAGCTCTTTAATGGGCCTGGTCCCCAGGTCCCCAGCACACACAGCATTTGAATTGCATTCCAAAGACTGGATCTTTCTGCCTACACTCTGAACTGACCTTCACTTCTGTCCTGCCTGGACTCCAGGAGATGCCTGTCCTCACATGACCCTTTGGGGTTCTGAAGGCCAGCCTCCCCCACCTCCCTGGGGAATGTACCCTGAGATTCCTGTGCCCTCCTAGCCTCAGCACTCCTTCACCTGATTCAACCCTTCTTTGAGCTCCAACAGCTGCATATGTGGCTCCAGTCCTGCTCCAGCCCTGCTCCAGCCCTGCTCCAGGGGGGAGTCTGGGAGCCCCATCTCACTGCTACAATAGCCCATCTTGTGAGTGACACCTGTGAGGTGACCGGCTGCTGTGAGATGTATGTTTGGATTACTTTTTCCTTTTTAGCTTGCAGCTCTTAAGAACTTCCTATGTGCTAGTCACTGGGTTAATCATATGAAGTAGATCCCCTCACATAACTGGGGCTCAGAAGCTGCAGCGAGTGTTACTCAGTCACTGCAAGTCCTACAGAGGTACCAGAGGCCTGGGAACCGGGGAGCAAGAGAAGCAGCCTTGGAGGATGGGGGAGAGGTAGCAGAGAGATAGCTCACTAGGGAGTATGCCTACCTTGCCGTGAGAGCTGGCCAGGTTAGTGTCCGGCACCACCATGCACAGGGCTGTGGTCTCTCTCCCTCCCTCTCTCTCTCTCTAACAAAGCATCTGGAGCAATGAAATTATATGTATGAGGGTGTTGAGGGAAAAGAAGGAAGGAAAGGAGGGAGGGAAAAAAGGGAGAGGGAAGAAGAAAAGTAGAGAAGGAAAGGGAAAGGAAAAAGGAAGGAAGGAAGGAAGGAAAGGAGAGGAAATGAAAAGAAAAAAGCAGATAAGCAGCCTCTTTCCTGGCCCTCATAGATGTGGGCCTTCCTTGTAACAAGGGGTTCACTGCCACTCCCAAGCCAGGGTCAACTGTGACCCTCTCCCCAGCCCTCTACCTGACCTGCTCTCACACATAGACCCCTGAACCTCCTCTGTGTCTGTCCTCAGCAGCCAGGACCAGGGCAACTGCTTGATAGCTGAAGACACTTGCAAGAACTCTTCCCAAAGATCTGGGTGGCCAGAGGGACAAAGGGAGCTAGGGGCCCCCAAGTTCAAGTATCCATTCCCTCCTTTCACCTCCAACTGCCTAATGGTCAGCTAGTCACCACCCAGGTGGAGAGAACCTTCCTATGGCTCTTGAGCAGAAGGGATTTCATACATGGGTCAAAGAGTCCAGAAGCACCTTAGAGATTAGCTACAGCAAAAGGACACTCTATGCCTGAGGCTGGAGGGACATGGGGAAGAAAGTGTGCATTTGGGCCTCTGGGGTCACTCAACAAAGACATGAAGCATGGCCTGGGCTGAGAGCCTGACAAGAGCTGGAAGCACCAGCCAGGGGCCTCTAGTTGGAGCTGCCATCTGGAAGAAATACTGGGACTTCCCCAACCACCCTTCAGCCAGTGCCTCCCATTGGTCAAATCCACCAGGAAACCAGAAGCAATGCAGCCTGGGGAATGTAGTTCTCACCAGTACAGCTCCAAACAAGGTGGGGGTGGTGGTGGTTATGAGAGCTTGAAAATTAGTCATCTGAGCAGGGGAGATATCGTAATGGTGATGCAAAATGACTTTCGTGCCTGAAGCTCCAAGGTCCCAAAATTCAATCCCCAGCACCATCATAACCCAAAGCTGAGCAGTGCTCTGGGCTCTCTTTTTATATCTTTCCCTCTGTATCTCTCTTTTATGAAGATTAAAAAAAAAAAAAAGTTAATAATCAATCTCAGGTTTGGGAGAAACCTGAGCCTTGGATAAGTTGGGTCAGGCAGGAGTGTATAGGGACTGCAGCCACTGTTTGGAACTGTTTCCATTCACAAGCTCCCCCTCTGGTCCACAACAGGCAGATGAACCTCAAGACAGAGAAGCTCTGTTCCAGTCTCTTGGAAACAGAGTTGGCAGTCAGCTGAGGTAAAGAACAAACACCTCATCACAGACCCCTGCAAGCGTCAACCCGGCTTTGACCTAGCACGTTAGGATTGGGCCCTCCTCAATCGCTATCGAACAGGCCATGGCCGGTGCGCCGCTATGTTCCATCGCTGGGGAGCCAGAGACGACCCGAACTGCCCCTGCGGCTCCAGACAGACTATGACCCACATAGTCAACGACTGCCACCTCTCCAGATTCAAAGGAGGTCTCGAAACTTTACATCAGGCTCAACCTGACGCTGTTGACTGGCTACGGAAGAAGGGCAAACGCTAGAAGAAGAAACAGAGAAGCAGAACCACCCTAAGATGTTGAGCCTGTGACCTCAGTATTTACAGAACAGCAGCCTAACCTAAAACCAGAAGTAAATTTGGTCTCCTCTTCTTTCTGGTGCTCCCTAATTTGTCACTGGGATCTTCAGCAAGAGACCTGTGAGCCCGGGATGGGAAAATACATAGCAGCAGCACATCTGACTTGCATGCCTGAGGCCCCAGATGTCTCGGGTTCAATTCCCAATACCAACTTGTGCTAGAACTGAGCAGTGATCTCCCTCTCCCTCTCCCTCTCCCTCTCCCTCTCCCTCTCCCTCTCCCTCTCTCTCTCTCCCTCCCTCCCTCAAGTAAATCTCTTTTTAAAAGGACAGGAGAAGGAGAGGTGAAATAGTTCAGTTGGACACTGTGCTGCTTTGCCCTGTGTGAAACCTGGTTCAAGCCCAGCCTTCCATTGCACTGAAGGAAATTTTGAAGTTTTGTTCTTGGTCTCTCTCTGCCTTTCTGTCTAAATCATCATCATGGCAATTTTTAAGATTTATTTAGGAGTTGAGTGGTATCTCATGGGTAGAATGCACATGTTACCAGCTGCAATGACCTGGATTTGAAGCTGTTCTTCACTGTCCTCACAACAGTAAAGAAGCTTCAATGTTGTTCACTTTCTGCCTGTCACCAAAAAATAAAAAATAAAAAAAAACCTTCAGCAAAATAACACAGAGAGCTTCATGGAGGTAGGGGAATAGGCCAGAAAGTATAGCCCTGAATTTAATAAAAGTTTGAAGACAATGGCAGTAATAATAGCACAAAAGGAAGAGGGGCTCCCCAGAGAGGCAAAGAAGGGAAATGAATGTCTGAGGAAGCAGTGGGTCAGGCAGAGGCAGCTGGAGGCACTAACAGGAAATAGCAGGACAGGGAGCAAATACCTCCCAGAAGATACTTTGCTTCACCCCCTACACTCAGGCAGGAGGCCCAAGGAGGGGCATCCTGTGGCCCTCTGAAGCACACCAATAAAAAAGCCTTGGTTTCTGGCTTTATCTTTAAAACAAACAAATAAACAAAAACAATCAGACAGTGCCTGGGGAAGCTCAACTGGCAGAGTTGAGTGGCTGAAGTTCTCTGATCCCAGCACTTGATGTACTGGAGTGGTGCCCTGGCTTTTCTCTTTCTGCCTCCTCTGAAACTATTCCTCCTCCACCTCTCTCTCTCTCTCTCTCTCATATGTAATAAATAAAATATAAATCTTATTGATCTGGGAGATAGTGCAGTGTATAAAGGGTTTACCTTCAAGCATGAAGCCCCGAATTTGATCACTAGCATCATGTATATCAGAGTGATGTTCTGGTTCTTTCTCTGTCCTTTTCCATCTCCCTCCTCCTCCTCCTCCTCCTCTCTCTCTCTCTCTCACAAATAAGTAAATGAATCTTAAAAAAAAAAAAAAAACTTAAAATTTTCTATTTTCTGAAAAACCAGACCATGGCCACAGTGATGGTCTACTGGGTAGGGTGTGTGCCTTGTCATGATTCAGTCCAGGTTTAAGCCTCGGCGCTACATGTGAGGTATCATTGCATCAAGGGAGGCTCTGGAGATAGGGTGTCTCTCCCTCTGTGTTTCTCCATCTGATTAAGCTGTCACCCCAGGAGCAGTGAAACAACCCATGTGCTTCACAAAAATGATTGTGCAAAATGACTCGCATGCCTGAGGTTCTGAAGTCCCAGATTCAATTCCAGCACCATCAAAAAGCCAGAGCTCAGTAGTGCTCTGGTAAAAAAAAAAAAAAAAAAAGTTAAAAGTCAAATCTAATGGTATTTTGATCAGGGATGTGACACAGGGAGTAAAGTGTAAAGTGTTGGACGTTCAAGTATGAGGTCCTGAATTTGATCCTCAACATCCCATATGCCAGAGTGATGCTCTGGTTCTCTCTCCTTTCTCATTATTTACTTATTTATTAATTTTTAAAAAAATATTTATTTATTCCCTTTTGTTGCCCTAGTTGTTTTACTGTTGTAGTTATTATTGTTGTCGTCGCTGTTGGATAGGCCAGAGAGAAATGGAGAGAGGAGGGGAAGACAGAGAGGGGGAGAGAAAGATAGACACCTACAGACCTGCTTCACCGCTTGTGAAGTGACGCCCCTGTAGGTGGGGAGCCGGGGGGGGGCTCGAACCCGGATTCTTATGACAGTCGTTGCGCTTTGCGCCATGTGCGCTTAACCCGCTGCGCTACAGCCTGACCCCCTATTTATTAATTTTATCAGACTGGCAGCTTTCTGTTGTAACCATATGGATCAGAGCTTCTTAGGAAACTGCAGATTCTATTACACTGGGTGTGTACATGGGTCGGACACAGTCCCCACCACTCCCAAATGTATTTCACAGGGCGGTTCTGTTCAGCCCCCATTTGCCCTCAGGACCAGGCCTCAGGCTTCAAGCAACACCACCAACTCACCTCACCGTCTACCTCCCAGTTGGTAGAGCTCTGCTGCCACCTGGTGGTCATGCTTATAGGAACGCACAGCACAGCAGAGATGCTCTGGGTTTGGCCCAATGGCATTCAGGTCCTTAGGGAGCTGAGTGTGGAGAGAAGTGCAGATGGCAGCCCTCATCAAGGCTTTCCACAAACAGAACCCTAAGAAATGTCCTTGCACTTGCCTATGGCTAAGTGGACCTTGAATTCAGGTGTTAAAAGGTCAAGCGTTGGACATTTTTTTTCCCCTTCTTTTTTTCTTGTCCCTTTTTCTTTTCCCTTTCTGGTAGAGAGTGAAAGTGAGAAAGACTATAGCACTGAAGCTTCCTTCAGCGTGGTGGGGGCTGGGTTCAAACCTGGGTTGTGCACATGGCAAAGCAACACACGGTCCATGTGAACTATTTCTCTCTCCCCCCCCCCTTTTAATTCTTCCTTTTCTTTTGCCACGAGGGCTACTGCTGGGGCTCTGTGCCTGCACTGATTCCACTGCTCCTAGAAGCCTTTTTTTTTTCTTTTACATAGTGACCAACAGAGAGATAGAAAGTGAGAATGACAGAGAGAAGGAGGGACACTGCAGCATTGCTCTACCGCTCATAAAGCTTCACCAGCTGCAACAGTTCTCATATGGGGGCCAAAAGCTCAAACTTGGGTCCTTGCACACAGTAACATGTGTTATACTGGGAGTCAGGTGGTAGCGCAGTGGGTTAAGCGCACGTGGCAAATATTCATTCATAATATTCATTCCCCCTTAGTGCCAGGTAAATTACTTCTGCTGTGCCAACAGATGGGAAATACATAAACAACTCCAGCAATAACTATAAACTGCCCCCCACCAAAAAAAAAAAGACATTCAAGAGAGGCAGCAAGATATTTATATGGGTGGAAAGAGGGAGGAGGCTGGAGAGCAAACCAAAGTAGCTCCTCCATGAAAAGGCAGAAGAGAAGGGGAGTCAGGTGGTAGCGCAGCGGGTTAAGCACACGTGGTGCAAAGTGCAAGGACTGGCCTAAGGATCCCGGTTTGAGGCCCCGGCTCCCCACCTGCAGGAGAGTCGCTTCACAAGTGGTGAAGCAGGTCTGCAGGTGTCTTTCTCTCCCCCTCTCTGTCTTCCCCTCTTCTCTCCATTTCTCCCTTTCCTATCCAACAACAACAATAACTACAACAATAAAACAACAAGGGCAACAAAAGGGAATAAATAATAAAAAAAAAACTCTTTAAAAAAATGTGTTCTACTGGCTGTACACCACACACTGCCCTCCAGGCCTCTTTCCCTTTAGCTTTCCCCAGTCCTGCTTAGCTCCTAAGGCCCAACGCCCGTTCCTCATCCTTTAGAAAGCCTCCCTGATGGCCAGTCCTTCCACATCCCAGGGTGAGCCACAGTTTGGACCCTAAAATACACTCCTTTGTTTCATGTCCACTGTAAACCCACAGCCCTCTACCATGCAGACTTTTCACTTCACCCACCACCCCCTGCAACATCTCACTTCCTGCCAGTCAGTGTTTGTGTGTGTCCTCCCTGCTGCCTTCACCTGCCCAGACTTACTTATCCCTCGGTTTGGATGCCACTTCTTCCAGGAAGTCTTCAGGATCTGGCAACTCTGACTCAGTTTCTGATCTCTCCACAGGACTCTGATGGTACCTGTTACCCCCCCCCCCATCCTGATGCTTATTGAATATAAACCACTCTTGCCTGGTCTGGCCACTATCACCTCTCACCCCTCTAGACTGTGGATTTGAGAGGACAGGGTCCCATTTGATTTCTTGCTAAGGATAATTTCTGGCAGCACCAAATTGTGCAGCAGACACTCATTAGATGAAAGCCATATTATTTATTTATGTATTTATTTATTTTCCCAGAGCACTGCTAAGCTTTGGCTTATGGTGGTACTGGGGAATGAACCTGGGTTCTGGGAGCTTCAGGCATGAAAAGTCTTTTGCTGAACCACAAAGATGTCTTTCCCATCAAGGATCCAGTGAATGAATACCACATATCTGACTGGTCAATGACTGGAATCACACAAAAACCCAGAGTCATTTTCTTCCTCTGTGAAGTCCTTTATTCCCATAGCTCCCGCCTAAGCTAGCATTCACCATAACAACCCCAATACACGCAAACAATCCTCTGACATTATCATCTTGTCCTCACATCCCATACTGGGTTGGAGCCCAAAGGGTTAAAGAGGTCTTGCTCCAATGGATGGTACAAGGGGCCATCCATTGTGACTGAGCCTTCAACTCCCAGGAGTCTTCTTCTGTTCTCAGGCAAATACCTTCACAAGTTTAATGCCTGACAGCCCAGCGGTAGGATAAATAAGATACAGTGCAGTGGTTCCAGGCATGTGGTGGGGAAAGGCACGTTATAGAGTCCTCTGGAGGAAATACAGACCATTCTCCAGCTTTTTCAATCTGCACTTTCTCACACTCCCATGACTTTTAATATCATTGCATCGTCTGCGAGAAATCCACAAGCCGTGTGCTGCTGACTACGATTTTATTTTCCTTGCGTGAGGGGGATTCCATTCCCAGTGCATTTCAGTTTGCTCCCTTATGCCTACAGGAACAGCCGGTCTCGCTCAGGTCCCTTCTAATGGCACTTAACAAATCTACATTCTGGGGCCTGATGGGAACAGGCTGTCCTGCTTCAAACCCCCTCTGAGCCACCTGCTGCAAACATCCAAAGCCAGGACAAAGCTCAGAGGGGGCACAGCCTGGATCACAGTTTGTGGCCACTTTAGATTCTAGGGTCACCTTGTCAGCACTGCATGTCTGGACCAGAGGTCCCCAGCACTCACCACGACAGAGGCACCTGGAGAAACCACACCCCAGACCAACTGCCTCAGGATTTCTGGGTGGGGTCCAGGTCTCAGGCATGACTAGAAGCTGCCTGGGAGGCAGTGGGGGGATCCAGAGCTAGGGTTCCAGTCTGTGGTGCAAGGGTCTCCTAGCTTATTATCATCATTATTACTCCCTTGGGTTTCCTAGTTGTATCAGAAACCTGAGTAGTAAAGAGAAAAAATAAAACTGAGTCGAGCATCTTGGAAAGTGAAGTGAGGGGTGGGGGGACAGGACTGGGTTATGGGCGCTGAGTTTCTCCTGCATTGTGCCAGCTTCAGGTTTTCACCAGCCCAGAGGAGTAAAGCTCTCCCACCCCCCTCATCATATAGATACATAGAAGGAGTGTGCACAGCATCGAAGTTTCCTTTAGTGCAGTGGAGGATGGACTCAAACTTGAATCACCCACATGGCAAAGCAGCGCACTATCCGACTGAGCTATTTTGATCGCCTTCACACATAGTTATTGAATATTTCTTCAGAGTCCTCCAAATGCCAGAGCTAATAGCTTCACGCACTGCAGTGACAATAATGCAGAGTTACTGTTGCAAAGAAATCTGAGCTACCATTCATTTCTACACATGATCAGAACCTGGGTTGCTTCCAGAGTCTGTAATCTGTACTAAAGGTCACACTGTGAGTCTTGCAATTTCTCTCCAGCCCAAAGTGACAGCTAAGAGTTGAAGAGCTGGTGAGTCCGTCTTGGACAGGCACTGCTTTCTTTGAGGGGCTTTGGAATGGGACACAAGAGATTGGTTAAAAGTGGAGTGGCAGACCAGGAGGTGGTGCTGTGGATAAAGAACTGGACTCAAGCATGGGGTCCTGGGGCCTGTGGGCTAGCTCACTGGGATAATGCTCTGCTTTGCCATGTATAAGACCCAGGTTCAAGCCCAGCCCCTACTGAATTGAAGGAAGCTTCTGTGTTGTGTTATCTCTTCCTTTCTCTCTGTATGTCTTTCCTTCTGTCTCTATCTAAAACAAACAAACAGACATCAAGCATGAGGTCTTGAATTCAATCCATGCCACTTGGTTATCTCTCCTTCACTTCATTAATAACACATAAATAAAAAATAAATCTTTAAAACTTAAGAAAGAAAAAGTTCACTGATTTTGGAGGAAAAAAAAAAAAAAGGAATGGTAAAGCATCCTGGGTTTATGGTAAAAGACATCACATGGCCTGGCCCTGGAGAGCAGTGACAATAGCCAGCCAACGTTTGGGGCTGAGCTGAGATCACCCCCAGCAGCAATTCACAGGTGTGTCACACTGGGGCGTTTATATTAAGCTTCCCACTGGGTGGCTTCACATCATTCTCTCTTCCCAGCTGGGAAACCCAAGATGGTGAAGTGTTACAGCCCACTGGCCTCATGCTCCTTGCTGCCAGGAGACCAGGGAGGCCTCCCTATGCCACTGGGGTTCCCCTTACAGTCCTCCTCCCAGAAGCAGGAAGCCCAACCATTGCTTAGCCTCTCCTCACCCACTGGGACTTTAGCCCCCAGCTTGTGTGGTGAAGGCATGCCCTTTTGTCCCTTGGGGCAGAGAACACAGGGGCAGCAGCCACTGATACCCCCAGCCAACAGTACACCCCAGAAAGCCCCTCTGCCCGGGAGTGTGCCCACACACATTCTAGAGCTGTGGCTTGGTCACACCCACTCCCAGGCTAAGCTATGTCTCCTAGGAAGCTCTCCCCACTCAGCTCCCAGCTGGTAGAAAGGAAAGGTGACTATGGGTCATGGTGTCCTCTGACTGCACTGGGGAAGCTACCTGCTAGGCTGGGTGCTACTGGGCTTCTTGGGCACCCCCTGCTGGCTAACCTCTGGCATGCAGATACCACTGCTGGCCTGGATGGAGTATGGAGAAAACCCGCCAAGCCCCATCTTCTGTGGCTCTGCCTTGGAGGCTGCCATGCCCCTGGGCTGCTCACACACAGTGGGTAGCTCCAGCTGAAGCCTCACTACCAACCACTCTGGGCATGCTGCCAGGTCCACCCACCTCCCTGGCTGCCCCCTGGGTGCCCTTTACCCCACCCTGACTCCACCTCCCCCTGCACCCCCACCTTCTCTATGCATCTTCCTCCTCCCAGTGCCACAGCCTCTAAGCCTCCCCATCCTTTAGCAATGGGAGCGCCCAGGAGTGGAAGCCTAAGAGGGCAGGTTCCAGCCCCAGGGGGCTGGGCTGGGGGGTCTGGCCAGAAAGCTGGATGGCACGTATCCCCGCTGTCCGTTCACATCCACGAGGCTCCACTCCGGGTTCCCCTTCTTGTCATGGGCCTCCAGGATGGTCACCGCCTGGCCTGCCTGTACACCCACTTCATGGCTGCTTCTGGCCACAAAGGGGTACACTGCCACCACCTGGAACACACAGGGTGACATGGAAATGGTCAGGGTGTGTGGCCTGGGCGGCGGCATAGTGAATGAAACATTAAACTCTCGGGTGTGAGGTCCCAAGTTGAATCCCTGGCACCACATGTACCTGAGGGACTTTCTGGTTCTCTCTCATAAATAAATAAACAAATAAATAAATAAACTTTTAAAAACTTAAGGGAAAAAAGGGCCAGGTGGTCACTGCTTATCCTGTTCTTTCTAGTCCCACTGCAGGGCCATCCTCACCTCCCTGGTAGTCCTTTCTGCGAAGACCGGTAACTTCAGCTAACCTGTCTACCAAAACTACTAGCTGACAAGCTTTGTTCTAGCAGTTAGTTCCATTATGACTCTACATTTTTGTCTGCCCTATTTTTCAAATAAAAGACTCTTGTATGGGAAATGGCTCACCGGGTAGAATGCACATTTTATCATATCTGAGGGACCAGGTTCAAACCCCCTGGCCACCATATAGGAGCACCTGTAAAGAGAAGCTTCTCAAGCAGTGGAGCGGTGCTGTGATGTCTCGCTGTTGTTCTGCTTCTGTTCCTCTCTCCCTCTCTCTCTTTCTCTCTCTCTCCCTCTCATTCTCTATCTAGAAAGAAAAAAGTACACTGAAAGTAGTGGGATCACACAGGCACAGAGTCCCAGCAATGGAAAAAAAGAAGGAGGAGGAGGAGGAGGAGAAGAACAGGAAGAAGAAAGCAAACAGAAATTCAGAGATGTCAAGGAACTTATGCAAAACCACACAGCAGTCTTCAGAACTGATGCTCTCACAGCCAGGGAGCTAGCTCACCACATGCGTGAGGTTCTTTGCCATGGGCAGAGACCATGAGGTGGGGGCCAGCCTCGTTGGGAGGTCTGGCCCTGTAGTGGGGTCTTCATTGATGGGTGGGGGTGTCCAGAAGAGGTTTACCTGGGGAACTACTTCTGGCCCAAAAGCCTTTGGGGGGTGGTGGCAGGAGTCACAGCAGTACCCCACTGGGTCCACACACATGCCTTGGGTTCTTCTGGCTGCACTGGCCTGAGGCACCACACAGCTCTTCTCTGAAAGCTTGTCTGAGCATTCCTGGGTGCTGCCTGGCCTGGCTCCTCCGTGTTACTTCCTCTTAAACTGACAGCTGCTGTGAGTGTGACCCTACCCACTGAGCATCATAGCCTACTCAGCCCAGCATTTCTAAGTCACTGTCACCTGACTGGGCCTTTCCCCAGCTTCTGGCCCAGGATTCTGTCCCTGCCAAGCCCTTAACTTTCTTCTCCACCCCACTCCACCTGACCCTCTCCTCCTCCTCCTCCTCCTCCTCCTCCTTCCTCTTTTACATTTATTTAGAGCTTAGAGGGAGAGAACCGGTGCATCATTCTGGCACATACAACACCAGGGATTGAACTCAGGATCTCATTTATTATGACATATATATGTGTGTGTGTGTGTGTGTATTCTTATTGCTGGCACTGAACCCCAACAATAACCCTGGTGGATATATATATATATATATATATATATATATATATATATACACACACACACACACATATATATATTGCCACCAGGGTTATTGTTGGGGTTCAGTGCCAGCACTAAGAATTCGCCAGCCCCAGGGGCCATTTTCCCTTTATTTTTATTTTTTATTTTTTTCCTTTTATTTTTATTTTTATTAGATAGGACAGAAAGAAACTGAGAGGGGTGGGGGAGAAAGAGAGGGAGAGAGAGAGTGAGAGACATCTACATACCTGCTTCACCACTCATGAAGCTTCCTCCCTGCCCCCGAAGGTGGGGAGTGGGGGTTTGAACCTAGGTCCTTATACATAGTAATATGTACACTCAACTGGAGTTGCCACCACCTGATCCTTTCAGGATCTCCTGCTTGAGGGTCCAATGTCTTATCTATCTACTGTAGCACCTCCCTGACTACCTGACACTTCTTTTGTTGTTGTTGTTGTTGTAGTTACTATTGATGTCATGGTTGTTAGGACAGAGAAATGGAGAGAGGAGGGGAAGACAGAGAGGGGAAGAGAAAGATGGATACCTGCAGACCTGCTTCATCGCCTGTGAAGCGAGCCCCGCTCAGGTGGGGAGCCGGAGGCTCAAACGGGGATCCTTATACCGGTCCTTGTGCTTTGTGCCACTTGTGCTTAACCCACTGCGCTACCGCCTGACTTCCTACCTGACACTTCTTTTGGAGACACAATTCACATACCATCACATTCACCCTGTCAAAGTTCACAATTCAGTTTTTTTTTAAGTGAGAGACAACACAGCATGTCTTCACCATACACAGAGCTCCCCTGATACTATTCATGGTACTCCCATGTAGTGCTGGAGTTTGCCGAGTATGAACTCTACCCACTGAGCTTGTAGTCCTAGTAATTCTTTAAAGATTTGTTAGGGAGAGAGAGAACCAGAGTATCACTTAGGTACATGCAATGCCAGGGACTGAACTCAGGACTTCATGCTTGCTGGTCCAACGTTTTATCTACTGTTCCACTTGCCAGATCACACTTGATAATTTTTAGAAGTTTCTTAATTGGGAGGATTAATGATTTATAGTCAATACAGTTATTGATACATGGGTAAATTTTCAATTATCTGTAAAACAATCTCACCCCAGCCTAGGTCCTTTTACAGCATCATGCACCAGGACCTGCAAGGCCCCCATCCCCACCAGAGCCTTTTGCTTTGGTGCAATACACCAAACTCAGGGCAAGTTTTACTTTGTGATTCCCATTTCTATTCTTGTTTCTTAAGTTCTGCCCAGGAGTGAGATCATCCTGTATTCATCCTTCTCTTTCTGGCTAATCTCATTTAATATGTTCAGTAGACCGTGCCAAACATTATCACTATCTAATTCCAGAACTTCTTCAGTGCCTCCAAATAAATGCCCACACCAATGAACAGTCACTTCCCGTACTCTCCCCAGCACCTGTCAACCACTGATTTGCTGTCTGTCTGGTTGCATTTGCTTATTCTAGACATTTCAAATAAAAAGAATCGTGTGGCCTTTTGTGTCTGTATATGTGTGGGGGCATGTGTGGGCATGTATGTCACACTTTTATGTATAAACACTCTTCAGTCACATGGAGAGTCACACACTGCAGTTATCTATTAAACCCCTTGACGAAGAACATTGGGTTGTTAATTGTCTGCGTAGTGTTGCTAGGCACACACATATGTGTGTTTTCCACCCTCACCAAGGAGGCCACAGCCCTGCAGGCCTGAGCCTGCCCAGCACCTCACCCTCTCCTGCTCTTCCCCCAAATGCTGATCTCATTCGGTCCCTCACACATCATCCTGTCTCTGGGTGTTGGCATTCGCCATGCCTGCTTTCTGGAGGAAGGGGGTTCCTTCCCCTGCACTACACTCCCCCTACACATTCCTTTTACCTCGTTAATACTACTCATCCTTCACAGCTGAGAAAAAGCATCATTTCTCCAGGAATTCCTTTCCTGAGCCTACCCCACACCCAGAGCCCAGGCACACAGACATCACTGCTTTAGCTTTACTGTATTGTTCATAGGATTATTGTGATGACTGCTGTTTTCTCAACCCTATTTATACACACGGGGAAGGAGGACAGGACCAACATCATCTCTCCGACCTGCCAGCACAGTCCCTGGCAGATACTGAGTGCATGAATGAGTAAATCCCACTTGCCCAGGAATTTTTTTTGTTTTTAATTAATGAGAAAGACGGTGAGCACCATAACGTCACTCTAGCACAGGTAATAGCAGGGACTGAATTCTGGACTTCATGCTTGAGACCCCAACTGCACTGCAACCCAGGACACTAAACCTAACCTCCTTTCCTTTCCTTTCCTTTCCTTTCCTTTCCTTTCCTTTCCTTTCCTTTCTTTTCTTTTCTCTTCTTTTCTTACCAGAGTACTGCTCAGCTCTGGCTTATGATGGTGCTTGAGATTGACCTTGAGACCTTGAACTGAAAATATCTTGTTGTTGTTGTTTTATCATTATTTACTTATTGGATAGAGATAGCCAAAAAGCTTTGTGAGCAGTGAAGCAGTGCTACAGATGCTCTCTGTCTCTCTTTCTCTCTATTTCCTTTTCCCCCTCTCATTTCTGATGGTCTCTATCTAATGAATAAATTAAGATAATAAAAAGTTAAGAGAGAGAAAGGAAGAGAAATAGACACCTGCAGCACTGCTTCATCACTCACAAAGTTTCACACACACACACACACACACACACACACACACACACACACACACACAGGTGGGTACTAGGGGCTTGAACCTGGGTCCTTGAGCATTATAACATGTGTGCTCAACCAGGTGCATCACCATTTTTATAGCCATTATGCTGTCTCCCCAGCTTTCACTTGCCCTGTTGATGGGGCCAACAGGTGAGCTCTGTCACAGTGGTCAGATGGAACACTCCTTTCTCTAGGTCCCTCCTGGCCATACTGACTGATGTAGCCACTGATTCTGAAGACCTTGGGAAAATCCAAGCCCCTCCCTATGCAGGTGGACACAGGAGGCACTCACCTGGGTGATGGTTGGGAGCGTGGATGCAGGGGCTGGCGTGGGCTCTGGCATCAGACATTGGGTGTCGTCACAAGACCCCTTGTACCCCCCAAGCCCCTCCTCTCTAGGGGCAACATGGTACCTCTCCAGTCTCCCAGCAGGCACGTAACCTCGATGCCCTGCAGGACAAGCAGAATGTTTCCTTGTGCAGGTCACCTCCACAGTCCTTTTTTTTTTTTTCTCTTTTCTTTTCTTTTCTCTTTTAAAGTTGTTTTGCCCAAATACTTTGCTGAGGCTTCACACCTGCACAGTTTCATTCCTCCCAATAAAATTTTTTCCTCCTTTTTTTTTCCCCAGAAAGGTGAGAGAGACACACAAAAAGACAAAGAGACACCACCACACTGCTCCACTGCTCATGATGCTTCCTCTGTGTAGGTGTCCCCATGTGGTGGCTGGGTGCTCCAAGCAAGGTCCTTGTATATGATAAATGTGCACTCTCCCAGGTGAGCTATCTCCCACCTCCAGCCTTCACTAGTCCTTTCCGTGGGCTGTGAAATCCAGAGATGGTTATGTTCCCCTGCCTAGCTTTTCAGCACTCAAGACAATCTGAAAAAGTCATTTTCGAGTCTCACCCTTCACTCCCTGTCTGCTGCTTACATAGGGGCTCATTCTCTACCAAAGCAGTCCACTCCACCTGCACAACTCTGACAGAGGTAAACAGAATTTTTCCTCACAATGGTTATGGAAACTGCCCACCTTGTGCTGGTTCTGCTCTCCTACCCCCTCTAGGGGCAGCCCTGAGTAAGACTGCTTCATTGCCTCAGGACATTTCCCTGAAGGCAGACATTGCCTTTCTCCTCTCCAAGTGACCCCAGTTCCTTCTTTTTATTATTTAATTAATTAAATGAATTAATTATATATGGAGAGGGAGAGAAACCAGAGCACTACTGCTCAACTCTGCTTATAGAGGTGTTGGGGACTGAACCTGGCACCTCAGAGCCTCAGGCATGAAGTCTTTAGCATCACCACTATTGCTATCTCTCCAGTCTCCCAGTTCCTTACTTTCTAAAAATTATTTTTATTTAGTTATTGTATAGAGACAGCCAGAAATCTAGAGGGAAGGGACTGATGAAGAGGGAGAGAAACAGAGAGATACCTGCAACACTGCTTCACCACTCGCAAAGCTTTTCCCCTGAAGGTGGGGACTGAGGCTCAAACCAGGGTCCCAGCACATAGTAACATGTGCGCTCAGCCAGGCACCACCACCCACTCCCTCCCAGTCCCTTCCTCTTGGAGCCTCTCTATTACACCCACACAGTGCCCTTCTCTCCAGGTCTCTGTTCTTTCCTGTGACCATCACTTCCTGAGTGCTTCCTAGATGCCAGGATGGGCATTCACTTTTCTAGTCTTTGTACCAATGCTGGAGATGACCGTTAGCATTCTCACTTGAAGGCTCAGAGCTTTATAAACCCAAATCAGGCAGTTGATAAAGGGCAGCCCTTCTGCCTGACTTACACTATTTTTCCTTCATTTTTTACTCATCTTGCCTTATTTATTTATGTGTTGATTTTTGTCATTAGTCCAGGTTGACTTTTTTTTTCTTTAGAGAGAGAAAGAAAGAAAGATAGAGAGAGAGGCACCACAGTGGGGACTGGGCAGTGGTGCACCCAGTTAGCTCACTAGTACTAATTGCAAGGACCTACATAAGGATCCGGGTTCAAGCCCCTGATCCCCACCTGCAAGGGGATGCTTCACAAGTAGCTGAGCAGGGGTTCAGGTGTCTGTCTTTCTCTCTCAATTTCTCTCTGTCCTATTTAATAAAATGAAAAAAAAAAAAGAAAAAGAAAAATGGCTGCCAGGAGCAGTGGATTTGTAGTGGCATCACAGAGCCCCAGCAATAACCCTGGAGAGAGGGAGGGAGGAAGGGAGAGAGACTGACTACAAGGGGCCAGGTGGTGGTTCACCTGGTTAAGCACACACATTACAGTGCGCAAAGACCCAAGTTCAAGCCCCCGGTCCCCACCTGTAAGTGGAAAGCTTCACAAGTGATGAAGCAGGGCTGCAGGTGTCTCTATGTCTCTTTCTCTCTCTATCTCCCTCTCTCAACTTCTCTCTGTCTCTATCCAATAATAAGTAAATAAAAAAATTAAAAAGAGAGAGACCACAGCTCTGAGGCTGCTTTCAGTGAGGTGGGGGTTGGGCTTGAACATGGATCATGCTCATGACAAAGCAAGTGTACTAAGCAAGTGAGCTATCTTGCTGGCTTCTCAATTCACTTTTATGTTTTATTTATTTAGTTTTATTTTAAATATTTATTTATTATTTTTAGTTTGATAGGACAGAGGGAAGTTGAGAGGAGAGTGGGAAGAGAGATATACAGGGAAAGAGGAAAGATAACCATAGCCGTGCTTCATCAATCTTGAAGCTTCCCCACTGTAGGTGGGGACTAGGGACTTGAACCTGGATCCTTGAGCATGGTGACATGTGCACTCAACTAGGTTACCAGGGTTATCACTGGTGCTCATTGACAGCACTATGAATCCAACCATAGTGGTAATCATTTTTTTCCTCTTTCTGTTTTATTTGATAGGGCAGAGTAACATTGAAAGGAGGAAGTGGAGATAGATAGATATAGAGAGAGAGACTTGCAAACCTGCGTCACCACTCCTAAAGTGTCGCCCCTTGCCTGGCTGCAGATATGGAACAGTAGCTCAAACCTGGGTCCACATGCGTAGTAATGTGTGTGCTCAACGGGCTGTGAGCTTAATCAGGTGTGCCATCACCTGGCCCCTCTCTGTTGGCTTCTATTGGGTCGTCTTCCCAGAGGGAGGGGAAGGTCCCACAGAGTCTCACATACCACCAGTATCCACCAGCCAGCGGCTGCTGTTGCCTTTGGTGTCCTTGTCTTGTAGGAGGGCCACAATTTGTCCCCGCAACAGCGTCAGGTCCATTGTCCCCATCCCGCTGATGTTGCTGGTCACCTGGTACAGCTTCCCAGGGCCATGCCTGCTTAGGAGAGCCTCTACCTGGCGCTCGGCCCCCGGGAGTAGCGGCTGGGAAAAGGAGGCAGACACAGACACAGGGGTGAGCTGATGTGTCAGAGCAAGAGCTGTGTCTGCCCAATGCTGACAGGAGCCAGGAGTCGCGCTCCAGCCCCATCTCTGTGGTCACTGTGCCCATCCATCCCTGTCAGAGCCAAGAGTTCCCTCCTATCAGACAGGACCAAGAGAGAAACACATGCTCTTAGCATCCCAAGACTTCTCAGAAGAAAGCTCTAGTTGAGCCTCAAAGATAGCACTATGGTTATGCAAAAGACTTTCCTGCCTGAGATGCCAAGGTCCCAGGTTCATTCAACAGCACTGCCATAAACTAAAGTTGGTTGAGCAGTACTCTGAGAATAAAACAGAACAAAATAACAACACAACCAAAATCAAACAAACAAAAAATCTAAAATTCTCCCAAGGTAGTGTTATAGCATCAGGGGAAGTTTTGGAACTGTGGTGTCTCTCCATGTGGTGTGTTTGTATAATTCATATGTATATGAATTCAAAGTCAGCCCGGGAGTGGTGGAATCAGGAACATGCAAGGCCCTGGCACTGAAAAACTATATATATATATCCTTTCCCCAATAGAAATTTCTGAGATTCTAATTTTTTTTTTTTTTGCCAGATCACTGCTCAGTTCTGGCTTACAATGGTGCTGAGGATTTAACCTGGAACCTTCAGTGCTCCAGCTTGAAAGTCTTTTGCAGAACCATTATGCTATCTCCGCAGCCCCCAACACTCTAAAATTCTAAGTGAAGTTCTGAAATTCCAAGTTCAGGTCCTCAATTCTGTTCATAACATCAAGCTAAGACCTCTGCAGAAAAAAACCCTCAAATTTGTTTCTCAGCCCCCTTAGAATATGAGCTTCACGGGGCTGACCTTGCTCACCTAACCCAGTCACATGGGGCAAGTTCACGTGTGAGTGTGTGCGTGTGTGTGTGTGTGTGTGTGTGTGTGTGTGTGTGTGTGTGTGTGTGTTGGGGGGAGGGGAAAGCTCTTATGTTTATCAGCCATTAAGAGCACTGTGTAGAGAGTCATGCAATGGCACAATGGTTAAGTTAAGCGCACGTGGCGCAAAGTGCAAGGACCGTCAGAAGTATCCCAGTTTGAGCCCCCGGCTCCCCACCTGCAGGAGAGTCACTTCACAAGCGGTGAAGCAGGTCTACAGTGTCTGTCTTTCTCTCCCCCTCTCTGTCTTCCCCTTCTCTCTCTCGTTCTCTCTGTCCTATCCAACAACAATGACATTAATAACCACAACAAGGGCAACAAAAGGGAAAATAAAAATTAAAAAAGAGCACTGTGTATCTGGGAGTGTGTCCCACCCAACAGCCACCCCAGTTCACAGAAAGAAAGAGACGCCCCCAGCTATCAGGGAACACTGGGCCAGGAAATCCTTGTCCTATTGTCAGCAAGTCTATCCCCAGAGAGTTTCTATGGGGAGATGAGCACTTACCTGGATGGTGGGAGGTGGTAGCACCTTCCCAAAGTTTTCTTGAAAGGATTGAAGCTGGTTTCCATTCTGGCCCAGTGTTTCTTCCACCAATTTCTTGAAGGCCGGCTCAGAGACTTGGCTGTGGGGCAGCTGGGTAAAGACAGACACAGTTGTCAGAAGCTTCCTCAGCAAAGAGGAGATGGAGAGACACATGCAGTTTGTACTTTGGCCCCAGATGTGTGAAGACGCACCTTGGCTTCTTGGTCAGCTGTGGCCTAAAATATATATATTTATGGGACTGGGCATACATGGTTACGTACAAGGATTTGGGTTCAAGCCTCCAGCTCCCCACCTACAGAGGGGTCACTTCACAAGTAAAGGTCTGCAGATGTCTATCTTTCTCTTCCCCTCTCTATCTTCCCTCCCCCTTCTCAATTTCTCTCTGTCCTATCCAATGAAATGAAAAAAACTGCCACCAGGAACAGTGAATTCATAGTGTTGGCATTGAGCCCCAGCAATAACCCTGGAGGCATAATTAATTAATTAATTAATTAATTCTAAAATATTATTTGTTTATTGATTGATTGGACAGAAAAATTGAGATGAGTGGAGGAGACAGAGAGAGGGGGGCTGGGTGGTGGAGCACCTGGTTGAGCATACATGCTGCAATGCACAAGGACCTGGGTTCAAGCCCCTGGTCCCCACCTGCAGGGGAAGGATTTACAGGTGGTGAAGCAGTGCTGCAGGTATCTCTCCTTTTCTCACCCTCCCTCTTAATTTCTGGCTATCTCTAGCCTGTGAATAAAGATAATAAAAAAATTTTTTTTAAAGAGACAGACTTAAGAGAAAAAGAGACACTCCTTGTGAAGTAGTATCAGAACCCTGCAGGTGAGGACCAGGGGCTTGAATCCAGGTCCTTGTGCATGGTAACTTGAGCATGCAGAAGCCATCTTCAGCCCCAGCAGCTCTGAGGAAAGCTCCATTGCAGCCTTGCCTCATTAGGTATCAGACAATGCAGGAGTGGGACTAAGCCCACAGCTGCCAAGAACCTATTCTCTCTGCCTATTCACTGCAAAAATGGAGACAGGAGGCCACTGGGGAATGAAGCCTATATAGGTCTATCACTCAAGAATCTGGGTTAACAACCATGTGCATAACCCCATTAAATCAGCATCCTGACACCAGGAATTGGGAATTTTGGAGAAACCAGTAGGAACTGGAAAATGTTGCTGGATCTAGGGCCAGGCAGTGGCACACCTGGTTAAGAGCACACATTACAATGCACCAAGACCCAGGTTCAAGCCTCTGGTCCTCACTTACAAGAGGAAAGTTTCATGAGTGGTGAAGCAGGGCTTCAGGTGTCGCTCTCTATCTCCCCCTCCCAATTTCTCTCTGTCTATATCAAAGAAATAAATAAATAGATAAAATGTTATTAGATCCTTGCTTCTAACAAAACAATGTGTTGACACACAGGAGTCCCCTCCTTTTGCATGATTTTTGTTGTTGTTGTTGTTGTTGCTTTGCCTATAGGAGGCAGTTCTGTCTTTAAAGCTCTCATTTTTATCCTCTCACTGCACCATTTATCTCCATGACTTGCTTGGGCCTGGGCCTGGGCCCTAACTTCTAGTTCTCCTAGAGACCTCACATAAAGCTCTCTTTCCACTCGCAGAATAAACTCCAGCTCTTTGCTGTTTTTGTACACAAGGGTCTTTCTTCTTTTTTTCTTCTTCCTGACAATAGTACCATTCAGCTCTATTGGCGGTGCCAGGGATTGAATCTGGGACTTCCAACATGCAAATCCTGTGCACTACTGCTGTGCTGAGTCCCCAGCTACTGACTTATTTTTGACACAAGTGGTGAACCAGTGCTCAGCAGAACCTCCTGGGTTTCTGGGTCCCAAGGCCTGGAAATGGCCTGGAGGCCCAGATCTTTTTTTTTCCCTTGGATAGGACAGAGAGAAATGGAGAGTGGAGGGGAAGACAGAGAAGAGAGAAAGATAGACACCTGCAGACCTGCTTCACCACTTGTGAAGCGACTGCCCTGCAGGGGGCTCGAACTGGGATCCTTATGCCGGTCCTTGCGCTTTGTGCCTTGTGCGCTTAACCTGCTGCGCTACCGCCCAGCTCCCTTGGAGCC
Organism: Erinaceus europaeus; assembly: GCF_950295315.1. NCBI lineage: Eukaryota > Metazoa > Chordata > Mammalia > Eulipotyphla > Erinaceidae > Erinaceus > Erinaceus europaeus. The sequence goes on along the minus strand of NC_080163.1, from coordinate 56,342,356 downwards.
CCAATTCTACCCTTACTTTCATGGTTTGAAAGCATTCACGGAGGAAGAACAAGCCTGAGAGAGCTCTAGAAGTTTCCATGGCCTCTTCCAAAGCACCTGATAACCTGTTTGGAAGGCTCAGCCTTTCTCCCTCCCAGCCCTGACAACAACTGGCTGCAGGGGCTGCAAGGCCTTGCCTAGCTCTTTCCCCAGCAGAGTCCAGTCCTGGAGGCCTCACCTGAGCCAAGCTGCCCTCTGCCCTCTGCAGCACCTGCTGTGCGAGGTCCCTCTGTAGAGCCATGAATGTGCGCAGGATCTGGCCCAGCCACTGCACAGCCAGCTGGTTAAACTGCGGGAGCTCGGCCACCAGTAGTGAGTTGAGGGCCTGGTATGTGTGCCGGGCCGCCTCCTCCTCATACGTCACACTGCCCACCTCCAACAGCTTCTCCTCCACCCTCTCAAAGTCCAGTAGTTTGTCCAGACGCTTCTTGATCAGGTTCTGGGGACCAACTAGGGCTCTGGCCAGGTTGCACAGGGGCTTCCACACCAAGCCTTCCAGCCGCTGCTTCTGTAGGGAGAAGTGAACACAAGGAAGGGGGGGTGGTGTTTGGGGAAGCCGGAGAGGGGGGGTAGATAGCATAATGCTTATGCAAAGAGAATCTCATTCCTGAGGCTCCAAAGTCTCAGGTTCAATCCCCCACACCACCATAAACCAGAACTGAGTCAAAAAAAAAAAAAAAAGGTGAGGGGCAGGTGGGTAGTAGCACAGTGGGTTAAACATGCATGACGTTAAGCACGAGGACCAGCCTAAAGATCCTGGTTCGAACCCCCGGCTCCCCACCTGCAGGGAGGTTGCTTCAAAAGTGATGAATCCGGTCTGCAGGTGTCTATCTTTCTCTCCCCCCTCTGTCTTCCCTTCCACTCTCAATTTCTGTCTGTCCTATCCAACAACAACAACAGCAATGGCATAACAACAAGGGCAACAAAGATGGGGTGAAAAAATAGCCTCCAGGAGCAGTGGATTCATCGTGCAGACATGAGCACCAGCGATAACCCTAGAGGCAAGGAAAAGAAAAAAAAGGAAGTAGCAGAGGGTGGGCACTGGGAGAGGGGCTTTGGAGCTGGTCAGTCTGGGCTCCAGTCTACCCCCAACTCCCCCAGTCATGGCCTCTAGCACAATATCTAACTTTTGTGGACCTCAATGTGTCCATCTGAGAGTGGGGGGCAAGGCAAAGAATGAGTTTAACAGAATGCCCAGCACAGTACAGGTGTTTAATGTTTTCACTGTTGTTACTATTCAGGCCAGGAAGCAGCTCACCCAGAAGAGCACATATGTGGCCATGTTCAAGGACCTGGGTGGAGACCCTGGCTACTACTTGAGAGTACCAGGCGAAAGGGAAGCCTTACAAGCAGTAGAGAAGTGCTATATTGTCTCTCCTTTGCTCTTTCCCTCTCTGTATTTCACTGTCTCTCTGGAAAAGAGAAAAAAGAACTTGCCAGGAGAAGTGGAACTGTGCAAGCACAAACCCCCAGGTAACATTTAAAAATTATACATTATTATAAATTTTTAATCTTATGTCTTTATACATATAATGATGTAAAATTATATATGTGTGTACACATACATATATGTGTATATTATTACTGTGTACAAAACTTGATAATTATGCTTTTTAAAGATTTATTTATTAGGGATGGGTGGTGGAGCACCTAGTTGAGTGCACATGTTATAATGTGTAAGGATCGAGGTTCAAATCCCCAGCCCCCATCTTTCCCCATCCATAGGGAAAAAGCTTTGTGAGTGGTGAAACAGGGCTGTAGGTATCTCTCTGTTTCTCTCCCTCTCTATCTCCCCCTTCCATCTCAATTCTGGCTGTCTCTATCCATTAAATAAATAAATTTAATTTTAAAATTCAAAAAGAATTAAAAATAAAGATTTATTTATTGACTTGGGAAGTGGAACAGTAGATAAAGCAGTGGACACTAAAGCAGGAGGTCCTAAGTTTGACTCCTGACACTTCCATGTGCTATAATGATGCTCTGGTATTCTCTATCTCATAAATAATGAAATCTTAAATTTAAAAGAGATTTATTGGTAGGCTAGGAAATGGCACACCTGGTTAAGTCCACACACCCAGGTTCAAGCCCCTGGTTCCCACTTGCAGGGATAAAGTATCACAAGTGGTGAAGCAGGGCTACAGGTGTCTCTCCCTGCCTCTTTCCCTCTCTATCTCACCCGCCCCTCTCAGTTTCTCTCTGTCTCTACATAATAAGTAAAAATGAAACTTAAAAATGATGTATTTGTGGGAGTTGGGCAGTAGCGCAATGGGTTAAGCGCACATGGCGCAAAGCGCAAGGACAGGCAGAAGGATCACGGTTCGAGCCCCCGGCTCCCCACCTGCAGGGGAGTCACTTCACAGGCGGTGAAGCAGGTCTGCTGGTGTCTGTGTTTCTCTCCCCCTCTGTCTTCCTCTCCTCTCTCCATTTCTCTCTGTCCTATCTAACAAAGACGACATCAATAACAACAACAATAATAACTGCAACAATGATGAAAAACAACAAGGGCAACAAATAGGAAAAAAGAAAAGAAAAGAAAACAACAACAACAAATCTACTAGCAAATTTATGTATTTGTTTAGGGCCCGGGAGATAACATTATAGTTACACAAAATACTTTCGTGCCTGAAGTATCAGAGGTCTCCGGATTAGTCCCTGGCACCTCCATATACCAGAGCTGAGTGTTCTTCTGGTAAAAATAAAATATTTATTTACTTGAGAGAGACAGAGGACAGGAACCAGAGTATCATTCTGACACATGTGGTACCTAGGATTGAACTCAGGGCCTCATGCTTAAGAGTCCAACACTTTATCCACTCCACCATTTCCTGGGAGACATATATGCCCTAGTGTTTGGTGACTGGGGAAACATTTCAACTGGTAGTATATCAGGTTATCATGCTGGAGGTTTGTGACTCAATCTCCAGCACTGCATGTACCTGAGCGGTACTCTTGCCTCTCTCTTTCTCCTCTCTGTTCTGTGTGAAATTTTCTTTCTCATATGTAATAAATCAAATGAATCTTTTTGGCAACTGGGGAGACAGCATAATGGTCATGCAAAAAAAAAAAAAAAAGCCTTTCGTGCCTGAGGCTCTGAAGTCCCACGTTGACCCCCTAGTACC